>NC_136065.1:240076573-240516573 GCF_964261635.1 Lissotriton helveticus | reverse complement strand
CTCGCATCGAAACGCGCGTTGGCGTGACCCATATGGATGGCACCCTTGTAACCTATGTTGTACCATCTTTGTTACCCTATGTTGCCTCCATATCACCATCTCAGTCCTAGCAGCCATTGTTAAATCTGCTCTGCAGGAGGTTATGCATCTTTATAATTGTCTATGTGTGAATGTGTAAAACAGTGTTTTGATTGGGTTTGTGAATGAGAATACCTGCAGTGGATGATTGTGGGAATGCGTGGGACCTGTATAGATATATGTCATTGTAAATATTGTATAGCACAATCTATCTCAGATTCCAAATGAACTGGCATTTTATATGTTTTTCCTAGCCCCTATTTTGAATTTTTTACTATCAATCCAGCCCTATTAATGATCAATAAAATATATATATTTTTCCTCAAAAGGTGTATGTCGATCTGTGTTCGCTCTGGTATGTCATTCTTTGTCACCACTGTTTGAAGGTAAGGATCCCCTTGCGGGACCTTTAAACTGACCCTGGCAGGGTTCGCTTGTTGTTCTATTCAGCCAAACCGTGGTGAGTGTAAGCTCCCGAGTATCTTGAGTAGCGTACTAATGGTAAGGGGACTATATTTAAACACCTTGCACTTCATTATTTGCAGGATACAAATATTGCGAAAGAGCCCTGGTTTGTAGGGAATGTTACACATGTGCATTTATTATAAATTTGTTTTTTCCATAAAATTTGGCAACAACAGTAGAAACGCCCTTTCTTCTTAGAAAAAGTACACAGGGCAGAAACAGTACAAGCTTCTCTCCCACAGAAGACATGTACAGCTTGAGCAGCTGTGCACACTTTCCCCTTCACGGGACAGGTACAAGAACAGGTTCTTAATTCACTGAAAGGCATTAAATACGGATGAGTAAGTGATTCTGTGAGTTTTGACAATATTCTCACTTCGGTGATATTCCATGTAAGCATCCTGAAAACCCTTCTGCTGCCACTTGGAGACATAATGTTTGTGTTTTTTGTTTTTTTCACAAGTCGCATCTTCCCAAAATGTTGAGGGCTGCAGCAAAAGCTTCAGCATGAATGTGCTTTAGTCAGGACCACTGGAATCATGTGACAGAGGAGGACCAAATTATGTGGCGGGTTGATAAAATTATGTGGCAAGAAAAAACTAATTATACAGCATAATGTGGCAGTGGCACATTATGTGATAGTATTCATTATGTTGCCATTTTACAGCTGGCAACACTGATCTGGTCGCCATGTTTTTAGTAGCTTTTCATCTGTTTGAGCTAGAAACATTTTTTTTGTTAAAATCTGCAGATGATGCAGCAGATGATGAATTATGTGGCAAATCCATAATTTTGCGAAATATTTCAAGTGCTCTTGGCTTCAGTTTAAAACAAGAACAAGAACATAAATGTAACTTTTTGTAGCCTCTTCAGAGTGCTGCAAAGCAGTCTCCTTAATACATGTTTATTTCTCTCATTGTTTTCCAACCGCCTCCTTCCAGCAAACGATTGGACATTTGTTTTATGTCATAGCCCATAGGTGTGTATTCTTCTGTCTCATATCGAGCCCAACAGTGAAAAAACAATGCCATTTCTGTCACGCGACAGCGGGCGCTGAAAGCGCGGAAGCCGTGCCAGGCATCTGCAGATAAACCGGCATAATTAAATGCTGCAATCAATTGTATTTTGCATTGTGCTCAGTAGCCTAACATAACCCGCCTCTATTGCATTCAGATACCAATCGCACACTCGCTCCCTGGGACTGTAGACAGCTCTTGAATTGAAAGGGCTTCTAGGATTAGCAGCAAATCGACTTCCAGGAAAGCAAGTGAGTTTCCCGGCAGGTTTCACCATGCCGCTGGACACTAGAAATATAAAGCAATATCTATCCTCCCGATGACGTCTGAAAGAACAACGCGACTCCGCCCCTTCTGGAAAAAAGCATCCACCTCCCAGCAGGCCAGGCTTAAAGGAAGCCATGGACGGAAATTGCTGCATTAGAGATTGGAGGTTCTCCATGCATGCCAGTTTCTGACAAGAGCACACCAATGCAGTGGCTGTTGGACAGCTTTTAAAGTTGTGGGATGATGAGGGGTTCTTACGTTCTAAAAACAAACCCACACACCTATACGCTCCCACCCACCCATTACCAAGCACACGTGTGCACATACCTTCACATGCATAAATACATATAAATGTACAACCAAATATGCAATGCCCCCACAAACCCGGAGGCCACAGTGGTGATAAGGGCTTGGCATAGAAGGCAGTATTGGCAGGTGAGGGGTGGTGGGAGCTGTATCCCCAGAAGCCTGAAGGCCTGGGAGGGGGCCAGAGGCTTTGGCCAGACAGCAAGAACCAGAGGATCCCACCACCTCCTATGTTTCCATTGGCAAGCCTTATGAAGCATCAGCCAATAACGGGGGCTTCCTTTCCCAACTCCCAACAGGGTGGGAGGTAAGTGGGTAGCTGTGATCCTTACTGATTCCAGCTTACTTTGGGATGAATTGAGAAAGGATGGTGTAAGGTTTCCCTGACTGTCAGTCAGCTCCGGGAACTTCACGGCTTAAACTTAATGTGCCCAGGGAGGAATTTATCAGTGATACTGCACATCAACAGGGAAAAGATGTTTACAAGGCTTTGCTGGGCTGATGTTGTCACTGGTCATGGGGCAGTTTGATCTTTAACCCGGTAAACCTTGACTGTGCATCAGCGCTTGACTGACTTACCCTGACAGAATGAGTGTCTGTCAGACTGAACCTCACTCAGTCTGACAGAGCACCAACGCCCACATTAACAAGTTCACAATACATTACATACTTATTTTACACAGTTCCACAGTGTTGGACCCGGCCTCGTGGTGTGGTCCTACCCCTCCCGCATGGCGGGCCCCGGACGACATCGGCCCTCCATCCAGCCCGGGTCGGCCTCGGGCACACCCCTGCACGCCCTCCAAACCACCAGATCCACCACCCGGCGGCCCACAACCACTGACACGGCACCCTCGGGCCGCCACAGCATCACCGGTCCGGTGCCCACCCCGGACCCTCATTCCAGGCCCGACGCCATCTTGGGCCCCTCACGCCACAGACACGTGGTCCCGGACCAACCGCGGCCACGGCCCCAGCGAGCCCGCCATCGAGGCACCAAGAACCCTCCGGGTGGTAGAGTGGCCACTCCACCAGAGACAAGGAGAGGGGAGTTTCGATGACTCTCCAACCGTCCCCGGATGCCTGGTTTTGATCGCCCTCCGGCCTCCCTGGGCGCTGGCTCCACCCCCCTGCTGGGTGTCTGGGCACCATCATCCCGGCCCCTCTGACCCCCAGGCGAGAGGGTCCGGACATCAAAGGACTCCAGACCTATATCTGGGCCAGCCCCGGAGTAGGAAGGCAGTTGTATCCCGGAGTTGAGAAGCCCTGCTGATGCTATCGCGGCTGACCCTGAGACGAACTCCCCTTGCTGTCACCATCTTGGAACCTGCTGGCGCTGCCGCGGTCCACACTCGCTGAACCATCTTGGAGCCTGCTGGCGCTGCCGCGGTCCACACTCGCTGAACCATCTTGGAACCTGCTGGCGCTGCCGCGGTCCACACTCGCTGAACCCTATGGGAACCTGCTGGCGCTGCCGCGGTCCACACTCGCTGAACCACCTTGGAGCCTGCCGGCGCGGCCGCGGCCCAACCTCCCGGAACTCCCCAGCTCGAGGATTGAGAGCTGTGCGTAGAGTCTCCGTGCAACTCACCATCTATAAGACTGTCCCGCTACTTAGCCCCTTTGTCACGAGACTTTCCAGATCTCGGGATCTGCTGTATGTATTGACACGATACTTATTGCCAGATAAAGATTGAAAACTCTATCCACGTGTGGTGCATATTTGTAGTGGTGTGGTTACTCTGCTGTACGATTCTAGGAGAGGGCCCTCCCATTGGAGGCCTCTCGACCTCGCTCGGTCCCTTCTCTGAAGGAAGGGTAGACCTAGGGGTGGTCAGTCAGACACCTTCTGCCTCCCCCGGGTTCGCCTTTCTAACATTGGTGGCAAGCGCTGCGATCCGAGCCAACGCAAAATCGTACAGAGAGTGATCTACCCGCTACGACAGAAAAACACACAGAGACCATGACGACCCGAATTCCAGAAAGAGAAGATAGAAGAATACAGCCACAAAGAACTAAAACAATTCTGTAAAGACATGGGTATCGCTACCACTGGCCTGAGCACAAAAGAGGACTTCAAATCGGACCTACAAGCCTGGGTGGAAACCCGAGACAGACCACCCAAGAGGAGAATAGCCCGAACGGGCAATAGGAAACCAGCGCACCCCCGACGGGGGAAAGAACCGCAACACTAAACGCGGACCTCATCTATGAAGACGCTCGAGAACGAGAGCGCAACCGGCTACACGAACTGGAGCTTGCACGACTCCGGCTAGACGGAGAACTCCAGCTAGCGGAGAGAAAGATAGCCCTCGAGCAACTACGGCTGGAGGGGGATCTAGAAGAGAAACGGAGACAACGTGACCTCGAAGAAAAACGACTAGCATATGAACACGAACGAGGCCTGAGAGAACTAGAAATCAAAGCCAAGGTCAACGAAGATAGCGCGGCCGGGGCCAAGACCTCGGCCCCTCCCGTGGACACCAAGGTTCACCTACCGAAAGATGTAGTCAAAGAATACTACAAGAACGATGATATCCAGCAATGGTTCAAAGCCTACGAGGTGGCCATGACCGCCCATCGGGTGCCCCTGAAGGATTGGGGCACCGGCCTGTGGGGAAAGTTCGTCAACGAAGGGAGGGACGCCCTGCTGGAACTCCCTGACACCGAAATGACCTCCTATGAACACATGAAAACGGCCCTACTCACGCGCTACGGACTCACCCCCGAAATGTACCGGCAGAGGTTCCGAGACTGTAAAAAAATCCCCGGTACCACTTGGGTAGAATATGTGAACTTTTTTAGCAGAGCCTTCGAGGGGTGGGTCAAAGGCAGTCAGGTCACTACCTATCAGCAGTTGGTTGACCTTATGTTGTGGGAGCACCTCTCCAACAACTGCTTCATTGAACTACGACAGCACCTCCTCAACAGCAAGTTGACCGAGCCGCGAAAACTAGCGGTCGAAGCAGATCGGTGGGCGAGCAACCGCGTCCACCGGAACACCACAGGAGAATACGGACGAGGGTCCCCGGGGAACCACCGGCCGCGAGGCGGCGGGTCTGGCATCAGCTGAGGCCGAGACCTCCCGCCGGGGTCTTCACCCGCCTCCTCTACACCAGCCTCCAGCCCGAGGGGGCCCATCCAGCTCGACCGGGGCCACGCCCCAATGTTACGTGCCACAGATGCCAGCGGCTGGGCCACTATGCCAATGATCCTCTCTGCCCCATGAACCAGCGGCCCGGCCCCACCGGGCCCCCCGGTCGACAAATCACTGCAGCTGCTCTGAGCGAAGAAAAGGAGGAAGAAGAAGAGGGCCCTCTGGAACCAGAAGAATGGGAGTCCGCGGCCATGTGCCTCGCCTCCCTGGGCGACAAAGACATGATCCCCCGAGACCAGATTCTGATCAACACCCAGAAGTACCGCCAGTGGGTCACCATCAACGGACGCCGGGCCGAGGCTCTCCGTGACACGGGGGCCAGCATAACCGCCGTCCGCTGCCATCTGGTGACCCCAGAACAAATCTTGCCCCACGTTCTGTGCCCTGTCGGTCAGCGGACAATTCCGAGAGCCTGTGCCAGATGGCCCGCATCCCCTTCGAGTGGGGAGGAGTGTCCGGCATGCTGAAAGTCACCGTCCGAGACGATGCCCCGGTGGACTGCCTCCTAGGGAACGACCTGGATATTCCCCCTGGGCTCAGATCGAGCGAAGAGAGCATCTGGGGATGCTAGGCCTTCCTGAATGGGTTTGCGTAACGACCCGATCCATGTCCACCCGGGACACCGTTCCAGCCGAAGACAAACCCGAAGAACCGGAATGGCCGGCACCTCCGCCACCCGCCACTGCCACGGCCAAACCCGAACTGGGGCCGCAGAGCCCAAGCCATGAAGAACTTCCCGAGCTCGGGCCCCTTCCCGAACTAGCCCAGTGGCGCCAAGAAGGGGGCCCCACCCGCGAGCAGTTCCGGCGGGAACAAAAGACATGTCCTTCCCTTGAGGGACTCCGACAACAGGCCGCCACGCAAGCCACAGGAGACTCCTCGGGGTCCTACTGGGTCTATTGGGACCAGGACCTCCTGTACAGTGAACAAAAGATCGCCGAGCTGGGGGCCGGCCGAGTGCTAGTCGTCCCCCTCCACTTCAGAGACTTTCTCTTAAACCTGGCACATGACGTGCCCCTCGCCAGGCACCTGGGGCAGGACAAAACTTACAGCCGCCTGGTGACCCACTTTTATTGGCCGAAGATGCGCCGCGATGTGTACAACCACTGCCGAACCTGTCCAACCTGCCAAGCCAGCGGAAAGAGTGGGGGGGAAAATCAAGGCCCCACTCCAACCGTTTCCCGTGGTGACCACCCCCTTCGAGCGAGTAGGGATCGACATCGTGGGGCCCCTGGATCCTCCCACCTCTCAGGGGCACCGCTTCATCCTCGTCCTGGTGGACCATGCCACCCGCTACCCAGAAGCTATCCCCCTCCGGACTATCACAGCCCCCGTAGTGGGTCGGGCGCTGATGGGGATCTTCTCCAGAGTCGGCTTCCCCCGAGAGGTCGTCAGTGATCGGGGCACAAACTTTATATCGAAATATATGCGGTCCCTGTAGCAACAGTGCGGGGTCGCGTATAAGTTCACCACCCCGTATCACCCTCAAGGGAATGGACTAGTGGAGCGATTTAATAGGACCCTGAAAGGAATGATCAAGGGCCTAGAAGAGCCCCTCCGGCGCAAATGGGATGTTCTGCTGCCATGCCTCCTGTTCGCCTACCGGGAGGTACCCCAGAAGTCCCTGGGGTTCAGCCCCTTTGAACTATTATATGGACACCCGGTGCGGGGCCCCCTCAGCCTGGTCAAGGAAGGCTGGGAGCTGGCCGCCTCCGATACTCCGCCCGATGTTTTCCGATACCTCTTGACTCTCCGCAACCAGACTCGGAAGTTCCGGGAGCTGTCCGAAACCAACCTGAAGGCCAGTCAAGAGGAGATGAAGCGCTGGTATGATGAAAATGCCTCGTCCATTGAATTCGAGCCGGGCCAGCAGGTCTGGGTCATGTCCCCGGTCGACCCCGGCGCCCTCCAGGACAAATGGACGGGGCCCTTCAAAGTGGTGGAGCGCAAGAGCCCCGTCACCTACCTAGTGGACATGGAGTCCCCCCGGAACCCCCTCCGGGTCCTACACGCCAACCGGCTCAAGCCTCACTTTGTCCGCACCGAACTGAGCCTGTTGTTGGCTACCGATGACGGAGCAGAGGACGACTCCGAGCCTCTACCAGACCTCCTGGGCACCTCCGCAAAAGATGGCTCCGTCGAGGGAGTCTCCCTCTCTCCCGCGCTGACACCCAAACAGCGCCAGGACTGGCAGAACCTGCTGGGTCAATTTGCGACTTTATTTTCCCTCACCCCCGGAGTCACCCAGTGGTGTGTTCACGACGTCGACACCGGGGACAGCCCGCCCGTGCGGCACCGAGCCTACCGAGTCCCCGACCGAGTCCGGGCCTGCATCCAAGCCGAAGTTTCCAAGATGCTAGCCCTAGGGGTAGTCGAGCCCTCAGACAGTCCATGGGCCAGTCCCGTCGTCCTGGTCTCTAAGGCCGCCGCCCCCGGGGTGCCCCCGGAGCTGCGGTTCTGTGTCGACTACCGGGGACTGAATGCCGTCACCAGGACCGACGCCCATCCCATTCCCCGAGCGGATGAACTGATCGATCGCCTGGGAGCCGCCAGGTACCTCAGCACCTTCGACCTCACGGCCGGATACTGGCAAATCGGCCTCACGCCAGGGGCACAGGAACGATCCGCTTTCTCGACCCCCGATGGCCACTTCCACTTCAACGTGATGCCCTTCGGCATGAAGAATGCTCCGGCCACCTTCCATAGACTAGTGAATCGGGTGCTGGCAGGGCTGGAAGAGTTCAGTGCCGCCTATCTGGACGATATTGCGGTGTACAGCCTCTGTTGGGACGAGCACCTGACCCACCTCTGGAAGGTCCTGACGGCCCTCCAACGGGCCGGACTAACAATAAAAGCCAGCAAGTGCCAGATCGGTCAAGGGTCCGTGACCTATCTGGGACACCAAGTGGGGAGCGGCCAAGTGGCTCCCCTTCAACCCAAGATCGACGCCATCCAGGCCTGGGAGCCCCCTGTCACCCAGACCGCCGTCCGAGCCTTCCTGGGGCTCACTGGATACTATCGGCGGTTTATAAAGGACTATGGGAGCATTGTGGGGCCCCTCACAGAACTAACCTCCAAGAGACTACCCCCGAAGGTGCACTGGACCCCGAGTGCCAAGTAGCCTTTGAGACACTAAAGACTGCCATGTGCACCGCCCCGGTGCTCCAGGCCCCCGACTACAGCCGAGAGTTCATCGTCCAAACTGACGCCTCGGAACACGGCATTAGGGCCGTACTGTCCCAAATGAACTCTGACGGAGTTGACCTTCCTGTGGCCTTCATCAGCCGGCGCCTGCTGGCCCGAGAACAACGATGGAGCACCATCGAGAGGGAAGCATTCGCCGTCGTATGGGCCCTAAAGAAGCTCCGGCCCTACCTCTTCGACACCCACTTCCGAGTACAGACCGACCACCGGCCCCTGCGGTGGTTGATGCAGATGCGGGGCGAGAACCCGAAGTTGCTACGTTGGTCCATCTCCCTCCAAGGGATGAACTTCACCGTGGAGCATCGCCCTGGCAACGACCACGCCAACGCTGACGGCCTCTCCAGATTCTTCCGCCTTGGCGAGGAGAATCCCCAAGAAGATGGGTGACTCTCCCCTGCCTTCAGCTGGGGGGGACGCGTGTTGGACCTGGCCTCGTGGCGTGGTCCTACCCCTCCCGCATGGCGGGCCCCGGACGACATCGGCCCTCCATCCAGCCCGGGTCGGCCTCGGGCACAACCCTGCACGCCCTCCAAACCACCAGATCCGCCACCCGGCGGCCCACAACCACTGACACGGCACCCTCGGGCCGCCCCAGCATCACCGGTCCGGTGCCCACCCCGGACCCTCATTCCAGGCCCGACGCCATCTTGGGCCCCTCATGCCACAGACACGTGGTCCCGGACCAACCGCGGCCACGGCCCCAGCGAGCCCGCCATCGAGGCACCAAGAACCCTCCGGGTGGTAGAGTGGCCACTCCACCAGAGACAAGGAGAGGGGAGTTTCGATGACTCTCCAACCGTCCCCGGATGCCTGGTTTCGATCGCCCTCCGGCCTCCCTGGGCGCTGGCTCCACCCCCCTGCTGGGTGTCTGGGCACCATCATCCCGGCCCCTCTGACCCCCAGGCGAGAGGGTCCGGACATCAAAGGACTCCAGACCTATATCTGGGCCAGCCCCGGAGTAGGAAGGCAGTTGTATCCCGGAGTCGAGAAGCCCTGCTGATGCTATCGCGGCTGACCCTGAGACGAACTCCCCTTGCTGTCACCATCTTGGAACCTGCTGGCGCTGCCACGGTCCACACTCGCTGAACCATCTTGGAGCCTGCTGGCGCTGCCGCGGTCCACACTCGCGGAACCATCTTGGAACCTGCTGGCGCTGCCGCGGTCCACACTCGCTGAACCATCTTGGAGCCTGCTGGCGCTGCCGTGGTCCACACTCGCTGAACCATCTTGGAACCTGCTGGCGCTGCCGCGGTCCACACTCGCTGAACCATCTTAGAGCCTGCTGGCGCTGCCGCGGTCCACACTCGCTGAACCATCTTGGAACCTGCTGGCGCTGCCGCGGTCCACACTCGCTGAACCATCTTGGAGCCTGCTGGCGCTGCCGCGGTCCACACACGCTGAACCATCTTGGAACCTGCTGGCGCTGCCGCGGTCCACACTCGCTGAACCATCTTGGAACCTGCTGGCGCTGCCGCGGTCCACAGTCACTGAACCCTCTGGGAACCTGCTGGCGCTGCCGCGGTCCACACTCGCTGAACCACCTTGGAGCCTGCCGGCGCGGCCGCGGCCCAACCTCCCGGAACTCCACAGCTCGAGGATTGAGAGCTGTGCATAGAGTCTCCGTGCAACCGACCATCTATAAGACTGTCCCGCTACCTAGCCCCTTTGTCACGAGACTTTCCAGATCTCGGGATCTGCTGTATGTATTGACACGATACTTATTGCCAGATAAAGATTGAAAACTCTATCCACGTGTGGTGCATATTTGTAGTGGTGTGGTTACTCTGCTGTACGATTCTAGGAGAGGGCCCTCCCGTTGGAGGCCTCTCGACCTCGCTCGGTCCCTTCTCTGAAGGAGGGGTAGACCTAGGGGTGGTCAGTCAGACACCTTCTGCCTCCCCCGGGTTCGCCTTTCTAACACACAGCTACTATGTTAGTTTTTAATGAATCTGCCCCTTTTTTACATAGTCAGATCCTGTATCAATGTCACCTTTAATTGAGGGTATAGCATCGATTTTGAACTCTGCCAATAAATGTGTGTGTGGGTGGAGGGAAACCCAATATTTCTATTACTGATATCCTGTTCCACCCTTTTTCTTAATCTGGTGATGTTTGGAATAACTCGAACGTGTTTCCACTTGTGATTCAACCAGCTTTCTGCAGGATCAAAATTCTACCTGAGACTTTCTTGAGAATTACAGCGAGATAAGCACTAGCACTAGGATACCTCCAGGTATTGCCTCTGCATCATCTGCTAATGAAGGAGGTATTTTGATAACAATGCGTATAGGGAAAAATCCCGGTAACCCATTTCCTGACATTTTATCCTCTACAAAAAAATACTGGCATCTTTATAATCAGGAACGTAGTGTGAAATTCAGACTTTTACTAAAATTACATCTTAGCATTACGACTTGACATCAAGGGCTGAAATAGATTATGAATGAAGTTAGTATCCAGCCAGTTTAGGTAATGGTAAGACAAAAAAGATAATGGCCAAGGTAGAGGTAATGCCCCGGTTACTTACCGGTAATCTTCATTACTCCGAGTATAGTCTTCCTCGCCACATGACTTACAAAGTGAGCTTCAGCTCCACACCAGAACCCTCCAAAGCAAAAAGTTAGCCTCCCATGCCTCCCATCCCTTCCCAATATGACTGACCCATTCCACCCCTAACCTCTATAAGAGGCGGGCCGACCCAACCCTTCAGCCTGAAACTACCAAGCAAACACATGAAGCCGATAGCCATACAGGGAGGGAGGGATGGGAACTCATGTGGTGAGGAAGACTATACTCAGAGTAATGAAGATTACCGTTAAGTAACCAGGGCATTAACTCCTCGTAAGTCTTCCTCGCCACATGACTTACAAAGTGAACACATACCAAAGCCAAGCGGCTTCATGGAAACACACAAGAAACCAACGGACCAGACTGGGATGCCCACGAAGAGGGCAAACCCAACAGACTAGACGAGCGGAAGAACCACCCAAAAGAGAGGCAACCACGAGCAGGAGGAACCAGCCCGGGACAGAACAAACACAGGAAGGACCGAAAACCTAGACCCCCAGACACAAAGAGCCTCCAGAAAAAAACACCCAACCAAAGGTCGAAGGAGGACAGAGAAGTGACTGAACCACACTGCACGGAATCAAAAGCAACAGCAAACAGACCCCAGAACAGAAAGCTGCAAGCCGGACCAACACATCAAAGCTGCCCACTGGACATCCAAAAGTGAGAGGGGAGCAAAAGCCCAAACAGAGGAACCAAAGAAAACAGAGGGCACCCCCACCACAGTGACTCAACAAAAAAGCCACCGCAGAAAGGAGACGCAGACCGACAGAAATACAGCAGAACCGCACGGTGCACCACCAACTGCGGGAGAGCCGAAACCACCAGAGGAACGGAGCAGCGGAACCAGACACAATCAAACAGACAGGCAGGAGCCGCAAGAACGGAGATAGATGCAAAAGGAACCCAGCACGCCAACTGAACAACCAAAACCACGAAGTTCACCACAAACCCACCTGCAAGGAAAAGAAACAGGTGGGACACGGACTCCAGATGTACAAGGGACACCACAGAAGGGAGCAAGACACCAAGAGAGAACCCAGGCAGGCACAAGGCAAAACAGCCTCAAAAAGGTGCCAGAAGGGACACTGTAGAAACCCTGCCACCAAGGGAACCCATCCGGCCAACAGCGAAAAGCAGAAACAACAGAAGGCCGCCCATGGAGCCCGAAGAGCGGAAGGGACCAGGCCCAACGCCAAGCCACCAGAGTAGAAGAAAACACAGCCCGGCAGGGAGAGGAATGCAGCACAAAAGAGTGCGACTGCCCTGCACAGGGACCAAGCAAACCGACCCAGGAACGCTCCACAAGAAGGAAGCGAGCCGCTGAAGCGAACACCTAGACCGCCGCACTGCTAGCCAACAACCAGGACCGACCCAGCTAAACAACCAAGAGCCGGCAGGGACAGGGGTGGAGAGGAAGGCCAGGCCACAGGCAGAACACACCCAAGGCGAGGAGAACCGAAGATATGGGCAAAACAAACCCAAACAATGCCAACACCTCCAGGGTGAAAAGGATGTAAAAGTCGCACAGGAAACACAGGGCCCCGTCAGGGGAAGGAGAACCGGGAAAACCCAGCATCCCCGGACAAGCAAAAGCACCATACGAACATACACCAGCGAGGGGAATTACAAAATAGTGGCAGGAGACAAACCCCAGTCCAGTGCAAGTCAGTGCCCCCAGAAGCACAATAACTATCAGAGAGCCAAAGCTACCTGGACCAACAACCGCAGCAGCATAAAACAAGGGAGAGGCACTCATGCGAGCACCACCAACAGGTCATAGGTCAAATGCCCCATCCAGGCCAGACAAACCCAGAACCCCATAAGTACAGGGACCAGAGGAAGACGCAAAACCGGGAGCCCGGACGAGAAGGCAGACAGAGCCACCACTTGGGGACACAAATGAGACCAGACCAAAAATGACCCAGTCAAGGACAGCACAACCGTGCCAAAAAACCAAAGGGGCCAACCCAGCAACCCCCTGAAGGACGAGGCAGCCGCCAACAGACCAGACGGAAAACCAGCCAGCAGGGGGACCGATGATCTAGCACCGACCGGGAACCCAATCACGCTATCCAGCTCAATAGGCTGGAGAAGAAAAAGTCCGGTAACCACCCGGAAGGGGGACACGAGAAAGGAAGACCGCATGCCTCACTAGCAGACAGGGCAGAAAAATGGTAGCATGCCGGACCCAGGACTAGAAGGGAAGGGAAGAGAACGGACACCACCAACCCTGACCGTGCCAAAACCATGGAGACATAACCAACAGCAGAACGGAACCGAGAGCGGGACCAGTGAAGGAACAACCATGGGAATGGGGAAGAAGAGCACAAACCAGAACCCAGAACAGCCCAACCACAGCTGAGGACCACTGGAACGGACGAGCTCCCAAGAGAAGGACAACGCAAAGCCCTGCCCAACAACAAGGCACAAGGACACCCAACACACTCCGAGGGGGACCCTGACACCAACCCACAGGCTGGGGGCCAGGGGAAAAAACCAAGGAGGCCGTCAGGAACAGGAGGAGTCCCAAGACCCCACCAGAACAGGCCCGCCCATAGGGCTACCAGGGAGACCAGAAAGACAGACAACAAGGTCACGCAGCAGCAGACGGAACTCACAGAGGCCACCCAGGACGGAAGGAGAGCCCACAAACGGCACCCAACAGAGCCCAATGTCCAGGAGCCACAGAGAAGCATGACATGGACAAGAGACAAAGCATCCCTACGTGAAGCCAAAAGTCCGGATGAGAAAAAAGGACCCAGACAGGAGAGGGCAAGCCCAAAAGAGCGAAGCAGATGCAACAACCCACATGGAGACCACAGAAGCAGCCCAGAGAAGGACGGACAGGTGTCAAAGCAGCCTGCCCCCATCAGACCCTCAGCCGCCAACAGCCCCCGGAACCCCCAAGAGGACGCCCAACCAGGCCAGACACCGCACTCCCACGGAGAGCAGGCGGGAACAGGAGCACACAGGACGGAAGGACTGCAGGTCCAGGGCCCGGAAGGGAAGAAGGAGTCCGGGCCAAACAGCCAAAAACGAAGCCAAGGCCCACGAAAGCCATGACCGGATATAAACCCCTGACCTGTGGGAGCCCGGGCACCCTAATCACACGACTCACCGTCGAGCCCAAGCTCCTAGGTAAAAACACCCGGAAGGGCCCAACACCGTGACCAGCAGTGTACGTGACAGTGCACACTAGGGTCACTTTTATTTTTTTTTATTTTTTTTTACGTAGAGAAACAAGTAGAAAATGACAAGACCAGAATCACAGGATGTAGAGCGTCGTTGTCGAGACTTGGCACTGGCCAACCCAACCATCGGGGCCGACAGCGCCAGCCAAAAAGGCCACAACCCCCCATTTGCACAGCACACAGAAGTAGGCCCGGCAAACTAGGTAGAAAAAAGCACACCAACGCACCCAGATGGGGTAAAAGAGACCACAAACTGCAAAGAAGCAGCCAGGCAAACACAGACAAAGCCAGAGACCGGGACCCCACCAGGTAATAGTAGTACAACACTCACCCAAAGAACGTCGCACCTGAGATACATCAATGGGAGACCAGGACCCAAAAACCAATGAGGAGGACAGGACTGAAACGAGACAGCAGTAGAAGAGCCGTTCATAGAACGAGAGCCTCCAACATCACATGCCCACACCGACATGGCAGCCGTAAACCAGGGAGTCCGTGACGCTGTGGGAGAACCACGCGGCGCATCTGCAAGTACAATGAGCCCTGGGCCACCCCGGCCGCCCCCTGTAGACCCATGGCTCGCTATGGCAGAGCCTGACCGGACTCCAAAGACCCCGGGGGGAGGAAGGGGGTTAAGTCCAGATCCCAGGGTCCGCTAGAGCAGGACCACCAATCTCAGACCCACATGCCTGCTACAGCAGGCACCACTTACCTGAAAGCGCAACTGGAGAGTCAACGAGCGCAGAACCAAAAAAACAGGCTGAAGGGTTGTGCCGGCCCGCCTCTTATAGAAGTCAGGGGTGGAATGGGTCGGCCATATTGGGAAGGGATGGGAGGCATGGGAGGCTAACTTTTTGCTTTGGAGGGTTCTGGTGTGGAGCTGAAGCTCACTTTGTAAGTCTTGTGGCGAGGAAGACTTACGAGGAGGGAATGGCTTGGCAGAGACTGTTAAAACTAGAATTAACACATCTTCCCACACATTTTCAAATGATTTTCAAACTGGAAGATTTTGAACTAAAGGTTTTGCTCTGATATTTTTCAACTGTAGTTAGCTCATACCCAGATTTACTAAGGTGCCCTTGGGCCTTTTCAATGGTGAGTACATGCTTTGTTCTGGTTTGCACCACGGAAGCATCTACACAAACTATTAGTAAACCTTTCAGTAAATGTCAAGCTTTTAAAATAGATTAATTCTATCAACTTACTTTTATTCTAGTTTTGCTTTCCTCCAATCCAAATTTCATTTTGTCAATCACTTTTTCATAGTATCTGGCCTTCTCAAAGAACTGATAGTGGTGGGCCAATTTACGCGTTTTTTTTCCTAGTCTTTGCAACCTCAGTTCGACAAAACAGTGGATTGTGAATGCAGTTGTGTAAATAAACACATGTGTTCATGTGAATAATGCAACGCGTCTACAACAATATGTTTGTGCATGTTAGACTTAAGTCATCACTAACCTGTAGATCGGAATGTTGCTGTGGGAATGTCAACAGTGGCAAACACATCCAAGACTGCTTTCAATGCTAATGGTGAAGTGGGGGAAAAGGGGTTAGGGATATGAGAGAAGGGGTAAACAACCTTTACAACAAAACTTTTACATCGCAGAGCCTTTACAACGCAACCATTACAACGCAAACTATTACAACACATTGCTCTGGGGGGCGCTCTAGGATAGGGAATAGGTTAATTTACTATCCAATAACCTTCCCTAGTGTCCACGGGGACTGGAGTTGGAATAGTAAATTATTTATTTATTTAAGGTTTTTGTAAAGCGCGCAGTAACCCTGGAGCATCCCGGCGCTAGAACCTGTGGTCAGGAGGGGAAATCACGGAAGGGGAGGAAGATCAAGGGAAGAGAAAAGTTTTCAGAGCCTTCCTGAACTGCAGGAGGTTCGGTTCGGTCCTTAGTCTCCGGGGGAGGCTATTCCATCGTTTGGCGGTGTGTACCGAGAAGCGGCGGCCTCCCGACCGTGCTTTTTTTACTCTGTGAACAACAATGAGGTTCTCTTGGTTTGACCGAAGTGCTCTGGTGGCTATGTAGGGAGTGATGAATTTATTGAGAATGGGTGGACCTTTGTGATGAAGTAGTTTATGGGCCAGACAGAGGGCCTTGAAGACAACCCTCTCTCTGACTGGGAGCCAGTGAAGCAGCTTCAAGGCTGGCTTTGCTGAGGATCTGGCCGGGGTGTGAGTGAGCAGTCGGGCCGCAGCGTTTTGGATTTTCTGCAGAGTGTTGAAAGTAGCTTCCGGGGCGCACATGTAGATTGCGTTGCTGTAATCCAACCTCGCTAGGATAAGACCTTGGATCAAAAGTTTACGTGAGGAGACCGGAAGCACTATTCACTATCCAGCACCCCAAAGCACTATGCGTTGTAATGGACTGCGTTGTAATACTTGCGTTGTAAAGGCATGCGATGTAAAAGCATGCGTTGTAATGTCATACATCCGAGAGAAGGGACACAAGAGACGTGTTTTTGTAGTCATACAGCTCGTCTCATCAAATGGAGATCTCTTATATTCTCTGCAGTCTCACACTGGTGACAGCTTTTTAATACTAAACAGAACCCAAAACTACTGATACTCTTCTCTTACATCAATTTAAACTACTCTCATATTTGTTATTTACTTTGATTTGGCATGACTGGTAACATTCTACGGGAAATGAGACATACTCAAGACTTACTCTAGTAACTGAGGCACTGTGGTATGAATGGCACAGTACTTAAATATTAGAATCATGAGACTGGTATAACACAAAAAAAAAGAATCATGAGACTGTACTTGTGCTGATGTCCTATAGCAGTTATTAATGCCCCATGACTTGAGAATGCAATCTGAAACAATTGACTGTGTTGGTGATGGATGGTGGTAAGAACTGATCAGCGCAAGTAACAGCCATAATTTGTCTGTGGCATGACTCCAGTCGCACAGCATGGATGACATTCCGAGTGGCAGTGAGCAAGTGGTGGAAGGGGCAGCCAATAAGGGGCAGCACCAGTGGTGGATGGGAGTGGGAGCTATCACCTGTGACAAGCCATAACATTGCACTTGCACTGCTCAGCAAAACATGCACTTGTGGATGGTCAAATGGTGTGAATGATGTATTTATGATATTATGGGCCATATGTAGGTAAATCAAGAATATCGAATCCTTAATACCAAATTTTACCGAATCGGTATTAAGAATTTGGTAAACGCGATGTAGATAAAAAATCGGTAAACATTACCGATTCGTTAAAATTCGGTAATAAATACCGAATGTGGACGAATCGGTAAAAAATAAAAATACCGAAAGACAAATACCGATTCGGAGTTACAGAATACAATACCGATTCGGTAAATACCGAATCGGTAATTAAAAAATTCGTAATTCGTTGAATCAGCCAATCCTGTATCACCCAATTACCTCCCAAACAGGAAGTGGCCACATCCAGGCAGGTGCACAGGACCTGGAGCTCACTGTGAGGCAGGCAGGCAGGCAGGTGAGCTGAGGAGCCAGCAGCAACAGAGCCTCACAGCTACAAGCAAGAAAAAAAAACAAGATAACAAGCATTGAAATGGCAAGCCAGGACACGGAGAAGGAGGGAGGTGATAGGAAAAGAAAACTGAAGTTCAGTGACAAGGAGCTGGAGGTACTGATCCAGGATGTCAGCCAAGACCATCACAAGCTATTTTGAGCCCAGTCCCACCAAGTGCCCAAGTCACAGAAGAGGCAAATCTGGAGTGGCATTCGGGACAAAATCAATGCCATTGGTGTGACCCAGAGCACCATAGAGGACATCAGGAAGAGGTGGTACGACCTCAGGAATACAGCAAAACTTAGGATGGCAGAGAGACAGAGGCAGGCTGCCAAAACAGGTGTAGGAAAGAACCGAGCCCCAGCACCAACACCACTGGAACTGATGGTGGAGTCCACCATCCAGCCGGAGAGTGTGAGTGGTGTGGGAGACGCAGACAGCTCCGCCAGAGCAGCAACAAAACAAGGTAAGAAGCATGCCCAGCATGCTGTGCTACCCCCTCCCCAACCCCAATCCCCATAGTGGCATAGGGGCTCCCACTCCACTCCATGTCTTACTGATTACCTGCAATGCATTATGGGTGATGTAGTCAGAGGGAACTTATGTATAGGACAGTCAGGCTAGCAAACACAATAGCATGGTAAAGTAATTGGCTACGTCAGGACAATCACTAAGCTCTGTAGGCATGATGTTTAATGTAATTCCATTGCAGACAGAGCAGTGAGTATATCTACATTTGTGTCATTACAGGTGAGTCATCTCGCAGTGCAGCAGAGGGCAGCAGAGCTAAGTCAGCCAGGCCAGAGGGGAGGCAAAATGAGGATGACAGCATGCCTGCAGGGACCACAAGCTCGGCGCCATCACAGCCATCAAATCCTCCACCACAGCCATCACCACAGCGCCAGGGAAGGCCGCAATCCCCTCTCACCCAGTCCCCACTGCGACGATCACCAACACCACCACCACCACAGTCAGGCAGGAGGCATGCTGTGGTCACCCTCCAGCAGATGGAGGAGTCGTCAGAGGAGGGCACAGTGGGTGAACAAAGTCCAATACATGAGGGATCCAACAGGGAGAGGGCTGGTATTCCATCCGAGGGCTCCCACAGTTCATCCAGATGCCGCAGGGCAAGGCCGGACAGTTCAGAAGCATCCGAGCAGGGTGAAAGTGTGTTTGCTGGACTGGAAGGCAACATGCTGAAGGTCCAGCGCCTGCAATGGAGGGAGATGAAATCAATGCACAGGGAGGTGGCACACATCAACAAGCACATGCACAGGATGGAAAAGGGCATCAGTGCAATGGGAGACAACTTGTGTGCGGGAATTATTATTATTAAATTTTATAGAGCGCGTAGTCACCCGTGAGTATCCCAGCGCTAAGATCCATACATCTGAAGGTCAGAGGGGCAAGGGAAGGGGAATAAAATTAGGGAAACAGGTGCGTTTTCAGCCGCTTCCTGAATCGAAGATAGTCTGGATCTGATCTAAGGTCGCGGGGAAGTGCGTTCCAGAGACAGGCAGTGTGGACAGAGAAGCGCCTTCCACCAGTACGTGCCTTCTTGACTCTAGGGATGGTGATAAGATGTTCCTGATCGGATCGTAAGGATCTTGGAGCTTTGTACGGTCTGATGAATTTCCTTAAAATGAGAGGACCTTTGTCTTGTAAAAGTCTATGAGCCAGACTTAGGGCCTTGAACTGCACTCGCTCTCTCACTGGGAGCCAGTGGAGGAGCTTCAGAGCTGGTTTGGCCGAAGCTCTGGCAGGGGTATTGGTGAGGATCCGAGCCGCGGAATTCTGGATCCTTTGTAATTTCTCCAAGGTTGCCTCAGGAGCGCCTAGGTAGATGGTATTACTGTAATCCAACCTTGATAAAATAAGGCCTTGGATTAACAGTTTTTGGGAGGTCGACGGAAGTAAAGGCAGAATCTTCCTGATCGGCTTAAGGAGTCCAAAACACATCCCGGCAACTTTTTTGGCTTGTGTCTTGAAAGACAGATCTTTGTCAAGCCAGATACCCAGGCTTTTAACCTCGGACTTCGGCTCAGGGGGTTCACCCAGGGAGGGGGGGCAGATATTCTGTGAGAGGGACAGCCCCTTCTGGCCAAGGAGGAGAATGTCTGTCTTTGAACCGTTGAGTTTCAAAGAAGAGCAATGGAGAGAGTAGCAACCTCTGTGGACAACCTCTGCAGCCAGCTGGAGCAGGACCGTCTTGGCAGGCGCAGGGAGAGGCAGAGGCTCAAGGCCTATACCAAGTCCGTGAACCGGCTGGCCACTGCAACATCACTGATGTGTCGCAGGTCCATCGCCATGCAGGAGGAGATGGCGCATTGTTATATGTTATGTTATGTTATGTTATGTTATATATTTCTTATAACGCGCACTGTTGGTCGGGACTGTCCTGGCGCGGGAGAAGATTCAAGTGTCAGAAATAAAAAGAAAAGCAAGAGAAAGCATGTGGATTACGTGACTTGCCTGAATAAAAAGGTTTTTAGGTGTTTTTTAAAGTATGCAAGGTTTGTCGTGTGTCTCAGATGGTCAGGGAGGCTGTTCCATAACTGGGCGGCTCTGACCGTCATGGATTTTCCCCCGAGGCGAGCTCTCTTAAATCTGGGAGTGACCAGGTGTCTGAGGGAGGCGGATCTCAATTGTCGCGGGGGATGATAAAAAGCAAACCTGACACTGAGATATGGTGGGCATGGACCGTGTAAGGCCTTGAAGGCCAGTGTTAAGATTTTGAAGCGCACTCTAAGAGCAACTGGGAGCCAGTGAAGTTCCGCAAGTTGTCTTCGGACACTATGGCATCTGGGGATGTTAAATAGAAGCCTCACTGTCGCGTTCTGGACTACTTGAAGTTTGCGAAGCAGGAAATCAGGGGCGCCCACATATAATGCGTTGGCGTAGTCCAGACGAGAGAGGATGAGTGCTCTGGCCACTGTTTCCTTCGCTTCCTGGGGAAGCATTGCAGCAGGGATGTGGCCAGGGGGATGGTGTCTATGACCTCAGCTTTAGAGCTCCTGCAAAATGCTAAGGCGGCCACAATGGAAGGGGGTGGGACAGTGAGGAGGCTACCAGCCGTGGTAGCATTACGCCCTCACCCAACGAGTGCAGGAGGCGCAGTGAATGCCACGGGGCTGCACAGGAACAGTCCAACACACCAGACAGTGTTGATAGGGAACGTGCACGTGCAGCGCGTGGTCGCAGGAAGTAGAGACCTATGCCTGTTGCCATACATGAGATGGGTGATGTAACCCATGTCCGATTGGACATTGATCACAATACTGGAGGTGTGCTTAATAAACACCTTAACATGTAACTGTTACTGGCTCTGTCTCGTTACTCACTCAGAAATAGTTTGACGTAATCTCTGCCCGTCTCTGTCTCCCATCATGTTCATTTGCAACACCAGCTGCGCAGGGCTCTGGCTGAGGGTTGTCCTCGTCCTCGTCCTCTGAGTCAGTTAGTTCCACTGCTGTTCCTTTTCTTGTGGCCAGATTGTGTAGCATTGCACATGTAGCAATTATCTTGCAACCTTTGATGGGGCTGTACAGACGTGCACCTCCAGTTTTGTGGAGGTAATGGAATCTGCTTTTGAGCAATCCAAATGTGCGCTCCACCACGTTGCGTGTGCTCCTATGTGCCACATTGTATCTCCTCTCCCTTGGGGTGGTTGGGTTGAGATATGGTGTGAGTAGATAAGGCCGGAGGGCATATGCGCTGTCACCTATGTACAGAAGAAAGTGCCATTAATTTGTGTGACCAACAGTTTGAGCCAGGGTGTACATCAGGGTGTATCACATTGACTTACCTAGTAGGTATCCGTCTCCAAATTCACCAGCAAGCAGACGTGTATGGATGCCACTGTTCCGGAAGATGTACGAGTCGTGGCTACTCCCGGGGAATTTGGCCACGATGTCAGTTATAATGTACTTGGCATTACATATCACCTGCACATTGATGGAGTGGGTGGATTTGCGGTTTCTGTAGACATATTCACTTGCTGCAGGTGGGCAGATGGGTATATGGGTCCCATCGATGCAGCCAATTACGTGTTGGAACTGCGCAAGTTGGTAGAACTCCAGCTTGGTCCTCTGCAGCTCCGCCTGTGTACTGGGGAAGGTAATGTAATGTTCCATTCTGTCCATCATGGCATCCAGGAAGGTGTTGAAGAAACGGGATAGACAGCTCTGTGACACACCACCCACTGCGGCTATCACACCCTGGAAACTTCCTGATGCAAGGAGGTGCAGGCAACAGAGTACCTGGACATGGGTGGGGATTGCGTGGGCCCTTGGTGTCTGATGCTCCAGATAGGGTTTTAGGTCCCGTATTAGGTCAAGGATGGTATCTGTGTGCAGTCTGTACCTTTCATGGATTTCAGGTTCAGTCAATTGGAACAATGTGATGCGTAGTCTGTACACCCGCTCTTCCCGTCTCCAGATCCTCACTCCTGCTGCTCTCAAGCATAGCCGCATTGCTATGAGGTAGAGGGCCGCCATTGTGTTCACACAGATGCATTTTGGGCCTGTTTTTATGCACTGCACCTGATTACCACCTGCTCAGGAAAAGTGGTAAATACCGAATCGTTATTACCGAATTTGGTCATATTCGGTAATAACGAGGTTTGCTACATCGCATTTTTGGGGTTTTTACCGAATCGTTATTTCCGATTCGGTATTCATTGTTTCGGTATTCTCCGATCGGTAAATAAGGAATCGGTAATTTTTTACCGATTCGTTATTATCGATTCAATTTGGTATTACATACATCTCACATGGCTAAATACCGGTCGGTAACGCTGAAAACTACCCATTTTCGGTGTTACCGACCGGTATTTGGCCACCTACATATGGCCCTATATCTCATTTACATAGTACAATAGTACATATTTGCACTGTACTTCCACGGGAATGTTGACTTGGCATAGAACTTGGGGAAGGATGAACCACAGACACATACATTCTCTGATGTTTAAAATGTCGACTTTATTTAAAGCAAGCAGAGCTTTTATCGAAAACATAATTTGACTTTGCTGCACATTCTAAGTGCCCTAAACAATGTCTTGGATCCCAAGATATTCCCTCCCCTAGCTGGAAAACAATGCATTTAATGCTCAAACCTCCTCCTTTCACCTTAACTTCAAACTTCCACTAAATATCTTTCACTTTCAGCACATCTCTCCATTGTGTGTGGTTTCTTTCCACGTGTTTCAGTCTTCAAATTACTGGCTAGCCTGACCACAAGCTGTATACTACTTCAATCTTTTCCAAGCTTACTCAACCTTATTTTCTGTTCTTAATTTTCACTCCTAACCCCACTGGCTGTCATTTTGGTTTTACCTGGACTGAACCCTTCTTTCTCACTGACTTTTCCAAAATACGCCTCTCAAATTCACCCTCCGCTGACTCATATTCCCTCAAAAACTTCCAATAAAAGCTTAACCGAGAAACTTTTCCCTAAAAACGTTTACTTACGTGTATTACATTGTATGTTGACATATTGCCTACAGTCTTTGTAAAATACCTTTTATTGTTATCCTTGTAAACCGTGCTGTCACCCGAAAGGGTTTTATTCGCACTATATAAAACTCTATAAAAAATTAATAAATAATATTAGCACCATGAAAAAAGTCACCACATCCTTTTTAGGTCTCACCTACGCAGTGTGCATGCGCTGTATAGGAGGACCTTTAGCCGTCGCTCTGCTCATTTTCAAGCACACACTTGTGCTTGTGGCAGCATCCACCTTGTGGGAGCGAGCAGAGGAGCGCCACAAGCACGAGTGCAGTTCTTGAAAATGAGCAGACTGCTAGCGCGCGCGGGTGCACCACTCGCAGGACCTTAGGCAGCGCATGCGCTCTCTGTATTGGTAGCATTAAGCCCCATAGACATGCCATTGTTATTGTGCTCTTCATGTGGGTTTCCCCACACCTTGCTACTTGATATGCTCCCGTCGGCACTGCGGTCTTCATTTAGCCACCCCGTGTACATATTTTCTTTTGAATCCAATTCGCGGCTTTTTGTAAATCTATTTGCACTGGGGGTTTAGTCTCCGTGCTCAAGGCGTGTCACTGAGCCCTCACCGCGACATCCTTTCTACGAATCCCCCTCACTCCCTCCACACTACGTCTGTCTGAGTCTCATAATTACTCCCCCTGGTGCCCCCCTTCCGTTTACTAGTTGTGGCACTTTCTCTCTCGGCTAGTGCTGTCCCAGTTGCAGGCGCGCCCAAGGTTGCCTACCTCTACGCACTGACCCTCCTCGGATGATGACCTCTGCCATGACCTATCTGCTGAAGCGTAAAAAGGGCGATCCCCGCCGCTACATGAATACGCAACTGGCGTCTTGCTTTTAAGGGTGTTGTGTACGAGCACATGTAGGTTTTACTATGAATGAAGATTTCAGTTACACACTTGTTTGGTTAAGAATAAGTAGGTCTTTTATGTAACGTTTCATTGTTTGGGGTGAAATTCTGCCAGACAAACTAGAACAAGCCAGCCCGGTCTTTCTTCTCAAAGCCTTTTTCAGCAATAAGGTGCCTGTGGCTCGGCCATGCCCCGAGAAACCACCCAATTAAAATACATTCACCCACTAACCCAGATATTATAAAGAAAAGTAGGCAGAGAAGAGTGCCCGAAGGAGGGGGATTCAGAATGAGTACACCCGAACTCATATTGCCGAAACCTTGGGAATTTGGAATACTACAAACAAAAATAGGCTGATGTGCTGTAGAGCTGCGTGACACCGCTGTCATTCCTCTCTACTCCTAATGTCATGCTGCAGCAGAACGACACTAACCTTCCTTCGGAACTAAATGCTCTTTCATTGGTAGAAGTGCTGGTGATGTTTACAGCACCACGTCCACCACCACCACGTCCACCACCACCACGTCCACCACCATGTCCACCACCATGTCCACCACCACCATGTCCACCACCACCTCCACGTCCACCACCACGTCCACCACCACAACGCCCACCACCACGTCCAGCACCACCACGTCCACCACCACCACATCCACCACCACCAGTTCCACCACCACCACCACAACCACCACCACGTCCACCACCACCACATCCACCACCACGTCCACCACCACCACGTCCACCACCACATCCACCACCACGTCAACCACCAACACATCCACCACCACATCCACCACCACCACGTCCACCACCACCACATCCACCACCACCACGTCCACCACCACCACGTCCACCACCACATCCACCACCAACACGTCCACCACTACATCCACCACAACCATGTCCACATCCACCACCACCACGTCCACCACCACCACATCCACCACCACCACATCCACCACATCCACCACCACCACGTCCACCACCCATGACAGGTAAAGTGTCACTGGAGGGTAGGGGTAACAGGAGTGTCAACCCCGGCTGTACATGGGACATTTAAGGATGCATTGGATGTGAGAAGACGGGAATAGGGTCTAGAAGTATTACACCAGACCTAAGATACATTTTGAAGAGGCACAATGTCACAGGGGCTCCTGTAAAAGCACTCGCAGCATCTCTACCTCACAGTGGCATACCTGTACGAGCCACTCACTGAAAACAAGCATTGGTGTCGCCTTTGGGATCTTATAAGTGTTTAGCCATGCAACACTTGATATTGTTGCACCAAGGATATTGTGTTGGATAACTAAACACTTATAAGGTCCCAAAGGCGAGACCTATTGGCTATGCCAATGCTTGTTTATGTTTCAAATGCCTGCCTCACTTTTTTTCTTCTCTTGGGTAACTCATTCTTCACAAATTACTCCCTCAGCCAGTGTTTAGAAGATTTTTCAGATGTAGTCAGGGATTCTTCTGCCACTGCTAAGGACTTCATAGCCCTGCAGTCCACATGTCTTCTGAAAACAGCATTTCCTGCTTTTAGACCTCAGGGTCAACCCACGGAATTTCGACCACTATGAATGAAACATTATGTTAGTCAACTAATTTTCCAAGCGTAGAATATTGCACGCTTAGAACAGTATCCAATGATCAGTGGCAGGTTGTTCACTGCTCTAATCACTACCTCATTGTCAGTCACAAATGGTACTTTCCTGTTCTTTTCACCAGCGCTTCTCGAAAGAACTCAAAGAATGCAATGCTATGTCGTCTTTGTCACCAACTTCCAGGCATGCACTCAGCATACTAGCTCCCTTTCTGGTACAGGCCAAAAACCGCCAGGCCTAATTTGTCAGAAAAAAAACAATTGCCTCGTAATTTTGTGGCCACATTGCCACTGTTCAATCAATCAGGGAATTGTAAGCGCGCTACTTCCCTGTGAGGGTCTCAAGCACTGGGGGGTAAGGGGTGGAGGGGTCAGCAGTTCCGCCAGGTCTTGAAAGTCTTCCAGAAGGTGTTCAGCGAGGGGGCGCGTCTGATGTCGATCGGGAGCTTGTTCTAGGTCTTGGCCGCGATGGAGGAGAAGGATCTTCCCTCTGCTTTGGCTCTGTGGATGCGTGGGGTTTTGGCGAGGATGAGGATGGCTGATCGGAGGTTTCTGTAGGGTACATGAAGGGTGATTCTGTCGTTAAGGTATTGGGGTCCGGTGTTGTGTAGGCATTTGTATGCATGGGTGAGAATCTTGAAGGTGACTCTCTTCTTGACGTGGTGACGTGGAGCCAGTGGAGATTCTGTAGGTATTGACTGATGTGCTCGTGTCGAATGATGCCAAGGATGAGTCTGGCGGTTGTATTCTGTATCGTCTGGAGCTTGCGGAGTAGATACTTGTTTATGCTGGCGTAGAGGGCATTTCAGTAGTCCAACCTGCTAGTAATCAGTGTGTGGGTGACTGCCCTCCTTGACTCGGGGGGGTCCATTTGAAAGTCTTACAGAGGATGGGGAGGGTATTGATGCAGCTGGAGGCGAAGGCGTTGACCTGTCAGTTCATGGAGAGGGATTGGTCGAGTACAATGCTGAGGTTTCTGGCGTGGTCCATGGGGGTTGGTGGACTACCGAGGGTGGCGGGCAACCAGGTGTTGTTCCATGCCGATGGGGTGGTTCCAAGGACTAGGACTTCTGTCTTCTCTGAGTTGAACTTTAGGCAGCTGTTGCTCACCCAGGCTGCGACGTCCTGCATTCCATCTTGGAAGTTGAGTCTGGTGGTGGTGGGGTCCTTGGTGAGGTAGAGGATGAGCTGGGTGTTGTCGACGTAGGATATTATGCTGAGGCCATGCTGTCAGACGATGGCCGTCGGGGGGGTCCATGTAGATTTTGAAGAGGGTTGGGCTGAGGGATGACCTTTGTGGGACTCCGCAGTTGATTTCCGTGGGTTTGGAGAGGAAAGGTGGTCTGATCCTTTGGCTTCTGTCGGTGGGGAATGATCAGGTCCAGTAGAGGGTGGTTCCTTGTATGCCAGCGTCATGTAGTCTGGCTACGAGTGTGCGATGGGAGACTGTGTCGAATGCTGCTTCGAGTAGAATCAGGGCTGCGGTGTGACCTTGGTCGAGGAGGGTGCGGATGTCATCTGTGGCGGTGAGTAAGACAGTCTCGGTGCTGTGGTTACTTCAGAATCCGGATTGAGACGGGTCGAGTACAGCGTTGTCTTCAATGAACCTTGTTAGTTCTACGTTGACGGTCTTCTCCACGACTTTCGCGCGCAAAGGGGAGGAGCAAGATAGGCCAGTTGTTCCTGAGGTCCGTGGGATCAGCTGATGACCTCTTGAGCAGGGGCCTGACTTCTGCAAGTTTCCAGTCGTCGGGGAAGGTGCCGGTCTCGAAGGTGGTGTTGATGGTGCGTTGTAGTTCGGGTGCGATAGCTGTGGCGGCTCTGTGGCAGATGTGTGGTGGGCAGGGGTTGGTGGGGGCCCCTGAGTGGATGCCTTTCATGGTCAAGGGAGTCTCTTCGGCCGTGACTGGCGTTCAGGAGGAGATGGTGGGCTTGCTGGTGTAGCCGGAGGGCGGGCTGGCTGCGGAGGCGGGCGTTTGGTCGTTGAAGTTGTCGTAGAGGTTTTTGATCTTCAGGTGGAAGTAGGTTCCGAGCTTGTTGCAGAGATCCTGGGAGGTGGTGATGCTTCGCTGCAGGGATTGGTGAATTCCTGGATGACGTTGAAAAGTTCCTTAGACTTGGAGTTGGCTTCAATTTTATTTTGGATGAAGGTTCTTTTGGTGGATCTGATGCATTGGTGGTAGTCTGTCATGGCATCCTTGTAAGGGGTGTCGTTTCCAGGTGTCTTGCTGTTTCTCCAGATCTTCTCCAGGCGTCTGCAGGTGTATCTGGCTTCTTGGAGATCGGTGATGAACCAGGCGGCTTTCCTGGGGCATTGTCTGTCGGGAATGCGTAGTGGGGCGAGCTTGTCTGCTCAGTTGGAGATCCAAGTGTGGAATTCCCTGGCTGCGAGGTTGGTGTCGGTTGCAGCGGTGGGGTTGTTGGGGCTGCTGAGAAATGTTATTTTTACTTCTCATGGCATGAAAAAAGCAGCCATTCTTCTAAAATACTGACAAGGTGGCAACCCCTGGCCCACCAGAAGGAAAGGGAGGGGTATCATTCATGATGCTAGATATTTATTTACACAGTTTTCTTAAAAAGCTGCCATCTTTATTCAGGTCGTGGCAGCAACTGACAGGTTGGTATTTTTGTAGGAAAATTAAATTTGCTTTGAAAGATAACATATGACAAGTTATTATGCAGTTTGCATGAGAATGTCAATAGAATAGCATTATATTTTCGTACTCGAAAATATGTTTTCATGAACAGATGGCTGATTGTGTTCTCCACCTACATCTAGGCATAGATCTCTATGTCAACATTTCCGTGCAGGTATCTCCACCTAGATTTAGACATATGAGACTCCACCCTTTCACATGAGGGGATGGAGACTCCTATGACCGGATTTACAACTGTTAAGTTGCTATTAGTAACTTTCCAGCTGTTTGTGGGGATTACCTCCACTGGGGGCTAGATCTCCTTATATAATGTGAATGTGAAAATTCATAAAGTTCAGTTACGTAAAAAAAATAGGCTTTATTATTTAATATAAAAAAAATAAAGAGACCATTCCTCAACTCCTCTTCCTTTTGGTCTCGTGAATAATCACACTAACAAGATATAACACACCAGCTCAAAAATATTTACATCCTTTTGAGAAGCTTGCCTGGTATATGATGTACACTAATGTAAGTGGACACCCTGCACCTGCCCAGACAACCCCTACGGTGATTTAACGAGCTGCCCTACGAGGGATGTCGAATGCTGAGGGATCGGTGTCCGGCGGGAGCACCAACAAGCCTTGGCAAATGTAAGCCCCGCACGAATCAAAGAAGGAGCAACGTCGGGACCAGCAAGGTCCAGGGGACTCACCAAAGGCAGGGGAGTCAGGGCAGGCCCGAGCAATCAGGGGAGCCCAAAGGAAACAAGTTTGACCCTCAAGTAGACCCACAAGCCAGAGGCACTGAAGTTGTGAGAGGACCTCAAGCAGCTCACCAAAAGATGCCGGCCATGATGCACACAATGCGGTGTGGAGAAAGATTCTGGTCACTGGAGGTGCTCGAGGTTGGGGCTACTTGGAGCCCGAAGATCCTCTTGGAAAGAAACCAAGGAACCTATGCATCTGCAAGTTGGTTCCAGTGCACAGGGGTTCAGTTATTGCAACCCCCACGAGGGATACTGGCCTCAAACTTGGTGAAAGGGCAGGGCAGGCCTTGGGAGCTGTGGAAAACCACCACCTGTGTTGCCAAGCCCACGGAGTCCGGAGGAGCTCAGGATCTGCATACCGGTCGACTTAGTTGCGGTGCCTGCGAATGCAGGAGAGTGACTCCTTCACTCCAAGGAAGATTTTCTTCAAGTGTCTTTGATGCTTCACAGGCCTTGGAAGGTTCCTGTATGATGCACAGGCGCAGACGACGCAGAAGACTGGAAGGGAGACGAAGTCAGGCCCAAACGAAGTCCAGAGTGCCCAGACCGTAGAAGAGCAGTGGTGTCTGATCTGAATCTTATCCCACCACAAGTCTAGGGGCCTACACCCAGGTAAGCCTAGGGAGAGGGTTTGGAAGATTCAGGGGACCTTCCCAAGGGAGGGTCTGGACAGAGGGGAGGTTACCCCCATTGTCCAGTTTTGCGCCAGAGTGGACTGGTTTGAACTGGACTATGCACAGGGACAACAAATGTCCAGGTCTGGAAGGTTGGCACCGGGCACACTGAGAGCCTAACAGAGGGCTCTTCCAGTGCTTGGAATCATACCTCCCATACCGTTTACAGTTTTGGGGTATAATTCCAACATGTTTGATACCAAACATGAAAGGATTCGTTGCAGCCATTTTCGAGATGGTCATCGCGTAATGAGGCAGCACCCCTATATGTAGTATATGGCTGCTTCACTGCTTCACTAACAACCCGGAAAATGGACTCCGTAGGCTGCAGGAGTGTCCTGCTCATGCAGGGGCACCCTCTCACTTAGAACCAAGCACCCTGCCATCAGGATTGCAAAGGCCTGCTATAGGGGTGACTTATACGTTTTAAGTGCAGCGACCCTAGTTATAGGAAACCTATATCTTTAGTAAGTGGTATTAGCACCAGCTTACACAGGTTGCAACGACAGGCCTGTTGATCCATTTTAAATGGTCTCTCATGGGTGGCATAAAAGATGCTACAGCCCATGGGAGACCTCAGGGGTACCTATGCCCTGGGTACCTTAGTACCATATATTAGGGACTACTAAGGACTTCCAGGGACTTATAAGGGTACCCCAGAATCCAATATGGGAAGCACCTAAGTACTGAGCACAACAGTTTAGGGAGGAAGCAGATAGACTGGGGTCCTGATTAGCAGGATCCCAGTCAGACTAGTCCAAACAACTTTCTACAATCCTATTTTATTTCTATTTTAAATAATGTTGTAAATGTTACTTTTTTGAGTAATTGATGTAAATTACATTGCTCATTTCTGTCCCCCACAGATTCAGGTATATGTGTGGTTGCAAGTTGTATTTTATGTAATTTGTGTAATTCATTTTAAATTGTTACCATTTAAATGAAACCAAATCAAAATGTGATTTCATGATTTAAAAACAAATATTTTAAATTATACTCAATAATTATATAATTTCAAAATTCTAGCATTGAAAATATTTAAAAATAAATGTACATTCAAATACATTTAATGAAATTTTTTAGATTTGTTCCTATATGTTACTGTTATTTTTTGCCTCCAGTGATTTCTACGAGAGTGTGCTGCAGTAACAGTGGCTGTCCATGGTTGGTGCTTGACTTACTCCAAGGCTTCGCTGGATTACCATTAAGCCCGTTTTGTAAGTAGAACTACTGCAGCAGTAGTAAGTGTGTATTTTGTGAATTGAAATTGTTTACTTATTTGTCTGTGTTTTTGCATGTGTATATCCCTTTGCTTATTCCTCTTACAATTAGCATAAACCCCACCAAATTATTAGGTGTTATTCTCAATTGGTGGCAGATAACTAAGGCCGGAAGTTTGTGAATTGCATTTTTAAGTACATAAGTACATAAATTAGTACTACTTTACGTACACTAAAATGGCTTTTTGTGAATAGATCACTAGATGCTTCATAAAATGGCCTGCAGTTTCCCCTTCAAGTCACCTAACCGTAGACACGAGTTGACAAATTACTACTGCAAAAGTCATGTTATTTATTGACTAAAAACTCACAAAAAGCTTGACTAACACCACCATGAATCAAATTTGGGAGCAGTAAATACGGTCAAGCATTGTTGCTGTTCCTGACTCTCCTGTGTGCCACTCATGGAGGTGCAGTGTAGGATGGCACATTTGCGTACCTTGGCCATAAATATATTGTCTAGGAATGTAAGTGTGGAGTTATAGAAAACATATAGGGCTAAATGTAGGTAAATGATATTTACCGATTCATAAATACTGAATTTTACCGATTCGGTATTTATGAATCGGTAAATATGAAGGGGGGGAGATGTAGGTATTTCCAGATGTGGAAATACCGAATCGTTAAAAATCGGTATTTACCGATTCGGTAAATACCGAATCGGTATTTCCTATTGATTCCTATAGGCTGTGAAGCCCATAGGAATCAATAGGAAATACCAATTCGGTAATTACCGAATCGGTAAATACCGATTCCAGCAAGGGTGCAGGGGGTGTCACTTTGACACCCTCTGGCACCCCAAAAATAGGCATGTGCGCCATGTGGCACACAGACATGCCCTAAGGGCATGTCTGTCTGTCACATGGCTAGGTGTGCATGCACACATGTGCATGCACACCTGGATTCGGTATTTTAACACCCAATTGGATTGGGTGGTAAAATACCGAATTTGTAGGGCCTTTGGGACTCAGAAGAGTCCCACCTACATCTGAAATTTACCGAATCGGTAAAAATACCAATTCGGTATTTTACAGAATCGGTAAATATACCGATTCTGTAAATTTACCGATTCTATAAAAGTATGCCCCTACATGCCGATTCTTAAATACCGGTCGGTAACGGCCGAAATCGGCCGTTACCGACCGGTATTTAGGCTCCTACATCTGGCCCATAGTTACTTAAATATAAAATTGTTGATATTTTGGTCCTTGTTATTTTGCCAACAATATTATGGTAGGGTGATATATCCTCCTCAATATTTGATAGTAATATAGGCTGGTTTGAAAAGAAAGAGTGGAGAGGGGACCCGTAAAATTACAATCTCTGCAGTTTTTCTTAAATTATAAATGTTGCGTGATTAACCAGATAGTAGGACCGGTGGACACAAATTCTGTAAACATTAACTGAGCCTCATTTATGAGGTTTTGACGTACGGCAGTAATGTCGGAATCTTGCTGTGCTGTCCTACCTCACTCAAAACAACAAGCATTTACAATGCAACGGTCTCGCATTTGCCAAAGTTAGAGCTATTGGCATTGTAAATGACAAAATTGTTATTTATGTGTTGGTTTTGAAAACAGATAAATAAATGGCATTGTCATTTACAATGTCAATAGCTTAATCTCTCGCAAATGCGAGACCTATTGCATTTGCACTCACCCACAGAGAGCCACACACACAGAGAGCCCCACACACACACACACACACACATAGCCCCCCACACACAGAGAGAGCCCCCCACACACACACAGAGAGCCCCAAACACACACAGAGAGCCCCACACACACGCAGAGAGCCCCCCCCACACACAGAGAGCCCCACTCACACACACAGAGAGCCCCCCACACACACACACAGAGACCCCCCCACACACACAGAGCCCCCCACACACACACAGAGCCGCACACACACACACACAGAGCCCCACACACACACAGAGCCCCACACACACTATGTGACCCCAAACACACCTAGCCCCACACACACAGACAGAGCCCCACACACACACACACAGAGATCCCCACACAGAGCCACCTACACACACAGAGCCACCCACACATAGAGCCACCCACACACAGAGAGCCACCCACACACAGACAGACAGAGCCACACACACACACAGACAGAGCCACACACACAGAGCCACACACACACAGAGCCACACACACAGCGCAGAGGTCTACTCCTTTTTATAGCTACGGCTAGAGATCAGCATTAATGGCGTACCAGGGGAGAACGCCCTGAGCTGGAGGAGCTACCACGATATGCCAGGCCCTAGAATGTCGCCTGTCAAGGTACAGTCTGGGCACGAAGAGACCCGGTGCACCCCACCCGCATATTGTCGGGGCGGTACATCTGCAGCATTTACAGGGCATGAAAAGGCGGCGTGCAAGAAAGACAGGCGGCGGCTGCCGATGACGTGTACTGCGGGGAGACTCCCTTGGATGTGCCTTTCCCTGTGACCTGGGGCCCTCCCCTAACTGCATCAGCCTGGCTATAAATAGCCCTTCGATGGTCTTTGCTACGCTTCCAGTTTGCACAAGCACTGAAGGGAAGGGGCCCCTTTAGGGGGGCGCGGGACGGTCGACCGGCCGTTCCCATCGAGAGTACATATCAAACGCCCTACCTTTGCAGGAGGCAATCGCTCTCCCGCCAGAGGGGTTGGTTGCAGCGCAGATAAACACGCACTTCATACACGTATTTACCGAGCAGAGGTCATGTGGCTGCGACAACAGTCAGTGAACGGGACAGGGGGTGACAAGGCACTTCTGCGGGTACATCCTGTATCCAGGAACGACCCGCACTGGAGCAACCACCATGAATGAACGCCTCCGGTTTCCAGCAGAAACAGCGGTGAAAATGTGGCCTGGCGGCTGCACCGAAACAAACGTTTGAGGGCCGCCCTTAACCCACAAACCCTCTTCTTGCCTTGGACGTCAAGTGCCGACACATGAATCGATTTAAAAGCGTGAAGGATAGCTGAGACCCCAGCCGGCATCCATTAGTGAGCGGCCTACCAATGCACTATTCTGAATAAAATAAAATAAGTCCTATAGTATATATTTAGGTGACATGTCCTATGCGAGGGGCACAGTGCCGATTGCCTAAGTCCGCATGCTGTATATTCTAACCAATGATCATATCAAGTTCGACTCTGAAGGCCTCCGCAGGTGCCATCTCATACTATCTGCAGTGGGTTCAACGGACGGCAACACACACGGAGGCGAGGAGCTTGCCATCACTGGGCTGGCTTGCGTGCTCTGAAGTGCCCCTATCCCGAGTGTGCGGGGAGGTGCGGCGCAGACGCCTCACGGCAGCAGACGGCGGCTGGCAGCCTCCCTCGGAACCCCCTATACAACGCGCAACCAACGCACCCAGAGCGCCATAATTGGAAGGGAATTGCTCATTCAAACTCGTACTCACAAAGTGAACTTGCTTCGTGTGCCTACCCGCTTCGGGCCCCTTAGTTAGCTGAAAGTTACATTGCACGCTCTCTTAAACGGCGTCTCCTCCCTGGGGCTTTTTCAGACTCCTGCCTCCCCCACCACCTGTATGGAGAATGGCACCTGAGCAGGGAAGATCGTAACAAAGCACGCCCCTCATCACGCTGCCTGCACGTGCCAGGCGGCCCTCTGATTGGTTAATAAGGAACACCAATCAGAGAGCCGACTTGAGCGTGCAGGCAGCGTGATGAGGGGCGTGCTCTCTCCTGATGACGTCAGGGAGAGAAAGAAGAACAAAAACATACCCCTCTGTCCGAAAAAGACGGGGCTTAACTTAAATGGAGTGACGCCCCTCTCCTCCAATGGCTGGCCAGCATTTACGAGGCCAGCCAATGGAGAAGAGGGGCGGGTTTAAGCCCCCAATACTGTAAACATTCAATCTCGGCTGCGCGAACACTGCTGCGCAGTGTAACGCTAGGCCGAGACCTAAAAAGGAATGCACGTAAATATGCCGGGGCATATTGCACCAACGGAAGGTAAAAAAACTGACATTCCGGCAGCGCAAAAGTGCTCATAAGTGAGGCCCTAACTGTTCAAAAAGTATCATGTTCATTTGATCCCGTTCACTGTGGCAGCTTGCATGCCTTCCAGGGTTTTCGTGCATATATGTTTTTTAAAGCACAAAAACACAGGAATGACATATACAGGCACATGCATCAAAGCATTTTGCGATCACAAACGGTGCGAATCGCAAAAATCGTCCGTTTGCGATCGCAAAAATTGCTTTTGGAATGCATGAAACAAGTAGCCCCTCGCAATTTAAGAAATCGCATAATTTGCGATTTCTTAAATTGCGATTGCATTTAAGGAATAGCAATTTGCGATTCCTTAAATGCAATGCAAGAAAGTAAAAAGATTTGCGATTTCGCAATTAAGAATCGCAATTTACCATCACATGTGTGCGTAACATGGGTGCACATATCAATTTCAGGGGTGCAACAGGGTGTCCTTTGGACACCCCTGCACCCTTGAAATCGCATTCTCCATTTGCGAATCGCTAATTGCAAAATGAAAATGTCTTCCCATTCATTCCTATGGGCCTCTAGGCCCATAGGGATGAATGTGGAGGGATTCCTTAATTGCGAGTCGCAATTTGCGAGTCGCAATTAAGGAATGTTTAGAAATCGCACATTTTTCTGCAATTTCTGCATAGGCATTTGCGAATTCTTATTTGCGATTCCTTAAAAATCGCAATTAAGAAATCGTAAATGACTACTATAATGCATGTACCTGATAGTGCCTTTTGTTATTCTTGTGAAAGTTTTGTGTATCCGCAATGACAAATAAATTGAGAATATAGTGTTTGGCAGGAATTAATTAAACAATTCTTAGAAACGCCCGCAAATGTAAAGGCTGCATACACAGTGTCCCTTGCAGAGAGCATGCCACGCTCTGCGACAAGTCCAAAGTCAACATCCCTTTAAACAGAAATCATGTGAGCTAAATCCCAGCCAGGGGCGTAACAAACGCCCCCGCAGGCCCCGCGGTGCGGGGGCCCCACTCCCTTCAGTAAATGAAGGGGGCCCCGGCCCCCCTCAACTCTTCTGAGAGAGGCTTGCTTTGCACTGAAGCAAGCCTCTCTCCTCTGCGTCTGAAGCAGGTGCAGGCTGCAGCCTGCTCGGAGCCCCTCGCCCCCCTCCCACTGACTGAAGGGAAACAATGTTTCAAGTGACATTGTTTCTCTTCAGTTAGAGCACGAGGCCCGGAAAGAGGATGTGGGTGGGGGCCCATTTGAAGCAGGTGAAATCTGCTCTATGAGGGTACAGTCGTGGATCAGGGGGACCTCAGTCTCAGTTAAGATGTGGAATCCAAAAATGTGCACGAGGCAAACCATTGCGCCTATAAAAGGGCAGTTTTTACGAGGGCGCTGGGGGTCCTATTAAAAGTGTCCCGGTAACTACAGGAGGGGCCACAGAGACTTGTGCTCCCCTCATGTCACATGGACTGTGCAGTCAAAACGTCAACATGCTCCGGGGGTCAAATGGACATTGAGCATATTTCAGTTAAACTTTCAGGATGGCTATCAAATATGCAAATCATCTCATTTAAAATTAATCATGCGTGAATTCATTTTATAAGTAGTAATTGTGGATATCCTGAAGACCTGACTGGACTTTACTCTTCAGTGAATCCACAAGTCAAGCCTTAGTCTGGATTGACCCTGGCGAATCCAGGGGCCCCTCAAAGCGCGAGGCCCTCGCAATCATCTCCCTCATAACTGCCCCAGTTGTGTCTATTACAGACTGACAACACACTGAGATCATAGGGGCCCCTCCACAAAAGCCTTTCTGAGTTCTCCAAGAGTACCACAGGATTTTACAGACGTACTACAGGAGTACCCCAGGAGTCCTACGGGAGTAATACAGGAGTATTACAGCAGTACTACTGGAGTACTACAGGAGAATTACCGGAGTTCCACAGGTGTACTACAGGAGTACTACAGGCGTACTACCGGAGTACCACCAGAGTTCTACAGGAGTACTACAGGAGTAATACAGGAGTACTAAAGGAGTACCCCAGGAGTCCTACAGGAATAATACAGATGTACTACAGGAGTCATACAGGAGTAATTCAAGAGTACTACAGCAGTACTACAGGAGTACTACAAGAGAAAACGAGTTCTACAGGCGTACTACAGAAGTACTACAGGTGTACTACCGGAATACCACCAGAGGTCTATAGGAGTACTACAGGTGTACTACCGGAGTACCACCGGAGTTCTACAGGAGTACTACAGGAGTACCCCAGGAGTCCTACAGGAGTAATACAGGAGTACTATAGCAATACTACAGGAGTACTATAGGAGAATTACAGGAGTTCTACAGGCGTACTACAGGAGTTCTGTAGGAGTACTACAGGTGTACTACCGGAGTACCACTGGAGTTCTACAGGAATACTACAGCAATACTACAGGAGTTCTACAGGCATACTACAGGAGTAGCGCAGGAGTTCTATAGGATTACTACAGGTGTACTATCGGAGTACCACCCGAGTTCTACAGGAGTATTACAGGAGTACTACAGGAATACTACAGGAGTACCCTAGGAGCGGGGGAATAACTATCGTCCCGGGATCCCCCGCGGTACGGGGCGGCCCCACTCTCTTCAGTAAATGAAGGGGGCCCCGGCCTGCTCAGCTCTTCGGTGAGCGCTGTGAGAGAGGCTTGCTTTGCTCTAAAGCAAGCCTCTCCCCCTCTAATTATTTACAACAAGGGGTGGTGAGGGACAGAGTCTCTGAATTAAGCAGAATACTCTCACCCAGTCAAGAGATCAGGGCTAGATCCAACACCGTTTTTTAGCTCATTGCACCATCCCAGTTTCAGAACCTGGCTGTATGCAAATTAGTCTGTTCCTGTCCCAGTGCATGATGGGAACAGGGCAAACCAAACTACAAAAGCCAATTCTTACACTGGGAAGGAAACAAGCTTCCGGGGACCGGTTTCTGGCATTACAGCCGTCTTCGGCCCGGCTTGCTTGAATCCTGATGGTGCAATGAGCAAGGGACTCATGTCTGAGTATACCCTTCCACGCTTAGGGTGGACAAAATTATTTACAACAAGGGGTGGTGAGGGACAGAGTCTCTGAATTAAGCAGAATACTCTCACCCAGTCAAGAGATCAGGGCTAGATCCAACACCGTTTTTTAGCTCATTGCACCATCCCAGTTTCAGAACCTGGCTGTATGCAAATTAGTCTGTTCCTGTCCCAGTGCATGATGGGAACAGGGCAAACCAAACTACAAAAGCCAATTCTTACACTGGGAAGGAAACAAGCTTCCGGGGACCGGTTTCTGGCATTACAGCCGTCTTCGGCCCGGCTTGCTTGAATCCTGATGGTGCAATGAGCAAGGGACTCATGTCTGAGTATACCCTTCCACGCTTAGGGTGGACACAATTATTTACAACAAGGGGTGGTGAGGGACAGAGTCTCTGAATTAAGCAGAATACTCTCACCCAGTCAAGAGATCAGGGCTAGATCCAACACCGTTTTTTAGCTCATTGCACCATCCCAGTTTCAGAACCTGGCTGTATGCAAATTAGTCTGTTCCTGTCCCAGTGCATGATGGGAACAGGGCAAACCAAACTACAAAAGCCAATTCTTACACTGGGAAGGAAACAAGCTTCCGGGGACCGGTTTCTGGCATTACAGCCGTCTTCGGCCCGGCTTGCTTGAATCCTGATGGTGCAATGAGCAAGGGACTCATGTCTGAGTATACCCTTCCACGCTTAGGGTGGACAAAATTATTTACAACAAGGGGTGGTGAGGGACAGAGTCTCTGAATTAAGCAGAATACTCTCACCCAGTCAAGAGATCAGGGCTAGATCCAACACCGTTTTTTAGCTCATTGCACCATCCCAGTTTCAGAACCTGGCTGTATGCAAATTAGTCTGTTCCTGTCCCAGTGCATGATGGGAACAGGGCAAACCAAACTACAAAAGGCAATTCTTACACTGGGAAGGAAACAAGCTTCCGGGGACCGGTTTCTGGCATTACAGCCGTCTTCGGCCCGGCTTGCTTGAATCCTGATGGTGCAATGAGCAAGGGACTCATGTCTGAGTATACCCTTCCACGCTTAGGGTGGACAAAATTATTTACAACAAGGGGTGGTGAGGGACAGAGTCTCTGAATTAAGCAGAATACTCTCACCCAGTCAAGAGATCAGGGCTAGATCCAACACCGTTTTTTAGCTCATTGCACCATCCCAGTTTCAGAACCTGGCTGTATGCAAATTAGTCTGTTCCTGTCCCAGTGCATGATGGGAACAGGGCAAACCATTGCACCATCAGGATTCAAGCAAGTCTGGTCTGCCCTGTTCCCATGATGCACTGGGCCAGGGACAGACTAATTTGCATACAGCCAGGTTCTGAAACTGGGATGGTGCAATGAGCTAAAAAACGGTGTTGGATCTAGCCCTGATCTCTTGACTGGGTGAGAGTATTCTGCTTAATTCAGAGACTCTGTCCATCACCACCCCTTGTTGTAAATATTTTTGTCCACCATAAGCGTGGAAGGGTATACTCAGATGTGAGTCCCTTGCTCATTGCACCATCAGGATTCAAGCAAGCCGGGCCGAAGACGGCTGAAATGCCAGAAACCGGTCCCCGGAAGCTTGTTTCCTTCCCAGTGTAAGAATTGGCTTTTGTAGTCTGGTCTGCCCTGTTCCCATGATGCACTGGGCCAGGGACAGACTAATTTGCATACAGCCAGGTTCTGAAACTGGGATGGTGCAATGAGCTAAAAAACGGTGTTGGATCTAGCCCTGATCTCTTGACTGGGTGAGAGTATTCTGCTTAATTCAGAGACTCTGTCCATCACCACCCCTTGTTGTAAATATTTTTGTCCACCATAAGCGTGGAAGGGTATACTCAGATGTGAGTCCCTTGCTCATTGCACCATCAGGATTCAAGCAAGCCGGGCCGAAGACGGCTGAAATGCCAGAAACCGGTCCCCGGAAGCTTGTTTCCTTCCCAGTGTAAGAATTGGCTTTTTTAGTCTGGTCTGCCCTGTTCCCATGATGCACTGGGCCAGGGACAGACTAATTTGCATACAGCCAGGTTCTGAAACTGGGATGGTGCAATGAGCTAAAAAACGGTGTTGGATCTAGCCCTGATCTCTTGACTGGGTGAGAGTATTCTGCTTAATTCAGAGACTCTGTCCCTCACCACCCCTTGTTGTAAATATTTTTGTCCACCATAAGCGTGGAAGGGTATACTCAGATGTGAGTCCCTTGCTCATTGCACCATCAGGATTCAAGCAAGCCGGGCCGAAGACGGCTGAAATGCCAGAAACCGGTCCCCGGAAGCTTGTTTCCTTCCCAGTGTAAGAATTGGCTTTTGTAGTCTGGTCTGCCCTGTTCCCATGATGCACTGGGCCAGGGACAGACTAATTTGCATACAGCCAGGTTCTGAAACTGGGATGGTGCAATGAGCTAAAAAACGGTGTTGGATCTAGCCCTGATCTCTTGACTGGGTGAGAGTATTCTGCTTAATTCAGAGACTCTGTCCATCACCACCCCTTGTTGTAAATATTTTTGTCCACCATAAGCGTGGAAGGGTATACTCAGATGTGAGTCCCTTGCTCATTGCACCATCAGGATTCAAGCAAGCCGGGCCGAAGACGGCTGAAATGCCAGAAACCGGTCCCCGGAAGCTTGTTTCCTTCCCAGTGTAAGAATTGGCTTTTGTAGTCTGGTCTGCCCTGTTCCCATGATGCACTGGGCCAGGGACAGACTAATTTGCATAAGGCCAGGTTCTGAAACTGGGATGGTGCAATGAGCTAAAAAACGGTGTTGGATCTAGCCCTGATCTCTTGACTGGGTGAGAGTATTCTGCTTAATTCAGAGACTCTGTCCATCACCACCCCTTGTTGTAAATATTTTTGTCCACCATAAGCGTGGAAGGGTATACTCAGATGTGAGTCCCTTGCTCATTGCACCATCAGGATTCAAGCAAGCCGGGCCGAAGACGGCTGAAATGCCAGAAACCGGTCCCCGGAAGCTTGTTTCCTTCCCAGTGTAAGAATTGGCTTTTGTAGTCTGGTCTGCCCTGTTCCCATGATGCACTGGGCCAGGGACAGACTAATTTGCATACAGCCAGGTTCTGAAACTGGGATGGTGCAATGAGCTAAAAAACGGTGTTGGATCTAGCCCTGATCTCTTGACTGGGTGAGAGTATTCTGCTTAATTCAGAGACTCTGTCCATCACCACCCCTTGTTGTAAATATTTTTGTCCACCATAAGCGTGGAAGGGTATACTCAGATGTGAGTCCCCTGCTCATTGCACCATCAGGATTCAAGCAAGCCGGGCCGAAGACGGCTGAAATGCCAGAAACCGGTCCCCGGAAGCTTGTTTCCTTCCCAGTGTAAGAATTGGCTTTTGTAGTCTGGTCTGCCCTGTTCCCATGATGCACTGGGCCAGGGACAGACTAATTTGCATACAGCCAGGTTCTGAAACTGGGATGGTGCAATGAGCTAAAAAACGGTGTTGGATCTAGCCCTGATCTCTTGACTGGGTGAGAGTATTCTGCTTAATTCAGAGACTCTGTCCATCACCACCCTCTTGTTGTAAATATTTTTGTCCACCATAAGCGTGGAAGGGTATACTCAGATGTGAGTCCCTTGCTCATTGCACCATCAGGATTCAAGCAAGCCGGGCCGAAGACGGCTGAAATGCCAGAAACTGGTCCCCGGAAGCTTGTTTCCTTCCCAGTGTAAGAATTGGCTTTTGTAGTCTGGTCTGCCCTGTTCCCATGATGCACTGGGCCAGGGACAGACTAATTTGCATACAGCCAGGTTCTGAAACTGGGATGGTGCAATGAGCTAAAAAACGGTGTTGGATCTAGCCCTGATCTCTTGACTGGGTGAGAGTATTCTGCTTAATTCAGAGACTCTGTCCATCACCACCCCTTGTTGTAAATATTTTTCTCCCCCTCTAAAGCAGGTGCAGGCTGCAGCCTGCTCTGAGCCCCTCCCGCTGACTGAAGAGAAACAATGTATCAACTTACATTGTTTCTCTTCAGTCAAAGCTCACCCAAAGGATGGGGGTGGGGGCCCCAGAGACAGCATTCTCCAGGGCAAAGCTCATATGAGAAGGGATGAGGCAGCAAAATGGTGCTCTCAGGTAAGCACTCTTGTTAGAAGCACCATGTGGGCGTCCGCGGGGGGGGGAGGGCAAGGGGGCCCGAGAAGCGTGCAAGGCAGAGGGGAGAATGGTGCAAGGTAGAGAGGAGAAGGGTGCAAGGTAGATAGGAGATGGGTGCAAGGCAGAGGGGAGAATGGTGCAAGGTAGAGAGGAGAAGGGTGCAAGGTAGAGAGGAGATGGGTGCAAGGCAGAGGGGAGAAGGGTGCAAGGCAGAGGGGAGAAGGGTGCAAGACGGATGGGAGAAGGGTGCAAGGTAGAGGAGAGAAGGGTGCAAGGCACAGGGGAGAAGGGTGCAAGGCAGAGGGGAGAAGGGTGCAAGGCGGATGGGAGAAGGGTGCAAGGTAGAGGAGAGAAGGGTGCAAGGCAGAGGGGAGAAGGGTGGAAGGCAGAGAGAAGGGTGCAAGGCAGAGAGGAGAAGGGTGCAAGGCAGAGGGGAGAAGGGTGCAAGGCAGAGAGGAGATGGGTGCAAGGCAGAGGGGAGAATGATGCAAGGTAGAAAAGGGTGCAAGGCGGAGGTGGAGAAGGGTGCAAGGGGAGGGGGAGAAGGGTGCAAGGGGGAGGGCGAGAAGGGTACAAGGCAGACGGGAGAAGGGTGCAAGGGAGATGGTGATGAAGTTAAAAATCTGTCCCCCCACCCCCCGGAAACATTTCTGCAGACGTCCATGGCAACGCACACTGCTTTGTGAGAGAGAGTGGGCGAGAGTGGAGAGAGAGAGTGGAGTGAGAGAGAGAGTGGAAAGAGGGGGACGAGTGTAGAGTGAGAGAGGAGAGGGAGAGAGAGTGGAGCGAGAGTGAAGCGAGACAGTGGAGAGAGAAGAGAGAGAGTGTAGAGAGAGGGTGGAGAGAGAGTGGAGAGAGAGTGGAGAGAGAGAGTGGAGGGAGACAGTGGAGAGAGTGGAGAGAGAGAGAGAGAGTGGAGAGAGAGAGAGTAGAGAGAGTGGAGAGAGAAAGTGTGGAGAGAGAGAGTGTGGAGAGAGAGAGTGTGGAGAGAGAGTGGAGCGAGAGCAGAGAGAGAGTGGAGAGAGGGTAGAGAGAGAGCATGGGGAGAGAGAGTGGAGGGAGAGTAGAGACAGTGGAGAGAGAGAGAGTGGAGAGAGAGTAGAGAGAGAGAGAGTGGAGAGAGTGGAGAGAGAGTGGAGATAGACAGTGGAGAGAGAGAGAGTGGAGAGAGCATGGAGAGACAGTGGAGAGAGTGAGAGTGGAGAGAGAGAGAGAGTGGAGAGAGAGTGGAGCGAGAGAGAGTGGAGAGATTGAGAGTGGAGAGAGAGAGAGTGGGGAGAGAGAGTGGATAGAGAGTGGAGAGAGAGAGTGGAGAGAGTGGAGAGATTGAGAGTGGAGAGAGAGAGAGTGGAGAGAGAGTGAAGAGAGAGTGAAGAGAGAGTGAAGAGAGAGTGAAGAGAGAGTGAAGAGAGAGTGAAGAGAGAGTGAAGAGAGAGAGAGAGTGGAGAGAGAGTGGAGAGAGTGGAGAGATTGGAGAGAGAGAGAGAGAGGAGAGAGAGTAAAGAGAGAGAGAGTGGGAGAGAGAGAGTGGAGAGAGAGTGGAGAGAGAGAGAGTGGAGAGAGAGTGGAGAGACAGAGGAGAGAGAGTGGAGAGAGAGAGAGAGGAGAGAGAGAGGGAAGGGAGAGAGAGAGTGGAGAGAATATGGAGAGAGAGAGAGAAACTGGAGAGAGAGACAGTGGAGAGAGAAACAGTGGAGAGAGAGACAGTGGAGATAGAGTGGACAGAGTGGAGAGAGAGAGAGATATAGAGTGGAGAGAGAGTAGAGACTAACTGACTCAGAGACTGAATACTGACTGACCGAGAGACTGACTGAAAGAGAATCTGACTGAAAGAGAGAGAGAGAGAGACTGACTGACTGAGAGAGAGAGACTGACAGAAAGAGAGGGATAGAGAGACTGACAGAGAGAGAGTGACTGACTGACTGACAGACTGACTGAGAGAGACTGACTGACTGACAGAGAGACTGAATGACAGAGAGAGAGAGAGAGACTGACTCACAGAGAGAGAGAGAGAGAGACTGTGATGGAATTGGGGTCACAGTGTGTATGAAGCTATGCAATGCCTCTTAAGATTGCTATTGTCTACTAATAAAAATGTATTTTCAAAATGTGCTCTTTGTAGTTACATCTGCTTTTGAAATACTGCATTGTCGCTTTGTCTAATGTTTTAAAACGAAAACGAGAAGGAGCAGTGGATGCACTTTTGTCAAAACTGAACGATGAGTGGGCCCGATGTTGTATATCATGACAGGAGTCTGCATCAGGAAACCCACCTAAAATTGGGCAAACTACCCCGGTCTACTGATGGCAGGGACCCTGTAAAGAATGGACCACCACCTATGATAACCTGCGGGCGGACTAAGCCCAGCCTTTAACTCCACCATCCAGTGTTACTTATAACGGCTGGATTGGTGACAGTGGCGTAACAATCGCCCGCATCCCCTGCAGTATGGCGGGTCGCTGGCCTGAGAGCTCTAGACGGGCACGGAGGATGGGAGGGGGCCCCTTCCATGTAGTTTGCAGGGGGGCCCCCTCAAGTTTCGTTACGCCACTGATCCCAGCCACACCACAGTCAGTAAAAACAGTACTCTTGTAACATTTATCTGCTTTCAGACACGTTTTCGTAGCAGGATAACCCCGTGCACTACGGCAAAGGCACTACCTACCAACATGCACTGCAAAAATGGGTGTCGGAAACGATGTGCAGTAGTGTCCCAACAGAAAGCAGCTACCAATCACAGCCCACACAACCTTGAAATAAATATAATTCTCACATGTCCCGTCTCCAAATTGCCTTTCACTTGCGTTTAAGAATATCTCTCATCACAGGCTGAATTTGCTGTTTTGCGGTCACACAGAGAATCTACAAATTATGGCTTGTAACCTACAGCTTTATTAATTCAGATGCACCGTGATTGGCTTTTTTTTACAGCTGTCCTTTGCCGTTTTCAGTGTCCATGTGTGCATTGAGCTGCAGGCTGCAAGTCTATCGTAATGCTGCTTTTTTCTATCTAATACTCAGCATTGTGTAGGTGGACTTTTCACTGCATAAGTAACCTGAAGGGAAGCTCTCTGCTGGATTATGGGATGACTTGTACAAACAAGCACTAGCAAAGCCAGTAGGCATATTTGCTTTGACAATGTTTTTAGCCAGGTTGTACGGCAGCACAGCTTCTGTTCAGCATAGCTGAAAGTAAAAAAAGAAATTTTAAAAAGAATGCAATTTGCTTTTTTTAGTCCTCGCCTTTCCCAGCGCATGCGCTGCTCTGCGAGACATTTAGTAGGGGCTTCAAAAAGTGGTACCACAAGCTGCTTTTGCTGGCCTAGCGCTTGGGTTCACGCGAGCGAGCATGCCCGCAACCGCCAGCTTTCCATCTGTCTTTCCTCTCACTTGAGTGCTTTCTTAAAGCTCCCCCGCCCCTCCCCTCCCCCGCGTCGCCCTACTTTCACTTTCAACATTTTGTTTAAGATTAGCGCGGTGCCTGCCTTACGGCCACGCGGCTAATTTAAATCATGGCAGCTGCTTCCGGAGACTGCTCAGCTTTCTTTTGTATGCATGCGCCCGAATGTAAAATTATGTTTAAGATTAGCGCGTTGCCTGCCTCACGGCCACCGTGCTAATTTAAATCATGGCAGCTGCTTCCGGAGACTGCAACATCCTCACTTCTACATGCAAACCCAGTCCGCCTTGAAGATCAGACACCCACTGGCTCCAGTCTGGCTACATTACCACGCCGTAACTTTTTTGCGGTGCTCCTCAGCTCAGGGAACCCACACTCTCGCATGTCTCACCACACCATCTCACACCCTCTTCTCAGTCTCTCACCTTAGGACCCCCCACACTTCAGTTCACATTATCAAGCAACCTCTGGTGCTTGCCACCCTCTCCTCCCCATCTATGCAGACACCCCCATACTCCAGACTGGACTCCCACCGCTGGCGGAAGGGTGAGGAGGGAGCCCACATGGAAGGAAAAAGGTCATATGGGAGGCAACATGGACAATGGAGAGTGTGGTAAACAAAAGCGCTATGACGCAGTCAGAGCCAAGCACGTCAAAGTGCTTTTTTTATTATGGCGGGTGCACAGGTAACATGTTAGTGGAGTGAGGGTGGGTGGCAGGGGCAACACAGACAATGGAGGGAGGATGGTGGGAGCAACACAGAAAACAAAGGGAGGGCTGGCGTGGGCGCAACACAGACAATGGAAAGAGGTGGTAACATGGACCATGGATAGATGGCAGATTATAGGGCAACTCGGACAATGGCAGGATGGTGGGTGGGAGGAAATATTTATGCAGCACTTCAAACAGTAATAAAGTGAAAATACACACAAGAAAAATCCCACACCAATTTAGAAAAATAGAGTAACATTGGATAAATTATTAAACACCAAAATGACAAGAATCAAATTAGTAGAACTGGAGATGTGCAATTTTAAAGATTTAAGTGAAAATAATGCCTAAAAGCTCAAAGCGCTAACTGTGGTTATCTGGTTGCGCCAGACTGGTATAAAGTTACAAGTTCAGGCCGACCACGATGGTGCACAGGCCAGATAGAGGGATCAAGTTTGGCCTGCAAAGCATCCTAAATCCTACTTGCGGAGAGTGCGAGATACCGCACTGAGGATGAATCACGTAGCAGCAGTTAAAAGGAGCTGCGGGGCAACGTTGCAAAGACTTGCATACAGATAAGTCATGTAGCTGTTGTTCCGAGGAGCTGCGTGTTTGCGATGCAAATACTTGCATCGAGATGCATCATCCAGCGGATGTTCTGAGGAGCTGAAGAGCTGTGATGCGAAGACTTGCATTGAGATGTGACACATAGCAGCGGTACCGAGCGGCTGTGGAGGTCCTGTGTCGAGATGCATTGTGCATTGGTGCAGATGCAGGCTGCGAGGTGATGAATTGTGCTGCGTCAGTTTTGCTGAGACCACAGCTTGGCTGGCAGAACACATTCAGGCCTTCCATGGCTCCAGGAATGGAGTGGCTCACAGCAGACAGGATCCAGGTGCTGGGTTCAAGGTGGTTGTAGCCGTTCCTGTCCCTGACACTGGGATCAGGAGGTCAGCCAACTAGCTGTTAGAGTCACAATGGAGATCCTGGGATAAAGATGCAGGTCCAGTCCTCTTCACTTAGGCAGCAGGGCAACAGAATAGCAGTCCTTCTTGCAGAGCAGTTCTTCCGAGTCTCCCACAGGTCCAGAGGTGTACTGAAGAGATGTGTCTTAGGGTCCATTATTTATACCTGGTGCCCACTTTGAAGTAGGAGAAGGTTCTGGAGGTTTCTGCCTTCAGAGGTATTTAGAACTTCCTGCCTCACCGTTCTGGCCCCAGCTTGTCTGGGGTCACAAAAGGTTAGGGTCAAAACCATTTGTGAGTGCGCTGGGCAGATCCTTTGTGATGTACAAGTTTGGTAGGTGACTGCTCCTCCCCTCAGCAAGTCAGAGATGGCCCATCCTGCCTGCCACTATCACCCTTTGTGCATTGCTCCCAGACAGCGAGACAAAGACTAACTGCCTGCTACACCTATTCATGTGATCCAAGATACATGCACTAAACACCACATGGTTGAGACAAAAAAATGACAACTTTTAAAAGTAGCATTTTCAGAATTCTGACTTAAAATCCGACTTTACCATTAAAGATAGGCTTAAATTACAATTCCCTAGACACGAAACTTGATATTCCTACCTTCTTCCAATTGAAAGTCATCACTTATTAAATGTAATAGATTTACCCAAAGTTGTCCTATGGGAGAGGCAGGCCTGACAGTAGTGAAAAACAAATTCAGGAGTTTTCATTACCAGGACATGTAAAAGTCAAAAGTACAAAAAAAGAAGGCGTAGGCCTGGCAAAAGGATTGTTTTGCCAAGTCAATATTGATGTTTGAAACTGCACACACATGCTGCAATGGCAGGCTTTAGCCATGTTTAAAGGGCTACTTAAGTGGGTGGCACAATCAGTGTTCCAGGCCTACTAGTAGCATTGAATTTACAGGCCCTGGTTACATGTAGTACCACTTTCTTGGGATGTATAAGGACATTAAATGTGACAGGTGGGTGTAAGCCAATATCACCATGTTTGAAGTAAAGATCACACACACTTTATCACTGATTAGCAGTGTTAAAATACACAGAGTCCTAAGACCAACAAAAAAGAGATTCAGGAAAAATGGTGGAGTAAGACAGGAATGTTTTGGGGGGAGACCACCCTAAGGCTGAGAGGCCTAAAGGGCAACTCCATGACTCAGTGGTAGGCACTAAGCCCACCACTATCCACAGTCCATCCACCTCAGAAGCCCCCAGCTCCGACCAACACTACCAACTTACCGGTCCCTTAACTCCCCTTCCCTCTCCACCCTGAACCCAATGTTTGCAGCCAAACGAACCAAACGGCATGAAAAACAACTCAAATCCCTCCTACCACAGAACGGTAAGCCCAATACATCCATAAATGAAAGCCTAACCCGCCTTCAAAGACAATTCGACATAATCACTCGAGGCATAATCAAAATCCTTACCAACACCAAAGCCTCCCCTATCCCCACCCAACACCCACATGTCCCCTCCCACTTGAAACATCAGTGTACCCTCTCAACTTCCCAATTCCAAAACTAACAGCTCAGCAACCACCATCACAGACCAAGGAGAACGAGCCCTAGGATGCCCATGAGGGAGGCAATGGATCTTGCCAAGTCATATGACCTCAGGACAGCCCCGCCCCCCCCACCAACTCTAACATTCAAGTGATCACCGGAACTGGCAGTGACATCAATTCACCTAGGATTATAAGACCTTCATCACAACTCACTGCTATACCTTTGGCTCCCCCCAGGCCAAAATCACACCGCCAGCTGCAAGGAAAAATGCCTGCTAGTAAAGTGTAGGTCAGCAACCAAACATGAAACAGAGTTGGCTGAGGCCATACTGAGCTATAACATCAACACTGATTTTGTCACCGAAACCTGGCTCAATTAATCATCCTATCCGATCCATGACCTCCTAGTCCTACCAGATTTCTCTATCATCAAGAAGGGCAGGTTAAACTATTGCGGCAGTGGCAAAGCCATCATTCGTAAAAATATCATCAAAATAGCTGAAATAAAAACCCTCACCTACTCAACATTTGAATACCTCAGCACCAACCCAATACAAAAAGACACAAAGTAACGAAATGCCATCTGTTATACCACCCACCAGGACACTCCCCCTCATTCGGGGAACAACTATCTGACCTACTAACACACTGCTCCCTCTCTAACTCCGACAACATTATCCTAGGTGACTTCAATCTCCACTGGAACAACGAGTAGGACAAACAGGAGTGTGAGTGCTGCTAGCGCTGTGGAAAATTAGTGCGTTTTGGTGAACATTATCTGCGCCATCTTGCCTCTTCCCTGATGCCACACTTTTGTCGTGCGCGCCCGCCATTTTAAGATGCCCCGATCAGAACAAACCCTTTTGCATGCCGCTGGCCCCTGACATAGCCCTTTGCCTTCGTTAAGCCCGCACGCTGACCACCCCCTGCTTGCACCTGCCTTGAGTCATAAACCCCTCTCCGGCGCTGCTCTGCCCCAGGCCCTCATCCTGTTCCCAGCGCGACGCCTCCCTGCTTTCCTTTCATGATCTCCGGCCCTTAGATGCAAACCCCTTTTTCCCCGTGTGCCCGTTTTGTCCTCCCCGTTCCCAAGTCGACACCCAGCTCTGCCGATACCATCCTTGCCCCTCCCCGTACAATAGAAAGCTTCCCCCATCAAAGAATCCCCGGGTTGATCAAAGCCCCCACCCCATGAGATCCGATCAAACTCCCCACATTCCGTGAATCGGCGGATTATCCAGCTGCGCGATGCTCATCACCTGTTGTGACTAGGGTGGGGACTTCAATTGTAAATGTGTGTGGGAACAGGCCCAAAGGGGAGTTCCGAGAATGTCTTTTCCATACATCAAAGCTTTAAACATGTATGTGTAATCTGCAATAAAGTCATAAATGTGGATATAAGAGGCCAGGCCTCAGGGATGCAGTTAGAGCACCTCAGAACGATACCTTCTGTCCGTTTCGTTGTGTTCTCCTCCGGAGAGAATAAAAAAACCTTGTTTCCTGCTTTCCAGTCTCCAGCGCCTGCCTCTTCATTGATTTAAATAACTAGAGGGTCACAGAGGCAATACCGCCGGGCAAATATCGATTGTCCCCGACCCGACTGAACTTTTTTTACAATTGGCGTCCCAAGCGTGGGGCCCATCAGCGACTCGTGGATCCAGTGGGAGAGGTCCCGACGACAGAGTGAACGACTGCAACGATCGGGAGAGCTCTTGCCCAATAGACCCTCGTCTGGCAGCCGATCATCCGAACTTCACTAGTTCCGAACAGACCTCTCTCGAGTGATCTACGGTCCTGACTGGGAACCATCAGGAGTGCCGTGAGAAATACGAGAAAAAGAGGACGATCGGGCGCTGGATTCGGAAGACAAGAAACTGTCCACATGGTCCGGGTAAGGTCGTGTTGCCACGACAAATCGAAATTTGTTTTGATTGCTTGATTGTTCAAAATACTAGTATTGCTTTGTTTATTTTTATTTAGAGATTCACTGTCTGCAAACGGAGAAGCAACAGGCTCTCTCTCCCTTTGCAAGCAGTGGAGGATAGGCAGGGTAGCAGCCGTGCTTGTTCTTTTTCTCCCCCACTCAATAATTGCTTGAAACTGAACTGTTGTTCACAAAACTATTGTTTCCTGGAGATTCCCTGTCTGCAAGCAGGGAAGAGACCACCCTTTTTGCAGATAGTGAAAAGGGTAGGTAACGCAGATCTTTGCGGACCTACTCATTCTCCCCATTGTTATTTATTGGTCGTTTGGTTTTATATATTTTTTTTTGATCCATGAGGTATTCACTACCTGCAAACAACGTAGAATAGAAATATTCTGTCTAGTCTTTGCACCTAGTGATAAGATAGGCAGTGCTGACTTTTTAGTCCCTCGTTACGAGCCGTCATGTCTGTCTTCTCCCCATTGATAAATAGCCTGTTTAGCCCGGACCGGGTGTTAGAGGTGGACCATATAGCTCCACTAGAAGGCACCCCTAATAAGGACATGTTCATAAACTATGGGTTAGTCACCATAGCTTATAATAAATTATGGCACAGGTATACCGAAGATAGCCAAGACAAACAGTGGCCACTGGCAGGATCCTTTGACCTTGATAAAATAGAAACGTTAGAAATAGCCTTTCGAAATAATAAGACGACGCCAATTATGCTCGACAGTCTCGGTATGTGGCGCAGAGAGGCTACGAAACGACAGAGAAAAGACGAGGATAAACCAAGTAGGGAAATATACCGACAGGACAACCCCAGGATACCGCTACCCACAACTTATCCCCCGACACTATGCAAAGGACGACCAGACTTAGGGTCAGACCAATGCGCTTTTTGTAGGTATGTCGGACACTGGAAAGCCCAATGCCCGACTCTACTGAGCGTGAGTAAAGGCAAAGGGCCGACAAGAACGACAGACCGACAGTACGAGAAAAAACGCGAGACAGAGAAGAACCCGACTTACATAGACAGACCAGACAGAACCACCGCGTTTGATTATGCCCGATGGCACAGATTTCGCCAGGAAAATCTCAGCGGCATGATCAAGTTCTCCTAGGTCGGGCAATGTCAAGACGGGAACCCAGCCTCGTTTAAAATTCACAGACGGAAAGAGATAATTATGACCAATAACTGTTTTTATATTTGTCTTGGGTCTTTGTATGTCGTACTTGTACTGTCCCCCGTCTGAGTTTGTGTGTATGTAATGTACAAATCTGCGTCACCCCTCTACACGTGTTTCCGTGTTACTCGACCTCTGTTAGCAGAAACCTAGCATCAAAGCAACCTGGAAAGAAAGAAATGGTAAAACAAAATCCGTAGACCATTAATAAACTTGAACTTTTAATTTAACACAACAAACAAGGAATAATAACGATAAACTGTAGAAAATGAAAGTCAAACAGAACATTCGCCCCCCCCCCCATTCTGGAACCTTCCAAAGTAGGGCAGGGTTACGGCTACGCCCAACCAACGGCAACCCATATAAGGCGAGCCCCGCCGCCAACTCTTGGTCAGGAAATCTTAACGTATGGGGGAGCCGGAGGAGAGGCAGGAGCCCGCAGCCTGGGCATTTGCAGGTAGTCCCGCCACATGTCTCCTTGGCCGGCCGCAACGGGCCTGGAAAGACTAAGGTAGTCCCGCCACATGTCCAAGAGGAGAGCGAGGCACCTCTTCCTTTTCTCTTCCGTCACAGCCGCAGCAGTCCTGGACGGCGGGATGTCCTGCACGTACCTCCACAACAATTTGTCCAAGTTGGGCTGGGAGGGAGAGGCGACGCGGACGAGCCTCTCCCACCTCCACCGGTAGGAGGTTTCCCAGCCCCCAGCCCGACGCCGAACACCCCCAGTCAGGCGATGGTGCCCATACTTCCACAGCACCGGACACACCATGGTGGCACCCCAGTACTTGCGCAGCACCGAACGTACAATGGTGGCACCCCAGTATTTGCGCAGCACCGAACGTACAATGGTGGCGCTTGGGGAACACCGGATGTGGAGAGGCCTTCATGCGGGGCGATGAAAAGGAGCGGCATGGAGTGCACCGGGAGAAGGAGACGATGTGAACGAGTCTCCCTCGCCCCCCAGGTGGGGGCATCACAGCTGCACCCCAGCTGAACGTCCCGCTCTCACAAAACAGGGACCTCTTCCTTTCACTCCGAAGGGTCTCTTCCATTCTTGCAAACTCGACGAGAGTGGCCCCTGTAGGGCCTCAAAATGGCGTCTGGATCCGCTGGAAGGCGGGCCCCGGCCACTAGAGTAACTTTGGCCAGCCATACAACTCGAACATTTGTCCCATGGAGCACGAGCCCCCATCTCCGACAGCATCTCCGCAGCCTTGAAGATCATACAAAGGTCCCCGGCGGAACCTTCGGCCTTTGCAGGTTTCCGGTAAGGGACGGCTGCCTTGATCGCCAACGAAACAAACATGACATTGCCACACCTTCTGTTAGCGTGAATTCTAGAACTGCCGAAAAGGACTCTGGTCCAAACTGCCAGTAATGGAAACATTTCCCCCTGATGCTGCTTCCGGACTGTGCCGGCCCCGCCCAAAATGGCGCTGGTATCGATCGGAACTTACGAACACCTCGTGGTGTTCCTTCGCACTAATATAAACTTGATGTTCTGAGATTTTATATGATCCTTTGTACACTTGGCTAGAAAAGACGAAGAGAACTCACTCGACGAATAGTGTGAAAAGATCCCCGTTACAAATGTTGATTACGAGTGTACAATGTATTATATTTTTATAACTGATGTAAACCTCATTTACGATGCACACGTACGGTATGCATATAGGAAATCTGATTACAACTGTTATGATTATGCTTCTAAATTATGAAAATATATGCCCCCGAACCCCCAGCCAATTAATAGACGTTTTAGTCTCTTACAAATGAATGAGTAAAACTTTCCGATGTTTTTATTGTTGCAAACGACACCCCCCACTGTACGCACTTTAGCCATTGCCACGACCGACCAAATACGACCACACCCTCCTAATCCATATGCTGAAATGAATTTGCAAAATAAAGTCTTTGAAACTATGGACGGGTATTGCATGCTTTATTTTAAAACAATATGGGATGGGTAGGAAAGTTCTTTTTCTGTGCACCCTACTCTGCTCTCTCTTTAAGGTTAAAGGAAGATGGTTGCCCAGCCCTGGAGGACGGATCGGATCGACAACACGACACTCCGTCTTAAAAGTACGCGACTGACTCATGAACTCTCGCGTAGAGGAAGACCGTGACTTCCAAGGATGGGTAAAACGAATGGTGTAAATGAGGGAATGTAAAAGGAGGGTGAAATGAAATAATGTAAATATTGTAAAGTACAACGTTCCAAAGTAGCAGGGACCCAAGAACCGAAGAACTTTAGAACGCCACGGCGTTGAAAGAGGTTTAAGGATCCCGATAGTGAGATATATCCTTTGACTAGATACCTCGCACTAGGCACCTCTGGTTTCCTTTTTATGTTTCCCCGCACACGCCCTACATGAACACACTACCCCCCCCCGACTCCGAAAACTATATCCCCGGGGACCCTGCCCCAAGGAGGAAAGACGAGTAAGAGGTAAGTAAAGGACTTATGAATCCATGTATTTGAATGCGCGCGAATGCTGTCTCCCCCACCCCCCCCCTTTTTTTTTCCCTCCCTCTGCAGGTTACATCAGAGATTACAGCCAAGGTGTGGCGAAGATCTGAGACCTTGCCATGTCTAAATACACGAAACGGACTAGCGCCGCAGGGTGGTGTCTAAGCACGCCTGCAAACTACTCACGTATCGAACAAACCCGAAAAATTAGCACAACCTGATAAAAAGTGATCACCCTTAAACCAGACCGGACGAATGAACCCACGTCACGTATGATGCGAAACTGTGAGGGAATGTGTGTGTGTGTGACTGAGGCGTTGACCCAACTGGTCAAAGGACCGAGAATGCGAGAAAGTGCGACAAAATGGTACCTCCTTTTTCTTCTTTCCTTTTCTCAAAGCACGTCCCCTCTACCCTGTCTAATGCTCAAACTGCATGATTACAAGATTCTAACGCGGACTCGTGAATACCCTTTACTGTGTAATGCACTAAATAGCCTTCCTTGAATGCACTGCCGCCCTCTCTGTTGCACGTGTACTATTTAGCCTGCCGTTGCACTCTCTCTCTCTCTCTCTCTCTCTCTCTCTCTCTCTCTCTCTCTCTCTCTCTCTCTCTCTCTCTCTCTCTCTCTCTCTCACTCTCTCTCTCACTCTCTCTCTCTCTATTTTTGCACTACCACTCTTCCGAGTGGTTAGCCCCGAAATTGGCAGATTGCCACCCCTAGCACACCACCTAATTGGCTTCAAATACCGTCAGTATTTGCACAAACGCTTGTCTTTAATACAATCACCCTGAGGCCGCGTCATTACCTCTCCTTTTCCGCTAGAAGTCAATGAACCCAGGTTGGGCCATAAGGGAAAGGACAGGTAAGACGACAGAGGTTCCCTAATCTGGCCTGAAATAAGGGAACTACATGTCAACGGCTCCTATAGTATAAAACAAGGACCTCAGAATACGCGACCCTCCCCTCCCCGAATCGTCGCAATACCCAAACCAGAAAAACGATCACCCCCGTTACCTCCCCTGTCTATGTCCCTGGTTGTTTCCCATAAAAACCCCTGTCCTTCCTAGTTAAGTAACCGGGCTGTAAAAGGTTACGTAGGACCCAGAATGATGTTTTACAAGGTTAACAGACTAGACCAAGGTAAAGAAATCATCAAAATGAACCCCGCAGTAGTTGAAAAACAGGATGCACCGATAGAAAGGAAATGTTTAGCCATGTTCGTCTCTCAGCAAAATACCTGTGTAGTACCATGTTGACGACTCACTGTACCCTTTTGTAAATGTGAAACTCTAGAGAACGGCATATCTTTGCCAGATTTGTCTCCCGAAGGTGGGTTACCATCAGATGAACTGGCATGCCTGTAATAAATGATTATGAAGGAAAGTCATAGTAAATCCAACAGGTCCGCCACCGGTCATTCATATGCCAGTTGTGAACGTTAAATATAACGGACATTTTCATTCTTTGCCTGGAGCTGGGAGAGAAATAGACTTTTTGATTATCTTCATCTGCAAATTTTCTAAAGACTGTCTTTTCAAACTTGTTTAAGGGTACTGCTGTTGGAGGAGAGAAGGACCGGATGTGGGAGCACGAGGCCCGACTGCAGACTAAGGGACACCTGCGACATTAGCCAAGGCGAGACCACGACTGAAAGGAGCTGCAGGACGAGGCACTGTTTTCGACAGCATGAAAAGAAAGGGTCGACCTGATGCCCCTGCTCGACGTCCAGTGCCTTTCGACAAGTCCCCGCTCTCTGAATTCCGTCGCACGCCCGCCCATTTGAAGTCTCTCGTTCCCCTAGTTTGTTCCCAATTTGGCCTTGCTCCATCCCCCTTTTTCCTCTGACCTACCCTATGGACTGTTTTGAACGCTCTTCTTCCATCGGAACTTTCTGACAATCACCTCAAAGGACACAGGGCGAAAAGGACCTTTCTGACCAGAAACGCGAGGAAAGGGTCGTGCCCTGCAACGCAGAACTTAGAACAGAGCTGGACTTGTAGCTCCACCGCCGGTGCTCAACAGCGCCAACGAAAGACCACAAAGAACAATGAGAACTCATAAAACTTCGAACATTCGACATCCTCAACCACCGTTTTGCTACGCCTCATTTCTCTCCCAGCCGCCATTGTATTGATCCTGCTCCAATCCGAATCTGAAACATGTATTAACCTGCCAGTTCACGTTATGATATGTACTTGCTGCTCGCCGTTTTTGTATTTCATTCCTATGACTTTCCTGCTTTATCAAATAGGTGCACCTCCTAAAAAAAAACCCTAGAAACCTCAAAATGTATTGTTTACAACTCTTTTCCATCTAGGGTTCCTACCGTTTTCTTTCTCATGCCCACCACAGTAGAACCGAATAGAAAATGAACCGGCAAGATGTCTTGAATATGTTAAAGGGAGGACTGTGGAAAATTAGTGCGTTTTGGTGAACATTATCTGCGCCATCTTGCCTCTTCCCTGATGCCACACTTTTGTCGTGCGCGCCCGCCATTTTAAGATGCCCCGATCAGAACAAACCCTTTTGCATGCCGCTGGCCCCTGACATAGCCCTTTGCCTTCGTTAAGCCCGCACGCTGACCACCCCCTGCTTGCACCTGCCTTGAGTCATAAACCCCTCTCCGGCGCTGCTCTGCCCCAGGCCCTCATCCTGTTCCCAGCGCGACGCCTCCCTGCTTTCCTTTCATGATCTCCGGCCCTTAGATGCAAACCCCTTTTTCCCCGTGTGCCCGTTTTGTCCTCCCCGTTCCCAAGTCGACACCCAGCTCTGCCGATACCATCCTTGCCCCTCCCCGTACAATAGAAAGCTTCCCCCATCAAAGAATCCCCGGGTTGATCAAAGCCCCCACCCCATGAGATCCGATCAAACTCCCCACATTCCGTGAATCGGCGGATTATCCAGCTGCGCGATGCTCATCACCTGTTGTGACTAGGGTGGGGACTTCAATTGTAAATGTGTGTGGGAACAGGCCCAAAGGGGAGTTCCGAGAATGTCTTTTCCATACATCAAAGCTTTAAACATGTATGTGTAATCTGCAATAAAGTCATAAATGTGGATATAAGAGGCCAGGCCTCAGGGATGCAGTTAGAGCACCTCAGAACGATACCTTCTGTCCGTTTCGTTGTGTTCTCCTCCGGAGAGAATAAAAAAACCTTGTTTCCTGCTTTCCAGTCTCCAGCGCCTGCCTCTTCATTGATTTAAATAACTAGAGGGTCACAGAGGCAATACCGCCGGGCAAATATCGATTGTCCCCGACCCGACTGAACTTTTTTTACAGCGCGATTGTTTGTTGTATTTTTTAAACTGGCATTGAATTGCTAAAACTGCATTTTAAAATACCCTGCACTGTCCTTGTATCTTACCGGCAATAGACTCCCTCTCAGGCTCGTGTCCTCCGACCCCGGTCCACCACAGCTGACGCTGCTTGAGTGGAGGGCGGACACACACGGCCTGACGCTCCCCCTGGCACGCCCAACGCCTCGGCTAGGCGGCAGGCGGAGAAGTACTTAAGCGGCAGGCAAGGAGCGCGCAGCCGAGTGTGAGTGCTGCTAGCGCAATTGTTTGTTGTATTTTTTAAACTGGCACTGAATTGCTAAAACTGGCTAGGCGGCAGGCGGAGAAGTACTTTAACCGCCATGAATCGATCGTGCAGCAGACGCGCGCAGCGGGCACGCCGCTGGCGCGCCGAAGGTGCGCCTAAGGTAAGCCCGTCTGCGCCCGTCCGCGCCAGACCGGGCCCAGTGCCCAGTACCATCTCCACCAAGACCCTCCGACCTCCTTTCTACTCGAGAGATTCCCTTCTCCAACTCAGACAGACCCCTCAATCTCCCTGTGCTCACTCCATGTCTATGGTGGACCCCTCCACCCACTGCCGCAACTGCTCCTATAACCTCATGGGACACGACCCCTGCCCCCCCACACTCATCCCATTCTGCATGGCCCTGCTTAATTGCAGGTCCCTGCCCAAACACGCCCTCGAAATATATATGCTTCTCCAAGACTACCACCTAGAGGTGCTGTTTCTTACTGAAACATGGCTGTCACCAGACTCCAACCCGGACATTGCTCGAGCCCTTCTACTTGATCCAGCGCCTGGACAGACCATCAGGGAAGGGAGGAGGAATAGCGATAATATATAAAGACCATCTGTCTTGCCGTCTCACTGACAGTCCCATCTTAGACTGCGAAAATACTCTCTTCCTCATCCAAATCTCCCCCCTGAAATCTCTGTCGGGGATTCTCGTTTACCGTCCTCCGGGCACTCCAGGGCAATTTTGTAGCTCCCTTCTAGAATCCGCCCTCACCCTGGCTAGTACTTCTCCGAATTTCACCATCCTAGGAGATCTAAACCTCCACTTTGACAATTCTGGTGACAAAGTGGCCTCTGAGTTGGCACTTGATCTTGCTGCATACCAACTTAATCTTTTGAACTATCAACCCACCCACAACAAGGGCCACCTCCTGGACCCCTTATTCTCTAATCTCGCCGATCTTAAAGTGCGAAACCCCGTCCCTCTACCTTGGTCAGACTACTCTTTAATTTCTTTTAGCTGGCACATTCTGGTTTCCTACCGGCCCAAATCTGCCCCCAGCACTCTTGAACGTCGCTGGTCGAAATTGGCCACAGAAGATTGGAGGAAACTCCTGGATCTCTCCCATCCACCTCACGACCCCCTTACCCATGTAGCAGACACCAAGTTTTCTGCTTGGATTGAGGACTCTCTCGACATAATCCTGCCCAAGAAACCCGCCCACATTCATGGTGGGAAGCCCAAATCCCCTTGGTTCAACAATGACCTCTGTCTCTTAAAAAAACGGTGCAAAAAAACTGAAAGAGCATGGAGGAAAGAGTTTGCCCCTCAAAAAAAGATAGAATACAGCCAATCAATCCTAATCTATAAAAGGGCCCTTAAAACCACACAAGCCGCCTTTTTTGAGGAAAAAATCAGAACCTCCTCTAGTTCGTCTAGTAAAACTTTCCGCATAGTAAACAAGCTCCTCAAAATTCCAGACCCCCCCCCCCCCCCTGTGGACTCCTCCGGGGATCGCTGCATGAGCTTGCTGAATTTTTTAACGAAAAAATTAAAAACATCCTCAAGCTCCTTCCCCCCTCCACAGCAGAATTCCCTTTAGATCCACCCTCTAGTAAGCAGCGACAAAGCAATTTCTGCCTAAATTCACCCTATCACCGAGGAGACTCTTCTCCCTATCTTTCTCTCTATCAAAAGCGGCTCCCCACTTGACCCAGCTCCACCGGAAATTCTAAAATTAGTTGCTCCCACCATCCTTCCCCCGATGGCCAAACTTATCAACACCTCTTTATTACAAGGTATCGTTTCCCCTGGCTGGAAAAGGGCCATTGTGAAAGCTCTTCTAAAAAAAAACCCACCTCGATCCAGCTGAACTGTGCAACTTTCGCCCTATCTCATTACTGCCCGTAGTCAGCAAGGTTGCTGAAAAATTCGTCAACCAGCAGCTTTCAGCCTTCCTGGAAGCAAGTGGACTTTTACACCCCTCTCAGATGGGCTTTCGCCCGAGCCAGGGCACGGAAACCGCCATGATTGTGGTAGTGGAAGAGGCGAGAAAGATCCTCGATTCAGGAGGATCGGTGGCAGTGATCCTCCTGGATCTGAGTGCAGCCTTTGACACGGTGAACCATCTCACCCTCATCCACCGGCTCAGGGGACTGTGAATCTCTGGCTCCGCGCTTTCCTGGCTGAAATCTTTTCTCCACAACCGATCCTTTCGGAACTTCTAGATCCTGCGTAACTCTTGTACATTGTGGGGTTTCCCAGGGCTCCTCCCTGAGCCCCACTCTTTTTAACGCTTACATGTCCCCCCTAGAGAAAATAGTCACTTCCCATTGTGTCAAACTTGTGACTTACGCTGATGACACCCAGCTTGTTGTCTCTCTCAGCCAGCTGGACCGCCCCCGATAACCTTTACTCTTGCCTCCAAGACATATCTCATTGGATGGATAGTTCAAGTTCAAGTTAAAAAATTTGTATAGCGCACTACTCACCCAGAGGGTCTCAAGGCGCTTGGGGGAGGGGGGGTACCTTACTTATCGAATATCCAAGTTTTTAGTTGCTTTCTGAAGGAGAGGTGGTTCTGTGTAAGGCGGAGGTGGGTGGGGAGAGAATTCCAGGTTTTGGCTGCTAAGTGGGAGAAGGATCTTCACCCCATGGTGAATTTATGGATGCGCGGAATTGCGGCGAGGGCTTGATTGGACGATCGTAGTTGGCGGGTGGGGGTGTAGAAGGACAGTCGCGTGTTGAGGCATTCGGGTAGTAGGTCGTAGAGGGCCTTGTGTGCGTGGGTGAGGAGACGGAACGTTATTCTCTTGTTGACGGGGAGCCAGTGGAGGTCTCTCAGGTGTCCGGAAATGTGAGCTTGACGAGGGATGTCTAGTATGAGTCTGGCTGAGGCGTTTTGGATGCGTTGGAGTTTTCTCTGTAGTTTGGCTGTGGTTCCGGCGTAAAGGGTGTTTCCGTAATCCAGTCGGCTTTTGACCAGTGTGTGGGTGACCGTCTTTCTTGTTTCGGTGGGGATCCAGCTGAAGATTTTTTTGAGCATGCGTAGGATGTTGAAGCATGATGATGAGACGGCGTTGACTTGTCTGGTCATCGAGAGGGAGGAGTCCAGGATGAAACCCAGGTTACGTGCGTGGTCCGTAGGTATGGGTGCGGTTCCCAGGGCCGGTGGCCACCAAGAGTCGTCCCAGGCAGCGGGGGATGAACCTAAGATGAGGACTTCCGTTTTGTCCGAGTTCAGTTTTAAACAGCTGTTCTTCATCCACTCGGCTACTTCTTTCATCCCTTCGTGTAGGTTGGTTTTGGCGGTGTTTGGGTCTTTGGTGAGGGAGAGGATCAGCTGGGTGTCGTCTGCGTAGGAGATGATGTTGAGGTTGTGTTGGCGTGCGATGGATGCGAGGGGACTCATGTATATGTTGAAGAGGGTGGGACTGAGTGATGATCCTTGTGGTACGCCGCAGATGACTTCGGTGGCCTCTGATTTAAAAGGGGGGAGGCGTACTCTCTGGGTTCTTCCGGCGAGGAAGAGATGATCCAGTCTAATGCTTTTCCTTGTATTCCAATGTTGTTGAGGCGTTGTATGAGGGTGCTGTGACAGACTGTATCGAAGGCTGCGGAGAGGTCGAGTAGGATGAGGGCAGCTGTTTCTCCGTTGTCAAGTATAGTTCGAATGTCGTCTGTTGCTGCGATGAGGGCGGTTTCGGTGCTGTGTTTGGCTCGGAAGCCGGACTGTGAGGGGTCGAGGGATTTGTTGGATTCGAGGAAGGCGGCGAGTTGACTGTTGACGGCTTTCTCGATGACTTTGGCAGGGAATGGGAGGAGCGAGATGGGGCGGTAGTTTTTAAGTTCAGTGGGGTCTGCTGTGGGTTTCTTCAGAAGGGCGCTGAGTTCGGCATGTTTCCAGCTTTCCGGGAAGGTAGCGGAGTTGAAGGAGCAGTTGATGACGTCACGGAGATGGGGTGCGATAATGGAGTCTGCTTTGTTGAAAATGTGGTGGGGACATGGGTCGGTTGGCGATCCCGAGTGGATGGAGTTCATCAGGCGGACGGTGTCTTCAGTGGTGATTGGGTTCCAGGCGCAAAGGTTGTTAGAGGACGGTTTTGGTTGGGAGGTGGGTGGAGTGGACTGGTCTTCGGACTGGATTCCAAAGCTGTTATGTATGTCGGCGATTTTGTTGTGGAAGAATGAGGCTAGGGAGTCGCAGAGGTCTTGGGAGGGAGTGATGTCGTTGGTGCCGGCGGTGGGGTTGGTAAATTCTTTGACGATGTTGAATAGTTCCTTGCTGTTTTGGGCGTTGTTGTCAAGGCGATCCTTGAATGCTGATTTCTTGGTGGATCGGATCAGTTGGTGGTGTTTACGGGTGGCGTTCTTGAAGGTGGCCAGGTTGTTAGTGGTTGGGTTTTTTCTCCAGGCTTTCTCGAGGGTACGACAGAGCTTCTTGGATTTCTTAAGGTCATCGTTGAACCAGGGGGCTTTTTTGCTACCTTGCTTGATTTGATGCTTTTTCAAGGGTGCTAGTTCGTCAGCGCTGTGGGTGATCCATTGTGTGAGGTTGGTGGCTGCTTGGTTTGGGTCCGATGATTTGGCAGGAGGGTTTTGGTGAAGCGATGTGAAGAGCTGGTCGGTGGTAATTTTGTTCCAATTTCTTCGGGGAATAGGTTGTGGGGGGTTGTGGTCTTTTTGTAGTTGAAATGAACGCAGCTGTGGTCCGTCCAGTGGAGAGCTGTGGTGTGATTGAAGGAGATGTGCTTGCTGGAGGTGAAGATTGGGTCGAGCGTGTGTCCGGCATAGTGGGTGGGGTTATTGACAAGTTGTTCGAGTCCGAGGTTGGCCAGGTTGGCCAGAAGGGAGGTGGTGTTGCTGTTGTTTTTCTTTTCCAGGTGGAAGTTGAGGTCTCCCAGTAGAATGTAGTCCTCGGAGGGGAGGGCGTGTGGGCTGATGAAGTCAGTGATGTCTTCGCTGAACTGTGCTCACATCTAAAACTCAACAGTGATAAAACTGATATTTTGTTATTGGGCAACCAATCTCACTTCATCCCAAAGACTATGTGGCCTCCCTGTATGGGACCTGCCCCGACCCCAAAACAAACCATTAAGAGCCTGGGCATGTGGCTTGATCAGGATCTCACGTTCAACATGCAAGCCAGGAAGACAGCAGGGGCCTGCTATGGCATCCTCCGGACCACCCGCAAAATCCTTCCCCTCCTCCCCCACGACTCCAGGAAGCTCCTATTTCAGAGCCTCCTACTATCCAGATTGGATTATGGCAATGCTCTGTATCTTGGGGCTCCTAAGAAAGTCATTGCCAAATTGCAAGTAGTCCAAAATTCAGCAGCCAGGCTCCTGACAGGCACTAACAGCAGGAGCTCTGCAAAACCGGCCCTAAGATCCTTACACTGGCTGCCCATCCAGGAGAGAGTTCACTTCAAAATCCTTTGCACCACCCACAAAATCCTTCATGGCAAGGGGCCCCATATCCTAAAAAATCTTATTAGACCTCACGAAGCCCCCAGAAACTTGCGATCTGCACACTTACACCTAGCCTACATACCTAGGATTAAAAAGGCCCAGAGGGAGGAGCCAAGCTCGCGAGCGTAATGGTCGCCTTTTAGCTCGGCTCCCGCAGCCCTCCGGCCTGATCATGTATCCTGTATAATATCCTGTCCGGGGACGACCCATTATCGGAGAATCGGAAACGGAACACCCCGCTTGTACTCACCATTTGGCCCGGAGGTTTCGACGTGCAGCGGCTCCGAAGTTGTGCCCTCAGTAAGACCGGGGCCTCCGTGGAACCTAGACCGGGACCTAGCCTGTGGGATCCGACGACTGTCGGCCCCGGTCGAGAGAGTGAACCCATGATGAGAGCCGTTGTGCGAAAATCCCGGCGATCCTGATCCGGGCCTGCCCTGGTGACCGCGCGGCTGATGTGGGTGAGATGCACCGGGGACTGAGTCTGTGAAGGGGTTCTCCCCCCGCCGCTTTGTCCGGCGGCCCTGGACCTCTGCGACCGGACTCTGCTTGTTGGAGGCGCCGGTGCTGGTGTAGGCGGAGACCCGCATTGGGCGGACATCCTTTCGGCACCAAGGCTGCCATTGCTGGGACCCCCCGGAGCTCTGTAAAGTCCTACATTTTTTAACTGTTTTTTGGGGTCGCGGAGGGCGGCGACTGGGCTGACTTCGCGAAATGGCGGCCGACCCTTTGAAACATGAATCGCCTTGTGGCGGCGGGCTTGGGTTGCCTAATTGCGCGGGGGTCCGGTCTGGTGAGCGTGAGCTTACGGTCAGAGATATCCTGGAAGCTCTGAGATCCCTGCGCGCGTCCCTGGCCCCCGATGTCCCTGTGAGTCCGCCACGATTTGCCGCCATTTTGAGCAGCCGTTTCTTCTTGCCGCCCTCTTGTTTCAGTGACTCCATTGCCTCGCCCCCCTCGATTGCTGCAAGTGTTGCTGCCGCTGATCGAAGATCATTTTATGTGCCGGTGACTTTGGAGCTCCCTGTTTTTCGAGATTCTGACCCCGGGGACTTGGACATTGTGCCGCGGCCCTGTTCGGCTCGGATGCCCAGCAGTATTGGTGGACTGCCGCCTGCACCTGCTCCGATGGCTTCGCCTTTGTCTATTACAGAGACCCCCTCGCCTTCCCAAGCGGTGAAACTGAACTCCTGTTCTTCATCACCCGTGCTGCGATTGCTGATGCATTTAAACTCTTTGCTCGGACTTTTGCACCCTTGCGGACCGATTTACCCCCCATGTCTACATGGTAGTCAACCCTTTTTTCGATTGTGTGCTGGTCTTGTATTGAGTATCTCATTTTACACAGTCATGTGGTGGGTGGGATTTGTGGTTCGGAAGGGATGGAGGTGATATGCACGACTCCTGGTTGATTATTGGTATACGATTTAGTGGCGCAGTTGTCTGTACCCATAGAGCGGTGGGAGGTCCCCTCCTCTGTAAGTTTTATGGCGCTTGATGGGGTGTCGTCCTGGTCTGTTTTTGCTGCGATTGTCTGGTTGGGCGGAGGGCGGCGGCCGACCATATTGATTTCTGTTCTTATGCTCCTCCCTCCTGTTTTCTTTCTTTCTGTTTCTGTTTCTTTTTGTCTCGTTCTTCTCTCTTTCTTTCTTGCTATATTTCGGGTTCTGGTTTAGGGCGACAGGCACGCTGTCTGAAGGGTAGGCCATAGCCTTCTACAGGGGTGCAGGGTGGGATGGGTGGGTAGGGTTCTATTTGTTGTTTGTTTTATGGTTCTATGGCCCTTTTGTATCCCTTTTTAGTAATGCTGCGTCTGTCCCTGTCTCCCGTGGTGTGTTCGGGGTGGGGTGTGTGGCATCGTTGACCCTCCTTTTATGGTTCGATTGCTTTTCTTCTCGATTGCTGTACCCTCACTGGTGCTGATACTCCTGTTTTCTCCTGTACTCCCGCCACGGGACGCCTGTGTCGGCGTGTCTTCTTTCTTTCGTTTTTGTCTTTCATTCCTTTTTCTCATTTTTCCGCCTTGTCCTCCTCCCCTCCCCCTCTTTCCCCCTCTTCCCCCCGCTTTTCCTCGCCCCCGCCCCCCCTCCCTCCCTTTTCCTGGAGGTCACTATGACGGGTGAGTTTTGATGTAATGTTTCTCCGATTCCTCTGTTCTGGCTTAGCTGTGGTTTGGGTGGTGGGCATGTAACGATGATAATGCTCAAGTGTCGATTATGTCTAAATTATCCCGATCTTCCTGTGTGAATTGTGTTGCCTCTCCTGTATTGCGGCCCCATCCCCCTTATTGTTGCTGAGGATGGTTTTGGGATTTCGGACGTCTCTGCATTGATAGTGAACCTGTCGTACGCCTTATCCCCATATTATAAAATTAACCTTTTTTTGCTCCTGTGTCTTGGCCCTCTGGTTCCTGGGTATATTCTCCCCTTCTTACGATTGTATTGCCTCTGCTTCTTGCTGTTTGACTCTGTAATGTTTGCCTTGGAACCTCTGATTGCTCTCCGTATTGAGGCCGGCCGATTTGGTTGTAGGCCTAGACTTGTATATCCTTTTGATGCTAATAAAGGTTTAAAAAAAAAAAAAAAAAAAAAGGCCCGCACAGGGGGCCGCCTCTTCTCCTATAATGCCCCCAAGCTGTGGAACTCTCTGCCCCTGACTTTGCGTGCCGATCCCAACCTTCTTGCTTTCCGTAGGCTCCTGAAAACTTGGCTCTTTCCTTAATCCCTCACTCTCATTCCGTTAGCTCAGTCACCAGTGCTGGGACGCTCACGGGCAGCCATGCGCTTTATAAATCCTCCTTTCATTTAATTTTATTTCACTAATACAGTCACCAAATGAAGTCCTACTCAGCAAAGATCTCACCCAACACTGCAATGGATAAACCCATAGCAAAGGCTTTACCCTAGATGCTACCATAGCCAAAAAACGAAATAATAAGCATCAACAACATTCTCCCAATTGACTGGTCAGACCACCACATCATTCCATTCAACATTAACCAAGCTACAGGGCCACCAAACAGAGCCCGGATTACCCATCAGTGGTGCGGAGACTTCAATCCTATCCCTCTCCCTGACTTGGAAGAAAAATATCATCCCTACACCCACCCAACACAGACAACCTCAATACCGATTAGCTCACTATCCTCATCAGCGCAACAATGGAAACTGCCCTTGACCAAGTAACCCCCTGAAACACAAAAAGATCAGAGATACCCCTTCGAGAGCCTGGTTCAACAAAGACCTCAACTCTGAAAGAAGACAACTTCGAGCCGCTGAAAGACTCTGGAGAGAAAACCCATCCCCAACCAACCTCCTCCAACTCAGAAAAGAACACAGGAACTACAATAAACACATCCTCAAAGAGAAAGCCACCTTCTTCCAAAACACCCTAGACAAAGCCAAAAACCACTCCAAAGAGCTCTTCAACATCATCCGAAATCAAACCTCCAAACCTCCCATAGAAAATCCCCCACCTCAAAGCTACAATGTGACGACCTGCTCAAATTCTTCAATGAGAAAATCACCAAAATTGAGCTCCCCTTAGACTATCACCCACAAACTCAACCGACTCTTTGCCCAAAATGTAAATAACCCCAACCCTAGCTCACTCCATAATCCTCAAAACTGAAACTCTTCCCCCTTTAACAACCAGACTAACCCAATACTAATGACCAACCGCCACACCCAAGAGGTGGAAGGTCTTCAAACCCCTCACAGAAGAGGACATCTCCATGGTGATTGTCAATTATAAACCCTCCTCCCACTTCGCAGATCCACTACCGGCTGCTCTGGCTAAAAACCTCAATCGCACCCTAACCCCTCTATGGAACTGATCATTAATAGCTCCTTGAGCAACGGGTTGATACCCAACTGCCTCAAACAAGACCAAGTCACCCCCCTGCTAAAAAAAACCTGATGCAGACCAGAACGAGCCCAAGAAGTTTAGACCCACTGCCAACCTTCCTTTCTTAGCAAAAATCCCAGACAAATGTGTTCTCCCCCAACTCAGTCAAAGCCTAGACACGAACAACCTACTTGACTCGCGCCAGTCTAGTTTCAGAAAGGGATGCAGCACTGAAACAGCTATACTGAGTATAACAGACTCAAACAGATCCTGCATGCTGGTCCTTCTTGACCTCTCGGCATCTTTTGATACGGTTGATCACAAGTTACTTCTAGATGTCCTTCAAAAACTTATCTGAGCTGATGGCACTGTTCAGAAATGGTTTTCTTAATTTCTTCCTAACCATTCCCAACTCGTTAAAATCAACAACTCTATGTCTGACATCTCTCCCATAACCCAAGGGGTGCCACAAGGCTCGGTTCAACATTTACATGGAACCCCTCACTACCATTCTAAAACAAGCAATTCTCACGTACCACCTATATGCTAACGACACCCCCAGCTTTACCTAGAAATATCCTCACTTACTGAATTCAACAACTTAACTCCACACTCTCAAAAGTCCAAACTGGCTATCGCTCAACCACCCCAAACTCAACCAAGAAAAAAATGAAATTCTGGCCTTCTCCAGTCTCAACCACCGCACATAGATCCAAGAATGGATAAACAACCTGGACTCCCTAAACTGCAAGCTTACTCTATCTCTACTCTTACTCAGCTAAATCTCTTGGGATCTCTATGCAATCTAAACTAAACAGGAGCTCTCACATAAGCTCCACTGTGAGTGCCTTCTACGTCCTAAAACTCCTCAACAAAATCAATCCTTTCCTACCACCCAATGACCTAAATACAGACACACAAGCTCTAGTTCTTTCTGGACCAGACTATGGTAATGCCACACTCCCTAGATCACCAAACACACATGTAGTTGCCATGAGAGCTACCCTCAATGCAGCAGAACGAATGGTCACAGGAGCAAAAAAAATGACCACATCACCCCAGCGCTGCAAAGCGTAAAGTGGCTCACAATCACAGCGCAATGTTGTTCCAAAATGGCCAGTCTGACCCACAAAGCTCTACACACTTGCAAACCAGGCTACCTCAGCCAAATTCACAAAAGCAGGCCAATCGAAGAAACCTAAGAAGCCCCAATACGCTTCTTCTCATCCCCCCCAAAAGACACAAACAAAAAACACTCTCACGCTCTTTATCAGGCAATGCCCCTAAAATCTGGAACTCTTTCCCAATACATATCAGAACCAACTCTTCTTTCACAAGCTTCAAGAGACAACTAAAATAATTTCTCCTCAACCGTCATCTCTTTACCCCAGGACAATAGCTGCTCTGTGCTACCTCAACTCCTCAACCGAAACACTTGCGCTCTGACTGAACAGAAGCCTTCACCACTTGCTACTGAATTGGAGTCTGTTTTTTTTTTTTTTTTTTTTATTTTATTTTAGCAAGCCATACACATTCAATTTACAGAAGCTTTGTTTACACACTGAAGACAAAAATCAAATTAGAAGGGATCACAATATACATTTCTATACAGTACTTATCAGAAAAGAAAAGGAGAACACACACAGAGCGCTTGAAAAACAATATAAGATACATCTGCCACAAGTCAATTATAATTCATTTAGCAAATACACAATTATAATATACATATCTAATCACCAAACCTTACGTCCGGCCAGATCTTACCACTAATACACAAAATGTGGGCCAATTTTGCTATATCACACTTATTTCAAATAGTCTGAGAGTGTCCCCCATATTCTGATGCTAAGCCTGCGCTTATGGGGCCCTTGTAGAGCATACAGACTATATTCTAAATTGTATATTGCATAGAGTCTGCCCCTCCACATTTCAAAAGACGGTGGAAGTTTCTCCCTCCATAATGAAGCAATACATAATCTGGCTACTGCTACAAACATGAAAATCATCACCTTCGGAGTAATCACTATCTGTTCCCCTGTCACCTCTGCCAGAAAAGGTTCCATTTTATGTATCAATTGCTTCAACTCTGGACAGTCATAAAACATGTGGATACTATCCACTTGCTCTACTCGCGTGCATCTACCCTCACTGCCCCCCCCCCCACCCCCCTCCCCACTGTGCTATTTTGGCAGGTGTATATTACAGGTTAAATATGGTTTTAAAATATTGTGATTTAAGGCTGGAAGATATCAAAAGTTTCTCAGCCATCGCAATTGATTCCTGTAGGATATCCCCTTCCTGGTTCAATTCACAATTCCATTTGAAGTTCTGTACTTCGAGATCATACCTTTGTAATTCGATAAGACTTTGATATAGATTGCCATTCCTGCCGTGCTTTCTCAATATCTCCAGCGTATCACTTTACCTAACCAAATTCATTACATCTACTCTTCTTGTTAGATAATCCCGTATTTGTAAGTATTTAAAAAAATCAGCTTGAGGGAGATTATAATCAGACAACAGTGAGGAATAATCTTTAATAACACCATTACTAGTTAAATCGCCCAATTGGAATTGGATTCTATCTAGAATCTCTTATTATTAATGTACTGTTAACTGTTTAAGACTCTGTCGTATACGTTGCTGTAAAGGGCTCTGATACCCCTTGGGTCATGCCAGCACTATATAAAACTCCTAAAATATAAAATAAACAGTGGAGGTTCAGCAGGCAGGGGGATCCAGGAGGGGGCGAAGAGAGACAGCTGAGAAAGAGATTCTCTGGTAGAATGCTTTAACACAAAGACAAATTTTGCACCTAAAAAATGTATAGTGGAAAGACACAAGCAGTGCATCCATGCTCTGGTTGAGGGACAAACACACAAAGAGGTAGGAAGCCTATGGCAGTTGACCTATAAGAAGCAAGCAAATTACAGTGACAATGAAACCAACCAATATTATGCAATGGGTGGCTTCTAAGCCCACTGCTGGAAAACAATTTATTTGAAGAGACACTGCATGCACGGTGTAAAAGTGCAAATGTGCATCTAACCATGTCAAACCACTCAGCCAGATCACATGCTCTGTGATTGCCTGACACTGTCTTCTGCCTATAAAAGCAAAGAACAAATGATGGACGGACTGCTGAACAAATCACACATTCACCCCCAGTCACAGATCTGAGTTTAATCCATTTTGGGAAGGGTATGTCCAGACATGGCTGGGTCTAAACTGGAATGGCATGGTGAGCAAAACAAATGACGGATTGAACCCAGATCTGTGACTAGGGGTGAAAGTTTGATTTGTTCAGCATTCCGTCCATCATCTATTGTTTTGCATTTGTCACCCAAAGTGGGAAGGGTATGCCCAGACATGGGTCCAGTGCTTGCTATGCCACCGGATTCAAGCTAGCCTGGCTGATGATTGGTGGTACCCTGGAACCGTGTCCAGAATGCTTATTTCTGGTCCACGGAGGACCTGACCTGGCATTTTGGGCATGGCTGTTCACAAGGGGAGCAGGGTCAAGAATGATTTGCATATGGCTGGGCCCAAATGGAGTGGCATGGCAAGCAAAACAATGATGGATTTAACCAGGATCTGTGGCTGGGGGTGAATATTTGATTTGTTTAGTGTTCCATCCATCATCTTCTCTTTTTGCAACTGTCTTCTGTCTATCAGTCATCATGGGTCAGGGTGCAGGAGGCCATACCTCCTTCATAGCACAGGCCACACCTATAGACACTGTCAGCAAAGGGGCAGGTGAAGGTAAGATAGAAAGTTTCAGGAGAAGCTTTGCTTGTTGTTAAAGTTAAAGTGGCAGTATTTCATTTTCTTTTTTTAAAGTGGTGGTGGAGTAGTGCTTCAATACTACATTTATGACTCACTACTGTGCTTTAAGCGGAGACAATGGTGGTAACTGCAGTGATCTCATTGCGGAGTTCTTACTGAGGAATGACTGGTGCAAATGCTTATCTGGTACAAATGAGCATCAGGACCAGGTCTGTGTGCCAGCTCCCCCTTCGGTGCCAAGCTCCAGCGCTTGTATTTCCAGGCTTGCCCCTTAGTTCTTTTCAGCTTTTCCATTGCTGTAGTTTTCTTGCATTGTTATTCTAAGTTTGTGCCTTGTTATTTTCTGCTTGGTTATTGTCATTACTGTTTCTCTATATGCATTGTCATTGTTTTTGTGCCTTGCTATTTCACTGTAGTTTGTGTTTTATTACTGCCTCTTTGCTGTAATTGCATTTTATTACTCCCTCTGTGCAGTGAGCTGGCCCGCCTTGCCTCTCACTTGCCCACTGCTCCTGCTGCCCGCTTCCCAGCGCCCCTTCCAGGACCTACCTAATGGAGACCGTGGCACTGATTCGCCAAAGGCAAGCCATTCTGCGCAGACCGCCAGGAACACTGGATATCCCATCACCGACAGGTACACCGCCACTAAGCTCCGAGCCCTGGATCCTGAGCACAACTGCTGCCACACATCTCCTTGTACCACCAAAGTACCGTTCTTCTACCAGCACTGCTGCTTCACGTGCAACACCGAAGCAAACAATAATGCTGGTGACACTGCAAACCAACTGCATCCACCGCGCTGAGCAAGACCGCCAAGGCATAACTCCAGTGTATTCTACTCCAAGCACGATGGCTCGGCAAACACGGCATAGAGATCTGGGACATGATCTCATCCCTCACCCCAGATGTCATCTTCATCACAGAGACCTGGCTGAAACCTGCCTCGATGCCGGACTTGACCATTCTCACCCCTGAAGGCTACAAGATAACTCACTGGGACTAAACCAACAAACACGCAGACAGAATTGCCATCATCTACAAGGATACCATTTGTTGCACAACCTTCTCAGAAGACTCTATACTCCAAGCATCAAGTAAGTTCTTAATTATTTATTGGCATGTACAGATCAGCTTCATGACTCTTCCAGCCTATAACTATAATTGAACTTGTGTTCCCTTGAAGAACCCCTAACCTTCAATCCCAGAACACCTTACTCATTCATTCTTATCTTACATCACAGTGCATGCATATCATCACTACATCACATCATTAAATTTCTCCCTCCACCCCCTTTTAACAGAAATAGAAAAGAGAACAAGAAAATAAACAAGACAATAGAAGTAAATATAAAAAAAATATATAGCAAAAAAAAAAAATAGCAATGTTCAATTAAACGAACAGGTTTCTTGAAAATTCTCTCAGATCTTCTGCTTAAATGTTTGTCTTGAGAAGTATTTGATTGAGTATTTCCACACTCAGTAAAAGTTGCTTTTTTAATGAATGTCTTATTCCTTGTTATGGTCTTGCTTTCATTTTCCGCAGTTAGTGCTGTTTCACGAATTTTTGTTATTTCCAATGGCACTGGGTGAAATCTACTTAGTGATTTTTTCACTTGCTGCTGACGAACCAAAACCAAATTACCCAGTTGGTATTCTTGGTCATGACCTTTCTTTTTACTTTCTGTATAATATTTCATTTTTTTTTTGACTCCTTGTCTTTTTTTAGCACTTCACTCTGAGTTTCTGGCGGGTTTGCTGGCAAGTGCAGTAGACGAGTATGTTTTGATTGTCCAAACATTAATTACGATGGACACATTCCAGTAGATGTTTGTGGAGTGTTCCTATAATCTCTATAAAACTTGATTTATTGATACTTGTGTCAATATCGCTCTTTGCACTGCTTTTTCAATGGTGGCCATTAACCTTTCTACCATTCCATTAGCTTGCGGCCACATAGGAGTCACTCTCTGATGCACAATCCCCAGATAATTCATACATTTCTTGAACTCACTTCCACTAAAAGGAGGACCATTATCAGTTTTTAACACATTAGGTATTCCCACGTAGAGAAACTTTCATCAAGAACTGGAAGACCCATTGAAGTCGAAGTTGACGACACCATTTTAACAATAGGAAAACGAGAATACTCATCTAATATAGCTAATAGATAATGTCCTGAATCCAAAGAGCCGTAAAATTCTGCTGCCACATTAGTCCATACAGCATCTGGTAATTCTGACATATGAAGTTCTTGTGTTTCTTTTTCTCGTGATGTGCATTGACATATGTGACACAACTGAACTATCTCTTCATGTTGGTCCAACCTTGGAAACAGCAAAATGGGAACAGTCCAGCCCGAACTGCCAAGCCATGTCTTCCCTGGACCGGAATCAAGCATCCTATCAGTTTCTGGCTATCAGCCGTCTCCAGCCAGGATAGCTTGACTCCAGTGGCGTAGTGAGCACGGAAACCGGTCCTAGGATGCTTGATTCCGGTCCAGGGAAGACATGGCTTGGCAGTTCGGTCTGGACTGTTCCCATGAGGCACAGGGTCAAGACTGATTTGCATATGGCCATGTCTGAACTGGGGTGGCTTGGTGAGCAAACTAACAATGGATTAAACCCAGATCTGTGACTGGGGGTGAATGTTTTGCCATTGTGCAACATTCCGTCCATCATCTTGTGTGTTTTGCTGTTCACCCTATGTGGGAAGGGTATGCCCAGACATGGGTCCCGTGCTCACTACGCCACTGGAGTCAAGCTATCCTGGCTGAAGACGGCTGATAGCCAGAAACGGTCCTAGGATGCTTGATTCCGGTCCAGGGAAGACATGGCTTGGCAGTTCGTTCTGGACTGTTCCCATGAGGCACAGGGTCAAGACTGATTTGCATACGGCCATGTCTGAACTGGGATGGCTTGGTGAGCAAAATAACGATGGATCAAACCCAGATCTGTGACTGGGGTGAATGTTTTGCCATTGTGCAACATTCCGTCCATCATCTTGTGTGTTTTGCTGTCCAACCTAGGAAACCACATTTTCTCTCTAAGGAAATTCTTAGTAGCAGATATACCTCTATGGCTTTCGTGAGCCAGATCAATAACTATTCTTTGAAGACAAACTGGGGCAAATATTTTATTTCCTCTCAGTAATATGCCTGAAGAGGCTACAGACAATTTTGCTTGTATATTTTTTAAAGCCAAACTATCACTTTTTTAAATATTTGGCTTAAAACAACTTGCAGCATTTATCAGTCTCCTGTTATTTTCATGTATGATTTTGATTACCTCTTGAATAGTATCATCTGAATGCATAGCTTCAATTAGTTCTTATTGCGAGACAACTTCAGGTATTGCTTATTTTATTATAAAACAGATATATTCTTCTACCTCCAATTGTTGTCTTTCCTCTGAAACACAAGGATGCCTAGACAGATAATCCGCAGGATTATATTCTTTTCCAGGTTTATGAATAATTCTGAAATCATAATCCATTAATCTCATTCCCCATCTTTCTAACCTTGGAGGCATCTTTGTTTTTGGGTTCCCAAAGATGGAAATGAGGGCTTGGTGATCAGTTATTATTACAAAAGGCTTCCCAGAGATGAATCATGATAATGTTTACATGCCCATACAACCGCTAAACTCTCTTTCTCAGGTTGAGAGCATTTTTGTTCAACTTCTGAAAGGCTTTTGCTGGCATGAGATTTTATATATCTTGGAGTTTCTCTTCCAGGTTTGTACTGTACGAGCGTGGCACCTAGCCCTACAGTACTAGCAGCCACCACCAACTCCGTACATAAATTTGGATCAAAGTATTTTAAATTTGCTGCCATAGTTATTTGTAACTTTATTTCTCTGAATGCCTGTTCACAGCTTTCATTCCATTCAAATCTTCGATCCTTTTTTGTTAACTCTTTGAGAGGTGAACTCAGAGTTGCAAAATTATTTACATATTTTACACAATAACTGCCCATGTCCAGGAATGATCTTAATTGTGTTATGTCCTTAGGTCTTTGTATTGCACTCAACACAGTTATTTTCTTAGGATCTGGCTTTATTCCATCACAGAAAAACATATGCCCATAAAATGTTAGTTCAGTTTTGTTTAGTTCACATTTTTTTAAAGGTAAGAGTCAATCCAGCTTTAAGAAGTTGTTGATATACATTATCTGATCATGTTCATCTTGATTTTTTTCCAAAGACCAGAATATCTTTGCTATAGTTCATGCCTTTTTGTACAGGCCTTGTGATATTTTTTATGATTTCTTGAAATATTTCAGCATCAGAACATATGCCAAAATTCAATCGTTCATATCTGACAAGACCCAAATGTGTTGAGAATGTAATGTATCTCGATTGACTATCAATTTCTAGTTGGTGATAACCCTTACATAAATCAAGTTTTGAAAAAAACAACTGCATCATTAATATTGCTAATCATATCATTTAAATAAGGGCCTGGGTATCTCTCTCGTTCAATTGCAGTGTTTGGGGGTTTTCATGTCTACACAAATTCTGATTTCCTCAGTGTCTTTTTTGGGAACAATTACAATGGGAGAAACCCGATACCCATGGTGTTGGGTCTATTGCTTCTTCAATTATGTCTTCTTTTAATAGTGCTTTGATTTCCTTTTCCACATTCGCTTGCATATGAACGGAACTCTTCTGTGAGATTGAGATACAGGCTTTATTGTTTCATTTATGTGTAGGGTTATTGCTTTGTCCTTCAATTTCCCTAAACCATCAAACCATTTTGGATATTTTGGAAGAACAGGATGATCTGTTGTTAAATTACAGGTGACTGCTAATTGCCCCATGAACTGAGCTGCAGCCTTGTATAATTCTCAGTCTTATTGCTTCTTTGTTATTAAATTTATCAAATTCACAAAATGTTACTAGTTTTTTAAGTCTGGTGACAAAGTTATCCATTGTTTCATCCTCTTTCTGACATGCCATGCTAAAATTGTATCTTTCAAAGTCTAAATTTCTATGAGGATCGAATTTGTCATTTAGACATTTCATAAGTCCTTTATAGGTGTTTCGTTCTTGTTGAGGAAATGTAATTATAATATCTTCTACTTCATTTCCTACTAAATTAAGTAACAAATCTTTTGCTTGTTCGTCGATCTGATTTTTGCACGTTGCATTTAAAAAATGTTCAAATCTCCTTGTCCACTTTTCCCATCTTTGTGCAAAATGTTGTTGTTCTGAGAGATCAAACGGCAGAGGTCTTCTAAAAACAGTACTTGATATTTTCCCTGTATCATTTTCATCATCATGTATGTCAGAATTCATGTTTATTGTCACCTCTCTTTCAGTTGTCATGGCTCTTATTACTATATTAATAAATCATGTTAATAAATGCCTTTATCATTAATTTCTTTTTCAATAAAAATGATGAAATATTCTTTGTGTTCATTTGTTTATTATTTATTGTGATGTGACATACATGTGTGATGTACATATAGCTGTGTACATCAGCGTTTTGAATAATTAATTTGTTGTTGTCAAAATGTTGTATCTGCGTAGATGTAGCTGTGCACATCAGTGTGTTAAAATTCACTAGTGATGCTGTGCACAATTCTCCAATGAACGATCGCAAATGCCAACGATCGCAACACCTGACCCTAAAATGGCCGATCAGCGTGACACGTGTCACACGTGCGTGTACACAGACAACAAAGTTCAAAGTCTAAACAAATTGTTTACGCGCATGTGTTGAAAATCCAAGCAGCCCGCTGATTGTTTATGCACAGACAACCCGCTCACTGTTTATGCGCATCAACTTCCAGTTTCTGCAACATATGCGCATCACAGAGCAACGTCTATTTAAAATCGGCTCATCACTCACCACATTGTTGAAAGCGAGCGCTTGAAATTGGCACATTACTCACAGCATCCTCGAAGGGGAGCACTTGCAATTTACTTTTTAAACGCCACCACCTTGCTTCAAAGCAGGAGGATGCTTCTGTCTTACGATAAACAGTTTCAAACAACGATGCAACAAAGACACTTTTCTTCTTCAGAACGAGGTAGTCTCCGATAGCATTGGCGTTCCAGATAGAGTTCTTTCCAACAGGTCGCCAGTATAATAACTTACTCCAAGCATCAAGTAAGTTCCTAATTATTTATTGGCATGTACAGATCAGCTTCATGACTCTTCCAGCCTATACCTATAACTGAACTTGTGTTCCCTTGAAAAACCCCTAACGTTCCATTCTAGAACACCTCACTCATACATTCTTATCATACATCACAGTGCATGCACATCATCACTACATTACATACTCAACCCCGATAATGGACCATCTCAACTTCCAAGGTCAAATAGATGGAAAAAGCACCATCAGAAGCACCCTCACCTACAGACCACCAGGACAACGCCCCAGCTTCTGCAACGCCATTCCCTGACCTCATTGCCCGTTCACCATTGACTTTGAGCACTACATTTTCCTAGGGGATCTTAACTTCCATTGCGACGATCCCAGTGACACCAACACATCCAACCTCATGTAAAGCATGGGCAACATCGGCCTTAAGCAACTGGTCAATGATCCTACCCAATTTTCAGGTCCAGCGACAGAGTCATGGCCAACCACATCTCACACTGGACCGACCACTACAGCCTCAACTTCACCAACACAGGACCTACCAACACTGGTACCGTCACCCACAGCTCCATTAACAGAACCTGCATAAGGATATTAGAAGATCAGTAGAACAATGTTGTCAGCTCCCACCTCCCAAATACAATATCCAGAAATAGGCTGTGAAGAATGTCTCCCAGTGGATCACAGAATGCGCCGACACAGTCGTCCCAGCCAAGCCAGCCAAATCCAAAGGACCTGCCAGAAGAGGCAGCTGGTTCACTGTGGAGCTGAAATCCACTAAATGCAACTACTGGCAACTAGAAAGGAAGTGGCATTCCAGCAAAGAGACAGGAGACCATACCACTTTCAAGACAGCACTCAAACAGTACCACCGCCTCCTGAAAGAAACAAAGAAGAACACCCTACTAGCTCACATAGAAGACTGCACAAACCACCACAAAGAGCTCTTAGCCATCATGAAGTAGTTATCCAAACCCGCAGCTACCGAGAATGACATCACCTCCTCCCAAGTACTGTGTGACACCCTGGCAGACTTTTTCCACAACAAGATCTCAGTCATCTACGAAACTGAAAACCCCAACTCCTCACCGCTGGCAGCATCAACTTACTTTCACCCACAGACACAAACCCGAACACCTGCTCACCCATGGGGACCCTCTTACAACTGAAGACACAATCTCCATCATGAACTCTGTGTACACAGGAGCACCCAAGGGCCCCTGCCCCCATCACATCTTAAACTTTGGGAGCAAAACGATTGTCAACAAGCTCAAGAAAGGACTGAAAACCTCCATCACGTCTGCCTCCTTCTCTGAGGACTGGAAACACACTGAAATTAAGGCCTTCCTGAAGAAACCATCCACCGACCTAACAGAATCGAAGTGCTACCAGCCCATCTCGCTGCTCCTTTTTCCAGCGAAGGTTCTCTAGAAGGCAATCAACCAGCAACTCACAGAACACCTGGAACACAACAACCTTCTGGACCAATCTCCATCCGGATTCCGAGCCAATCACAGCACCAAGACAGTCCAGATCACAGCCACCGACATCAGTGCCCTTCTGGACCGCAGAGAAATGGCAGCCCTCATCACCCTGGACCTGTCTGCCACCTTCAACACTATCTCCCACCACGTCTTGATCAAGAGACTCCACCACATCAGAATACATGGGGCCGCCCTCACATGGATGGCTTCATATCTCATTGGAAGAGCCCAGAGAATACATCTCCCACGTTCACCTCGGAACCCAAGAAAATCATCTGCAGCTTCCCCAAGGAACAACCCTCAGCCCTACCCTCTTCAACATGTACATGACCCCCCTGGCCAACACCCTCAGATCGCATGGGCTCAACACAATCTTTTATGCCGATGACACCCAGACCATCCTCTCGCTGCCAGAAGACCCATCCACCACCAGAGCCAACTTCCACAGATGTATGATGAATGTCTCCGACTGGATGAAGGATCACTGTCTCATACTCAACTTGGACAAGGCGGAAGTCCTCATCTTTGGGAATACCTGGCCATGGAACGACCCATGGTGGCCCATCTCCCGCCCTGTCAGACCAGGCTCGCAACCTCAGCATCATCTTGGATAGCAAGTTATCTATGAATAAATAGGTAAACACAGTCTCATCCACCTTCTTCCACACCCTTCGCTTGCTCCCCAAGATTTTCAGGTGGCTCCCAGTCAACACCAGAAGGACCGTCACACAGGCCCTCATCACCAGCAGGCTGGACTACGGGAATAACCTCTATGTACTAATCACCAAACACTTTCTGAAGAGACTACAGAAAATATAAAACTCAGCAGCAAGATTCATCCTCATCCTACCCAGATGGGCCCACATCACACCACACCTCAAGCAGCTACACTGGTACCTGATAGAGAAGAAATGCCAGTTCAATATGTTGACCCACGCATACAATGCCCTGCAAAATGAAGGACAGGCATACATTAACAAACACATGACCTTCCACCAACCGACTTTCCGCCAACCTCCCTCTCCCTTGCAGACACCCCCAGATCTGCCGAGGCAACAGCAAAGGATGCTCCTTCTCACACCTGGCAGCCAAAGCTTGGAGCAACCTTCGCCTGCCCCTCAGGACCGCCTCATTGCTCCGGGAATTCAGGAAAGAACTCAAGGCCTGGCTGTTCGAATGAACAGATCACCACGAAGCAGCTAGCAACGCCTGCGCTTTGAGACCCTCTTGGGTGATTTGCCGCGCTATATAACTCCTGATTGATTGATTGGAACACTTGTAATTGAAAACTGCCTGTCAGTGGTGTATTAGGACCACAGCTGGACTAGACCTCATATTCACCAAGGCTGAATATGTTTTTTAATCATATTACTGATTCTCATACTTTGGCTTACACATTTTGAGGACATTTCTGTCTGTGTGAATGCTATGTGTACTTTCTTTATTGTAAACTTTCTAGTGCTGGTGAGAGCTGTAGAATGATTGCAATAGTACAACAGAATGGTGGGTTTGGTGCTGGCTAAAGCTGAGTGTGGCATTCAGTCCGAGGATCTGACAGTTGCAGATGGGCATGATGTGTAGGAGTGAGAGTGATAGTGAGTGTGTATTTCAACAGAAAGCCGGAACATCTTAGTTATGTACTGCAGAGATAGTAGGAGCCCTATGCAACTCAGTTAATCATGAAGGGGAGAGGAGTTGGCCTAACGGATAGGGCACTCGACCTCGGACCTGGGGGTCTGGGTTCGAGTCTCGGTAACGACGCCAAAACCTCTTGTGATTCTGGGCAAATCACTTAATCACCCCGTGCCTAAAATGAATGTGTGTCCGTCCCCATGTAACGTAACTGGTGCTATGTAAAGCGCTCTAATACCTGATTCGGTTCGGGTCTAGTTCGCGCTATATAAAACTCTGCAAAAATAAAAACATCCTTAAGAAAAATCAGAGTAGTAATGGGTTAGAGGGTAAGCTTAAAATATTGATAACAAGAAGCGAGTCTTTCTTGTCTCAGAGATGAAGGCAAAATGGTTCAGTCAGACTCTTCTGAAATAATAAAAAATTATTTAAAAATGCATTTAGTTGGCTACTCATATTACTGTATATTGCTGCTGTTTACTTGGATGTATATCAGAATATCAACAACAAACATATTGATGTGCAAAAATACTGACTAGCAAACTATTATGAAAGTAAGTATATGGAGGTAATTCTCTCTCAGGGGATCTCCATTGATAATCATAAGCACTGAATCGTCCTGCCCACGTGCGCGGATCCCAGAGCACTTCTTTACAATATGTATTCATACGTGTACATGTTCACCTTTCTTTTGTAAGACCAAGATAAGCACTTAATTTATTAAAATGTTTTGCAGCTTATAAATGCGACTATTTTGGCCAAGTGCTTTAATTTGCATTTAAAATAGGGTTAAAATATAATTACTTAAACAGGATAAGTTAGCAGGAGCTGTGTTATTTGTCCTTAGAAATCTCATTCACAAACCTTTTTTTAAAGGAAAATGGTGAAGAAGGAACAGGGCACTGTAGACGTATAGGCTGCAGCTCTGCAGCAGCAGATATGAAAAGAGACTGTGCCTTTAAGAGATAACAGCACACGAGCATTGCAGCATGTGAAGTAGGCGAAAGTTAACTCAGTTCTTTTTTCTGGACTGGCTCCAGTTGACAAGTTCTTGGAGCACAGAGCTTGGGTTTTCTATTTGGCTTTTTTTGCCATCACTTTCACTTGACAGATGTCAGCACTGCAGGACCTTTTCCAGGTGTACTCTGAGGGACAGAGTGAAGATTCGCCTTCATGGAGCAGAAGAGCGATGCATACTGAAGGATGTGCCCTCTGAACATGGGACATCATGTGAGTTATAGGTCGACGGCAATGACCTCAAAGTCAAGACAAGGCATGGTGCCTACATGCTTGCCATTGAGAGCTCGGTCGACATTGAGAAGAAGACAATGTTCAACATCAAGACTCAGGAGGTCGACGGCTAAAGATTTCATGACATCGAGACACAGGAGACAATTGACGTCAAAAAGTCTTTCAACGTTGAGACATAGAAAAAAATCAATGTCGAGAAGCTTGTCAATGTCAAGGCATTTCAGATCCTACTCGCCATCGTTGCCTGTCCTTATTCCGGACTCTGCGTCACCTGATCCACCTCTGCTAGCTTCTTAAGTGCCTACATCCACCTCTTCCTCAGACAGAGGCACCTTTGAGAACTCCTTCACCGGCGAGGCCTCTCAATTCCTCTCGGAGATCACGGTCTCCTCAGTCCAGATCTTGCAATAGATTGCAAACACGAGCACCTTCCAGACATTGTCATCATTCTCTGCACTCCTCATCAAGTTTCTCCTCTCGGCGTACTCATAGATATTGTCCCAGGTCCAGATCCAGATTTAGGCCGCAATCAAGATGGAGGTACTTTTATTCCACCTCTTCTTCCATTACTATAAGATCCTAACACTGACAAATTCTTCCTAGCCAAGTGTCTCGCCAGTGATTAAACCAACACGTTCAAGAGGTGCTTGTACGAGAGGCTACAAAACTGAACATTTCGTTGCCTGCTCCATCAATGATTTTTTAGACTCTTCACAAACGAGCAGCATCAACACCCCTTCTACTTCCAGCTCCAAGTTTATTAGGACCAGTCATGGAACTTTTCCTTATACCAGCTGAAGCCAAAGCAGCTCAGTCTAGGCTTCAGGAAAAATATGAGCCTCCGGTGCAGGATGTGTTATTTCTGTGGTCAGATCCTCCTCCTGGTTCGGTTGTTATTATGCTACAAAGAAAATTCAATCTGCTAATCCTTCATCCACAGTTCCACCAGACAAAGAAAGTAGGAAATTAGATTCAGTGGGGCACAAGGTATGTTGCACAGCTGCCACAACTATGAAAGCGCCAAGTGCATCTGCCCTGTTAAGTAGGTTTGACAGATCCTTATGGGACTCCCTGCAGCAATTTCTTGAAGACCTTCCAAGAGACCACAGAGAAGACTTCCTCAAAATCTTGAATGAAGGCATAATGGTCTCAAACCAAGTGATTAGCACTGCTACTGATTCATCTTCGCTGACAAGGCTACTGTCACGGATTGGCCCTCAGACAACATTCTTGGCTTTGTCTTACGGCACTCAAGCAGGAATCTCAGTAGAGCATACTTTATCTTCCTTTCTCTGGTAACATTCTTTTGTGGTTCTGAAACTTCTGGACTCATGTAATCATTATGAACTCGAGAATTAAACTTAATCGAAACATGACGAATTTGGTATCAAAAGACCGAGAATGACGAGCACACCATGTACAAATATTTGCAGCATATTCGAGTGACGATTTCACCTCGAAATCGTCATTTTCGTTCTGAACCCTTGGCCTCCATTTATGTGTTGCCCCTTACATAGGCCTTAATCCAGCTGAATTCAATTCCACAAGGACACATACTCCTTAATCGACTTTCCTATGACCTGTGCAAGTTGGAACCATTGCCCCAGGCCGAACTCGTTAGGTCAGTTCCCCTCCCAGTGGCCGAACAAGATAGCATCAAGGCTCAACAAGCCATAAAACCATTTCAGCGCGCACACCTGCCGTATCTTGCTCTCATCTGTCTCTACTCTTTTTGCTTCACTTACTTTATGGTGGGAGGTGCCTGTTTTATTGGGGGTCCACCGATATCTGATGAAATGTTGAGCCTTGCCGAGTCATTTGTTGTGGGCAGCACGAAGTGAAATATGTACATGTCATCATGACTCTGCTTTTCTTTTGTAACAAAGAACTGTAAATGATATACTACAAATTCGAAGAATGTTTGCCTGAAGCTGAATATTCTGTATAAAGAGAGAAGCCTGACTTTGTAAATTCGAGCAGTCTCCTGAGAATATACTTAACCGTGTGTTGTACTTCTAGGACACTTGTTACCTTGGTTGCAGCCAATAAAATCGATCCTTGACTTCACCTAGAAGACTCTGAGTTTCTGTGGTCTGAATCAGGAAGAACCCGAGGTCTCTGGGTGTACCCTGACACCGCTGGGTTGCCGGTTCTGTGCCGGTTCTTAAAAACCCAGTACCTCAGCGTTTGGGAGTCATAGAGATGACGGAATGGTTCGAATGAAGACTGAGTTTGGGATCTTAAATGTGGTTGGTCTGGAGAAAGGCACGGAACAATGAACGACTAACAAGTCTTACGAAAGGCATGTGTAGCCACAGAGGGTTCAAACCCCTCCGTGGCCACAACGGCACCACCAACAGCAAAGACCTTTCCAGCAGCACCAAAGGTGTCAACCAAAGGGAAGAGCTGGCCACCAACCTGCCCAAGCAGGAAAGCTTCCTACAGGGTCCACACAATGAGCATCTGCTTCCCCTTCTTCTGTTACCCACTCCAGTAGGGCTAAGTATTTCATAATTGCCAAGAGAGTGGAAATCTATCACAAACAAGGCCTAGGTTCTGAATATTGTACATTCACCAGTCCTCCACCAAATATGCCACCAAAATCATCCAATCAACATCTACAAATGTTGAAATCAGAAAAGTGAACATTCTAGAAGCATGTGGAGGAGCGCCTACCTCCCAACCAATGGGGGATGAGGATTTATTCCTGTTATTTCTTAGTGAGAAAGAAAGGTCCCACAAATTAATGAATCTCCATGTTAGATCTGAAAGTCGCAAACAAATGGATACAGAGAGAAAAATTCAAAATGCTAGCATTACATCAAATGTATCCTCAAATCCATCAAGGAGACTGGTTCTGTTCCATAGATCTTCAGGATATGTACTTTCACATTCAAATAGCCACGAAACACATCAGATTCCTGAGATTTGTAGTAGGACAAAATCACTACCAGAACAATGTTCTTCCTTTTGGCTTAAAATCAGCCCCAAGAACCTTCTCCAAGTGCATGTCAGTGATCGCCGCACACCTTAGGGAACTTAGAATATTCCTCTATCCATACTTAAAGACTGGCTTATCAAGGCGTCAGCGCAACAACAAGCACAGCTTTGAATAAATATCTCTATTCTTAATCAACTAGGTCTTGATGTCAATCATCAGACATCATCCTCATCACCAGTTGAGTCGCTTCATTATCTAGGAGCAACAATCACGCCATAAAAGCAAAAGTGTATCCTTCGGAGGAGAGACTGTTATCCATACGCCTAAAACATCAATCTCCCATGAAAGTCTTTCATCAAACTGTGAGTAAATTGTCCTCTCTTCTAGGATTAATGGTCTCTTGCATATTTCTGACTCCAAATGTCTGTCTTCACATGAGAACAGTACAAGAGTGTCTGTAAGACCAGGGGAATCAATACTCAGGCAACTGGGAAAACAAGACACACTTTCCCTCACAGTTTGGCTATCCCTCAAATGGTGGTGCAAGCCGAAAACACCCTTCAAAGGATGCCTTCCCATCAGGATGTTCCCTCTCAGACAACAGTGACAAATACTTCTTTGTTAGGATGGGGAGCATACATGGATTACCTTCCAATTCAGGAAACACAGTCCCCGAAGGAAATGACTTATCATATCAACCTCCTGGAACTTTGTGCTGTTCGTTTGGCACTGAAGTCGGTCCTATCATCCTTCAAGACGAAATCCCTGCTTGTTCAGACAGACAACACAACAACAATGTACTATCTGAATAAGTAAGGAAGGACAAGCTCCTGAGCCTTGTCACGGGAAGCCCAGAGAATATGGAATTGGTTCCTAGCCAGATACTTGAGAATCACTGCAACCCATCTTGCCGGTGGTACAGAATGTTCAAGAAGACTTCCTAAGCAGGACATTCAAGAAAATCAGGAGTGGGTACAATGACATCATTTAAAACCCCTTTTGCATGTGGGGTTTTCCTCACATAGATTTATTTGTAACTGCAGAAAACAAAAAATGCCCAAGCTTTGCCTTGCGCTACAACCAACCAGGGACATTGCGGAATGACCTATGAATCGACTGGTTTAGCAAATTTCTCTGTCTGTTTCTTTCGATTCCCCTAATTCCATCAGTAATCAAGCTGTCTTATTCGAAGGCCAGAATGATTTTGATAGTTCCGTAGTGGTTCACAGACCTTCTCCACATGTCAGAGCGTCCATACATGAAGCTGCCATAAAGATCGAACTTTCTCATGACATTTGGAAGTCAGATGGTTCATCGTAATCTCTCCTCTTTGAGTTTGGCAGCATTGCTCTTGAGCTTGTACAATGTGGACATTTACATTTACCACAGGAATGCATCAACATTCACAAAGAGGCTAAACGCCCTTCAACACATTCAGCTTACTCTTTTAAGTGGAAAAGATTCTGTATCTGGTGTGCTCACAAGAACTTTGATCCATCTATATGCTAAAAAGAAGCTATACTTGCCTTTTCTGGCAAAATCTATCTTGCAATTCTCTTCTATTAAAGTCAATTTGGCAGCTATTACTGCCTATAGAAAATGTCTATCACAAACCTCTTTTAGCTTACTAAAGACTTCCTGGAAGGTATAAAGAAAGGTTTCCCTCAAAAATGCCACCCCTTCCCTCCTTGGGAATTGAACATAGTACGTTCACATCTCATGACATCTCTTTTGAACCCACCCAAAAAGCCTCCTTACAACACCTTTCTTGGAAGACTGCTTTTCTGGTGGCTATCATCAGAGCACATACAGTTAATACGATTCAAGCTTTATGTTCTCACAAACTACAATCAATATTCCATATAAGTAAGGTGGTTATAAGGACTCATCTGAAATTCTTACCCAAAGTTGTTTTAAATTTTCACATTAACATTAACCAGTCCATTACTTTGCCTACTTTCTTTCACCACCCTGCCACTCTGGCAGAAATAACTCTCCACACTTTAGATGTTAGGAGGGTCTTAAAATTGTATCTAGACAAAACAAAAGACGTACACAAGTCTAATCAACTGTTTGTAAACTTTTGCCCTGTACCTACAGGTATAGCCATGTATGAACAATCTTTATCCAAGTGTAAGTTTATTGCATCTTGTTATGCTACCAGAAAGCAAATAAAGTTCTGTCTGGGAGACCCAAAGTTCATTCCACTGGAGTGAAAGCAGCTACAGCTGTTTTCATGAGGAATATTCCTATTGCTGAAATATGCAAAGCAGCTATGGGGAAATCAATTCACATTCTTACCAGACACTACTGTTTGGACTCAGATGCAAGAACAGATGCTCAAGCAGGACAGAGTTCCCTGAGGCATCTCTTCGCTTAGTCATCTCTATGGATCGTCTTTTTTCTATACCACCACAATTTGTAGGGAGGGGCTTGTTAGTCTATTCAGTGCTTATGATTATCAATGGAGATCCCCAGAGGTTTTTACCTGTAATCCTAGTTCTAGCTCAGGGGACTCTCCATTGAAACCATAAACAACCCACCCTCTTCCCTGGTGGAAGTATTTGTGAATCGACCTGTGTTATATGGTTGTTTTAATTGTTACTGAGTCTTGCACACAAACCGTCATTTCGTTTATTTGCTTTAATGTTTGTTTGGACAGCTAATTTTATATTTTAATGACTATTTTGAATAACACGAAAGTATGTGACTAAAAACTTTACTTTGTTCCTCTTTTCTTCATGTTTGGGTTCAGTTTGGGTTGTATAGAGTGGTAAAATCAGTCATAACGGTGTACCCATTAAGGGAACAGATAACAGGAATAGTACAAGTGAGAATACTATATAACTGTGTATTCCAATTCCGACAGAACCATTATTAACAATCCTGAAGGCAGAGTGCTTGGTTTTATGTGAGATGGTGCTCTAGCATGAGCTGAGCCTGTCTGCAGCTTTCGGAACCATGTCCTTATAGCTGTTCTAGGATATTGCCATACCATATACTCTTAAGTGCATTATGAACCTCGCGGTGAGATGCTTACTTTGGTTTGGCTTTATCAAAACATGTCGTGTAAGATGTCATACACTTTGGAATACTACCCCCTCGCCAGTTCTGGCGATCGATGGGGGTAGCTTTCCACTCTTCTAGAGGGAGAAGACATGTTACTTCCATTAATCCCAGTTAAAGTTAACCAGAGCCTCAGCATCACAAAATGGATGCTGCTGCCACAGACACAAGTCTGACCTCCTGCTGCTGGCAGTCCTTCCAGAGAGGGATGCTTGGACAATAGGTTTCCTGTCACAGGGAGGTGCTAGCACCACCCCAGACAGGTTATAGTGTATTGGGGCAGGGAGGGCTGAATGAAATGAGACACTGGCTGGGGCACACAAGGTGTCCCATGCATAGGCCAGTTCAATCTGGTGCTGGGGCACTCCAGCCCCAGCTCTGGCACGAAGCTGGACAAAGGAAAAGGGGTGTAACCACCCCCTTCCTGGGTCCCACCCATAGGAGGGATCTAGCAGGTAATCTAGCCCCTAGATTTGGTATATAGGTAGGAGCTGAGTCCCAAGACTTTAGATGTTATCCTGCCTGAAACTCTGATACGAATCTCTGGGCCTTCGACGTCCTACTCGACGTAGAAGACTGAAGAATCTCCCTTGTGGTCAAGGAGTGACCACCCTGAACAAGCAGGCACCATCAAGCGCTCAACGGTTTGCTTTGTCGTTGCTCCCGCCGGAGCTCGAACACAGAGCCTGACAAGACCCAGACTTCCAGACATCCAACAGCCCGATCCATAGCCACAGCAAAGCTGAGACCTGTGGAGGTGACGATAGATGTGGGACCGGCCATCTTGGAAAGCCAGCAAATTGCTTTCCGTGCAACTTCTGAGGCACCCTCGAAGTTGTGCATTGGGGATTGAGAAGCCCCAGCCCCGAGCATTAGCTGCACCAAAGATCACCTCTCCACACTCACTGAGTGCTGCATGGGGCGTTTTTGCATTTTCCTGCTTGACGCATCTGTCCGGTCACTTGCCCATTGGCTAGTGGCTTCTGTGACGACGAAACCTGAAATCTACACTGCTGGTATGGTTGCTCCAGATTGGCCCTTGCTTCTCTGCGAAGAAGAAGCCCCTCAGTCCTTGCTTGCCTGAGTAAGAAGCCCTCTTTGAATCCTGCGTGGGTTGCCTTTGCCAAGGCTTGTTAACTCCAATTCGGAAGCCGACACCGTCGACAGCGAGAGCCTTTGTGGGACAGTCCGTGCCCAGCTCCTGGTTGTCGTCGACACCTCCTGGTCTACGTGGCAGCAGAGACAAGCTTCACAACATCGCCTGATTGCTTCCCGACATCACCTAGTTCCTTCCTGGTTCCATCGTGGTCACTGGCTAGTGACCCAGACTCTGTCCCCTCTGCTTTCAGGTACTCTTCATCCTCGATCCGCCCTTGGATCCAACCAGACTCTTCTCTCCTGGTCGCCTGCAGCATCTTTTCTCCAAGGCTCCATAGAACTCCACGACGAAACCCGCCACACTTTGGGACCTATGCACCCGCTTCCTGTGAGTGAGGTAACGCGAGTACTGCGGTGCTCCTGTGAAGATTAACTCTCCTAGTGTCCTAGTTTCAAGTGGTTAGCTTCTAGTCCAGTCGGAAGACTCCTAAACCTTTAACTTTCTAACTTTACGCACCCATTGACTTCTATGTGTGCACGCGTGTGCATTTAGACTCTGCACCCGCATCCCGTGGGCCTCCTGCTTCCTAACTACTGTTAGCCCAGTGTAGCCCCAGCGATTCCCTAGGCCCTAGGCCTCTCAACTGTTCGTGACGTGGTTCTTATACCACTATTTTAGTATATGGTTTAGCGGGCCACCAGGGCCTATCCATATTTGTGCAACTTATTGTATGTTATATTAAGTTGCTTGTTATGCGCTTGTGCCTCTGCCCTCATAAAGAGTTCAGAGGATTGATTTAGAAATAAATACATATATATTTTGAATATATAACCTGTGTGGTGTCCTTTCATTTGGTATTAAAGGGATTGCATATGGTAAAACAGCTGGCTTCACATGCCCTCTTGAGTTTAGCCTAAGACTGCTTTTGTCCATGCTACCACTAGGATAGCTGGTCTATAAGGTTGACTTTAAAACCATCACCATAAGAGTTGTTTGGACTGGTGCAAGGTGCTCACTAGAATAGTGAACATCATATACCAGGCCAACTTCTCACACCCTTATTTAATACCGCAATTTCACCTGGAGTAAAATTTCTTTCAGATGTATTCACAACTAAGTTACTGTTTTATTCAGGTTGCGTTGGGGCCGTCCTGATTCCACTGTCTTTTTTGTTGTTTTATCCCCTCTGTAACAAAAAAAGTGTTTTACCTCCATATGTGGATGTCTTGCCTTCTTTTAATCCCACCGGTGGTTCTGCAGTGAGGGATAAAGGTGGTCTTTGTAGAGAAAATTCTTGGTATATCACCACGCTTTGTCTGTCGATGTGTTCCCTGTTGAAGAATCTCTTTTGAGCATATGCTTCCGCCCAGGTGTATACCTCGTCAAGTTTGTAGTCTATGGTGTCACGTCTGAACTTGCATATCTTTCAATCATGTACCTCTTTTGCGTGAGCATCCAGTCTATTATTGATGTAATTTAATACTTTGGTCCAGTCATCCTTATCCATCCTTTCTGTGATTTCATCCTTGAGTTTTGCTATGTCTTGAGACAATTCGTTTAGTATAGATGATAGTTCCTCGATGATTAAGAGAATGAGGTCCAGTGAACACTTGTTCAATATGGCATACTACTGTGCCATAATGATTTGTTGAACTTGAAAAGCATCGGTTTAAGTGCTATTCTGAGTCCCCTCGGTATCCGTTTAACTTTGTGGTATTCAATGAGTGTTGTGGCGTGAAGACGTTGGTTGATTTCTTTACGCATGGTATATTCCAGTTGGCGTAGAAGTTGCGTTGTGGTTCCAGAGGTGGTGCTAAAAGTGCATGCTTCCTCTATAAGAGAATACATTGACAGTGCGTCCTCCTTTGAGTATACTTTGGTTTCCGCTTGGTTCGTGGTTAGATCAGTGATTTCTTTGAAGTTTGACATGTTTAATATGGGGTGCTGGTAACAACGGGCCCGAGGTCAATATATGTTCTGTCTGGATCTGTTAACCTGCATACCCTAGATTTACAATCACAAAAGACAGTGCCGGGCGACACAGATCTGTTCACGTCCGTATCGCAGAGCACCACACTGGGTTTGTTTCTTCGCCATCAATCTGCTCTTTTCAATTGGAAACTGAGAGTGCAAATTCTAGTCACGCTCATTTTGTGATTCAGCCACCAAGACTAATATGAATAGTGACATACGTCTTTGTTCTCTAATTTCTGTAGTTCCAGATGAAGGCAGCTGTCCGTTGCCCATCATTGTATAACTGTGATGAAAATTTGCCATATGTATCCCTGAAGAAGAGTTTTTTATAACCCGAAATGCATTGGGTCATCTGTTAATTCATACTAAAATGTGGATTTTTGTTTATGGCATAGCTTGAGCTTTATCAAGTTGAAATCGCTTTATTTGGTGATGGTCATTGTACTTCACATTTGAATATAATTTATGTCATGTTTTGATTAACAATGTCATAGAAATTGTTACTGAAACTGATTTGCGTTTATATGTTTTGTTTATTGAGTGAACCAACAGAAGGTTGATCAATCAGTAGAAGCCTTAGGGACATTGCTGTGCACTGCATAGGGCCTGAGTTTTCCACGTCCTCACTCTGGCATTTAATGAAATTAAAGCCATTTGCTTTGATAATGGTATTGTGTAGCAAAGCAAATGGGTTTAACTTAAAAAAAGGCGAGACCTATTGCATTTTTAATGCTTGTTAAAGTAGTCTCCATATTTCAAAAATGTGTAAACCAGGTCATCAATAAAAGACGAATGTATGACGTTACACCGCATACATTTACAAAACATGCCTTTACAACTCAGTTTTTACATCGCAACATCCTTTACAACGCATACATTTACATCGCATGCCACTACAACAATTTTTTTTAAACTACATTTACAACGCATTCCATTACATTGCATTATACCTTTACAACGCTGTTGGATAGTGTAGGGGTAAAAATTACTATTCTAACTCCAGGGGGTGCAACAGTAGGGTACGTGTAGGATAGTGTAGGGGTAAAAATTACTATTTAAACTCCTAGGGGTGCAACAGTAGTGTAAGTGTTGGATAGTTTAGGGGTACTATGCGTTGTAATGGTATGGATTGCAATTACATGCGATGTAATGCCTGCGTTTTAGTGACATGCGTTGTAGTGTCATGCGTTGTAGTGACATGCAAAGTAATGGCTGCGTTGTAGTGACATGCGTTGTAAAGGATGTTGCGATGTAATGGCTGTGTTGTAAATGTAGTGCGATGTAATGACTGTGTTGTAATGGTTGTTTCCATAAAAGACAGAGACAAAAAGTAGTTATCTTTTTTCTTTTAATATTATATATGTATATTACAAAAAAGATAGACACTCTGGGCCATATGTATCAAGCACAAATGCGTTCGCAAGCGCCGAAATTCGCAGAATTTTGCCGTTTGCGATCGCATTTTTGCTAAATGGTATGTATGAAGCAAATCTGCTTGCAAAATAAAGAATCGCAAAATTTGTGATTCCTTATTTTACGGTTGCATTTAAGGAATCGCATATTTTGCGATTCCTTAAATGCAATGTAAGAAGCACCAAAAAAGTGCAATTTCGCCTTATGGAATCGCAAATTACCACCAACTTCAAGTTGGTGGTAATTTGCGATTTCTTTGGAAAATGCACTTTTTTGCATTTTTCAAAGTGCCATGTGCCATTTGATTTCAGGGGTGCAACAGGGTGTCCTTTTGACACCCTTGCACCCTTGAAATTGCATTCTCAATTTGCGATTCGCTAATTGCGAATCGCAAATTGAGAATGTCTTCCCATTCATTCGTATGGGCCTCTAGGCCTATAGGAATGAATGGGGAGGTATTCCTTAATTGCGAATCGCAATTTGAGATTCGCAATTAAGGAATATGTAGGATTCGCAAAATTTATTGCAAATCCTACATACATAGCATTTTGAGATTCTCAAATAGCGATTCGCAAAAAATCACTATTTGAGAATCGCAAAATGACTTTTTGATACATATGGCCCTCAGTGTTAAAACATTTTTTTTTATTTCAATACGTTTAAAAAAATTATTTCAGAGTTCAACTGGACATGATCCTATGTTGGTAATGTAAATAATAATTTTCCCACATCCTTCTATATGTATCATAGACTACACAAATCAAATATAGAAAAGTCTTTTCTTTTTGTTTTCTCCAAGATTTGAAAAAAAACATCAATACATTACGTTAAAATTTCAAAAAATGAACAAGCATGTGAATATTTGTATACATATAAATAAATATCCATCCTATTTGGCCTTCATTTCACGTTACAAAAATATTGATTTTCTAAATCTATATATTAACCTTAACAAGATAATCTTGTTACGGTCAATATATAGATTGGGAAAACCTACGTTTTTAACTATTGGTCTATTTAGATTACATTTATGGACTGTTTATCTTGTTACAGTCAATATACAGATTGTGAAAATCAATATTTTTCCAACATGAAATGAAGGCCAAATAGGTAAAATAGGTCAATATATTTACGTATTTAAAGTACGTGAATTATTTTACACATGTGAAATTTTGTAAATGTGATAGAATGGGTGTGAAAGTGAAGTGTAAATGCAGTAATAAAATGAGCATATCATGGTTGATTGTGACATGGTAATGAACAGTATTGTTTCAGGATACTATATATGTAAAAAGTGTAAGAACCCACCATCCATCATTCACAGGATACTATCCATCATTCACAGGAAACTATCCAACCACAATAGTGTAGTCAATCTAGGACTTCATGAGAAAAATTAAACATGTGGTCAATCAAGCACATACAGAGCCTGACTTCTGTTCTGTGCCCTGCTCTGAGAACGTGGATGGGACAGTGGTTAATGCATGTTGTCTACAAGTAAGACCCATCACCGCGCAATGTGGTTCAACAAGCAACAGCTACTACTGCCTTGCACACAACTTTTGGATAGTGCAGGAAAGTTCTCCTCATACATTCAAGTTATCTGGAGTGCGACTTAGGCATACCAATAGAATGTTCAGTTACTCCAGTATTGGAACTTTCATAGATTCACATGCCTGAATCATTCCCCTTCATCGAGACGGGAGTCTCCGGTACATAAAAAAGCATTGCTTAGCAGTATAGCAAACTGAAAGGAGGCCTAGGCCCATTTCCCTTTTGCAACTCATAGCCTTTGTTATGTAAAAAGGCCCAAACTTTTCCCTGAACCAATCAGAACTCCTCACCCTCTAGAACACTCCTGAGAGAACCTTTTGCCCCTCTTATTTTCTACCGCACGTTGTGCTAGGGAGTCTCCTTTGAGCTCTGCTCAAACTCTTCATTCTGCTCACTTTGACTGGGATTTGAGGTTGTCTCTTTTTCCAGATTTAATTATTTAAAGCTCCTTTTTCTTCTGAAATTGCTGACAAGGAGAAGAAAGGTCTATTTAGAGCCTGTGCCACCTGCTCTAAGAAAAAGCTTTATACAGATGATCCCCATAAAGACTGCATATACTGCCTTTATCCAGACCATCAAGCGAAGGATTGTAAGGTATGCCAAACCATCTCCAATAAAACCTTGAGGGATCGTGAAGGAAGGCTTCTACTTTGGCTCCAAAAGGTGAAGGCCAGGAAGGAGATCCTCTCAATTGATAGTGAAGAGGAATCGGCCACATCCAGCAGATCTCAGAAAAGGAATAGATCTCCTCAGGCCCATACCTCAGGTGAGAGACCTGAGAAGGCCCCTAAAAAGACCACACCAGGGTCTTCGGGGCACAGTCCCTCAAAATCTCCTTCATGTAGAGCTAAGGAGAAGAAGGGGCATACTTCGGAGGTGAAACAGGGAAAGAAAACTGCCTCAGAGCCCTCAAAATTTCCTACCAGAGTCCAAATTACCATCAAGAAGTCATCTTCTACATCTTCTGAGGAGAACACCCATGACGAGCCATTTGAAAACTCTCCACTGGCTCCCAATGAAAAATCGGATATTCTTCAAGGCCCTTGTGCTGGCCTTTAAGGCTCTACATAATAGTGGGGCACAATACATTCGACAGAGGGTCATTACTTATTTTCCGGCGAGGACGTTGAGATCTTCGACACAACATCTGCTGGTGATACCAAAATTTCTCTGGTCAGGAAGAGCGGTAGATCCTTTCAGGTGGTAGTAGGGAAATTATTGAACTCCCTTCCTCTCAGTCTTAGACAAGAGCAGGAGCGTCTTAATTTCAGGCGCTGATTAAAAACCTGGTTGTTCCATCAATAATCACAGTTTTCAGTGCAGTGCTTCCTCATCTTTTTCTCTCAGGGTTTTTTTTGGTGCGTCAGCGCCAGGACACTCTTCGGAGTAGCTGGGCGCTATACAAATACCCCCATAACATAACAAGGAGAAAAGGTCTGCATCGTCGATGAGGAAAATCACATCATCGTCGACGAAGCCTGAGGTAAAGGCTGTGTCTAAAGCTGTGCCGCCGTCAGCACTTCCACCGTCGACGACGATGACGAAGACGAGTCCTTCAACGACGATGGCATTGACGACGACTATGACTACACTCGCATCGTCAATGGTATTGTCGACGACGGCAACGACCACGGGACCGTCGCCGACGGTGACTACAATGTCGACAGTAGCGGCGACAGTTATGATTTCGTCGGCGATGACGAACTCGTCGACCGGCTCGTCGACGAGGGAAAAAACTCCGGAAAAGCGTTTTTTGGCCTGGAAAAGAACGATTAAGCCAGAAATTACGTCTCCAAGTGAGGTGTTGCCATTAGTTCCTTCTCACCTTCTGGAGGAAGAAGATTCAGAGGACGAAGATGATGGTGGTCCTTTTGGATATGCTAGTAGCCCATCCCAACTAAGGGTGAAATACCAGGAGGAGGACTCGCAGGATGAGTATGAAGAATTTCAGGATCATCCCCAACACCAACACCACCAGGAACAACGCTAGGAGGTGACCAGTGTGCCATCTTCTTTATTAAAGGATCTTCAATTCATGCTAGAAGATTATGAGAAAAGATATCCTACACCTCAGGCCTCTAAGGAAATTCCTGAGTTTACACCTCGACCACGCTCTGTACCAGGTACGCCAGTGCATAGGCAGGAGATCTTGCCAGAGACTCTCCCTAAATTTCCGCCACCAAGACCTCAGCAGGATCCTGGCACTACTGATGATGATCAGGAAGAGGGGGAGATTACGGATCCTTGTAAGGAGTGGGACGATTACCTCATTCCTACACCTTCGTCTCCCTCACCAAAACCTGTGGATTCTCCACCAGAGGACATTGGTGGTTTTCATAACCTGATGGAAAGGGCCACTAAAAGATTCACTCTTTCCATGGTGGAGGATAAAGCTGAGTGTTTCCTATATGACTTTAAAGAAACCCATCGTAGATCTGTTCGGTCCTTGCCGATTGTAAGTCATATTTGGGAAGAAGGCCTAAAGGTGATGGAATCACTGGCTACAGTGACTCCGGTACTCGCAAGACTGGATAAGAAATATAAAGCGCCTGCAGATGCTCCGACCTGTCTTTTGGGTCACCCCAAACCGGACTCGGTTATTACACAAGCAGCGCAGCAGAAGTCGAGAAATCCGTCGGCTCCGATTACGGCGCCTCCAGACAGAGAAGGAAGAAGGCTGGACAACGCGGGTAAAAGATTTTCCTCGATATCAGCTCTGCTAGTGAAGGCTGCAAATGCCCTGGCCATCCTAGGAAGATACGACAGGCAAATGTGGTGCGACCTGTCACCATATATTGACCGTGTGCCAGAAGCGGAGAGGCAGGAAGACAGAAAGATTCTTCAAGAGTGGGAGAGGACTTCGGCGGAAATCATAGATTGCGTTATGGATATAGCGACAACGGCTTTCAGGTCTCTAGGAGGAGCAGCGGTGCTGCGCAGACAAGGGTGGTTGAGAGAGAGCGACAGCTTTTAGACCAGAGGTCCAGAATAAAATCTTGGATCTTCCTTTCAACGGTGAAGACTTATTTGGCAAGCATGTGGATGACACGCTGCAAAGTATAAAAAAGATACTGATACTGCTAAAGCATTGGGAACTCTACAATACAGGAAGGTTCCTTTTCGAGGCTCTAAGGGTAGGGGTCAACCATCTTACAGATGAGGATATCAACAAGGGAGATATTCCTCTTATACCATCTCGTCTCAATCCCACCGTCAGCAGTATACACAGCGATAATCTGGAGTTTATACCAAATCTACTTCAAGAGGTAGAGGAGATTTTCAGGGGAAAGACAACACCCAGCGACAATGACAACCTTCAAGTTCCGGCTACACCGACTCTACTGGGATCATATGTTTCCCTGGGAGGAACGATTGCTCACTTCCTTCAAAATTGGCAGGAGATAACTACGGGCCAATGGGTCCTCAACAGTATTCAATTCGGCCACACTCTAGACGACTGGTTAGTCAAGGCACCATCACTAGCCAGAGCGTCAACAAGGGCGTGCATAGACTTGTTTACCAGTCTGGGATTGACTCTATATGAGGAAAAATCATCCCTTCCACCAAGCAAACAGATAACTTTTTGGGAGCAATTTTGGACACAGAGAGAAACAAGGCGTTCCCCTCCAAAGAAAGACAGCTAAAGATTGTGTCTCACTTCCAGGAGTTTCAAAAAAGAAAGTATCTTTCAGTACGCAGGTACAAATCATTACTGGGGATAATGTCATCATGCATCCCCCTCGTACCTCAATGCAGATTAAGAATGGGCCCGTTGCAAGAGCAACTCGACCTATAATGGCGTCAAGCGGAGGCATCCTTCGAGGATGTGATCCAAGTAACACCGGTCATCAGGCAAGCAGCAGCATGGTGAACACAACAACTAAATGTCTCTCAAGGGCTCTCGTTCCTCGCAGCGCCAGCCCCATTGGTAGTGACTACAGATGCGTCCCTAGAAGGGTGGGGAGCGTTTCTTCAGGACTTTCAGGTCAGCGGTCGTTGGAAGTTGCACAAACAGCAGTTACACATAAACTTGCTAGAACTCAGGGCAGTACGCTTCGCATCGCTGGCTTTCCTACCAAGGATAAAAGGTTTGTCAGTGTTGATAAGAACGGACAACACAACTGCGATGCACTACCTAAACAAACAGGGAGAAACAAGATCGCTCTCTCTCTCTCAGGAAGCCCAAAAGATATGGGAATGGGTTCTACAGCAAGGGATATCCATGTTAGCGGAACATCTCCCAGGGAATCAGAACACCAAAGTGGATACTTTCAGCAGGCTCAAATCATCCTGCCACGAGTGGGAGCTGGACCGAGGAGTCCTCGACAACATTTTCAGAACATGGGGAAAACCAACAGTTGACCTTTTTGCCACAAGGGAGAACAAGAAATGCCGATTCTTCGCAAGCTGGCTTCCCCAGTGGGGGTCCTGGGGGAATGCGTTTTCAATGGCATGGTCTGGAGTCTTTGCCTACGCTTTTCCTCCGATTCCCCTCCTGCCGCGAGTGATTGCGAAGATCAAGAAAGAACCATGCAGGCTCATCCTGATAGCCCCATGGTGTCCCAGGCAACACTGGTTCACGGAACTTCTGCAACTGTTGGAGAAACAGGCAATCCGCCTCCAATCAATGCCATCACTTCTGACAATTGCAAAAAACAACAAGTGATGGACTGAATGTGGATCAATGTCACACACTCCCCCAGTCAAAAGATCTGGGCCCAAATCCATCGTTTTTTTGCACTCCACCCCACCCTGGGTCAGATAATGGCTTTATGCAAATCAGCTCTGACCCTGTTGCCCCATGGGAACAGTCCAGTCCGAACTACAACAGCCATATCTTTCCCAGACCGGAATCAAGCATCCGAGGACCGGACCGGTTTCGAGATAACACCTCTCTTCAGCCCGGCTAGCTTGACTCCAAGTGGTGTGGAGTGCCTGGGACCCACGTCTGGGCATCCCCAGCGCACTTAGGGCGGCAATTGCAAAAAACAACAAGTGATGGACTGAATGTGGATCAATGTCACACACTCCCCCAGTCAAAAGATCTGGGCCCAAATCCATCGTTTTTTTGCACTCCACACCACCCTGGGTCAGATAATGGCTTTATGCAAATCAGCTCTGACCCTGTTGCCCCATGGGAACAGTCCAGTCCGAACTACAACAGCCATATCTTTCCCAGACCGGAATCAAGCATCCGAGGACCGGACCGGTTTCGAGGTAACACCTCTCTTCAGCCCGGCTAGCTTGACTCCAAGTGGTGTGGAGTGCCTGGGACCCACGTCTGGGCATCCCCAGCGCACTTAGGGCGGCAATTGCAAAAAACAACAAGTGATGGACTGAATGTGGATCAATGTCACACACTCCCCCAGTCAAAAGATCTGGGCCCAAATCCATCGTTTTTTTGCACTCCACACCACCCTGGGTCAGATAATGGCTTTATGCAAATCAGCTCTGACCCTGTTGCCCCATGGGAACAGTCCAGTCCGAACTACAACAGCCATATCTTTCCCAGACCGGAATCAAGCATCCGAGGACCGGACCGGTTTCGAGGTAACACCTCTCTTCAGCCCGGCTAGCTTGACTCCAAGTGGTGTGGAGTGCCTGGGACCCACGTCTGGGCATCCCCAGCACACTTAGGGCGGCAATTGCAAAAAACAACAAGTGATGGACTGAATGTGGATCAATGTCACACACTCCCCCAGTCAAAAGATCTGGGCCCAAATCCATCGTTTTTTTGCACTCCACACCACCCTGGGTCAGATAATGGCTTTATGCAAATCAGCTCTGACCCTGTTGCCCCATGGGAACAGTCCAGTCCGAACTACAACAGCCATATCTTTCCCAGACCGGAATCAAGCATCCGAGGACCGGACCGGTTTCGAGGTAACACCTCTCTTCAGCCCGGCTAGCTTGACTCCAAGTGGTGTGGAGTGCCTGGGACCCACGTCTGGGCATCCCCAGCGCACTTAGGGCGGCAATTGCAAAAAACAACAAGTGATGGACTGAATGTGGATCAATGTCACACACTCCCCCAGTCAAAAGATCTGGGCCCAAATCCATCGTTTTTTTGCACTCCACACCACCCTGGGTCAGATAATGGCTTTATGCAAATCAGCTCTGACCCTGTTGCCCCATGGGAACAGTCCAGTCCGAACTACAACAGCCATATCTTTCCCAGACCGGAATCAAGCATCCGAGGACCGGACCGGTTTCGAGGTAACACCTCTCTTCAGCCCGGCTAGCTTGACTCCAAGTGGTGTGGAGTGCCTGGGACCCACGTCTGGGCATCCCCAGCGCACTTAGGGCGGCAATTGCAATAAACAACAAGTGATGGACTGAATGTGGATCAATGTCACACACTCCCCCAGCCAAAAGATCTGGGCCCAAATCCATCGTTTTTTTGCACTCCACACCACCCTGGGTCAGATAATGGCTTTATGCAAATCAGCTCTGACCCTGTTGCCCCATGGGAACAGTCCAGTCCGAACTACAACAGCCATATCTTTCCCAGACCGGAATCAAGCATCCGAGGACCGGACCGGTTTCGAGGTAACACCTCTCTTCAGCCCGGCTAGCTTGACTCCAAGTGGTGTGGAGTGCCTGGGACCCACGTCTGGGCATCCCCAGCGCACTTAGGGCGGCAATTGCAAAAAACAACAAGTGATGGACTGAATGTGGATCAATGTCACACACTCCCCCAGTCAAAAGATCTGGGCCCAAATCCATCGTTTTTTTGCACTCCACACCACCCTGGGTCAGATAATGGCTTTATGCAAATCAGCTCTGACCCTGTTGCCCCATGGGAACAGTCCAGTCCGAACTACAACAGCCATATCTTTCCCAGACCGGAATCAAGCATCCGAGGACCGGATTCGAGGTAACACCTCTCTTCAGCCCGGCTAGCTTGACTCCAAGTGGTGTGGAGTGCCTGGGACCCACGTCTGGGCATCCCCAGCGCACTTAGGGCGGCAATTGCAAAAAACAACAAGTGATGGACTGAATGTGGATCAATGTCACACACTCCCCCAGTCAAAAGATCTGGGCCCAAATCCATCGTTTTTTTGCACTCCACACCACCCTGGGTCAGATAATGGCTTTATGCAAATCAGCTCTGACCCTGTTGCCCCATGGGAACAGTCCAGTCCGAACTACAACAGCCATATCTTTCCCAGACCGGAATCAAGCATCCGAGGACCGGACCGGTTTCGAGGTAACACCTCTCTTCAGCCCGGCTAGCTTGACTCCAAGTGGTGTGGAGTGCCTGGGACCCACGTCTGGGCATCCCCAGCGCACTTAGGGCGGCAATTGCAAAAAACAACAAGTGATGGACTGAATGTGGATCAATGTCACACACTCCCCCAGTCAAAAGATCTGGGCCCAAATCCATCGTTTTTTTGCACTCCACACCACCCTGGGTCAGATAATGGCTTTATGCAAATCAGCTCTGACCCTGTTGCCCCATGGGAACAGTCCAGTCCGAACTACAACAGCCATATCTTTCCCAGACCGGAATCAAGCATCCGAGGACCGGACCGGTTTCGAGGTAACACCTCTCTTCAGCCCGGCTAGCTTGACTCCAAGTGGTGTGGAGTGCCTGGGACCCACGTCTGGGCATCCCCAGCGCACTTAGGGGAAAAACGATGGATTTGGGCCCAGATCTTTGGACTGGGGTGAATGTGTGACATTGATCCACATTCTGTCCATCATTGTTGTGTTTGCAGTTACCGCTCTAAGTGTACTGGAGATGCTCAGACGTGAGTCCCAGGCACTCCACACCACTGGAATCAAGCTAGCCGGGCTGAAGAGAGGTGTTACCTCGAAACCGGGCCGGTCCTCGGATGCTTGTTTCCGTTCTGGGAAGGACATGGCTTTTGTAGTTCGGACTGGACTGTTCCCATGGGGCACAGGGTCAGCGCTGATTTGCATATCGCCATTGTCTAACCCAGGGTGGTGTGGAGTGGAAAAACGATGGATTTGGGCCCAGATCTTTGGACTGGGGTGAATGTGTGACATTGATCCACATTCTGTCCATCATTGTTGTGTTTGCAGTTACCGCTCTAAGTGTACTGGAGATGCTCAGACGTGAGTCCCAGGCACTCCACACCACTGGAATCAAGCTAGCCGGGCTGAAGAGAGGTGTTACCTCGAAACCGGGCCGGTCCTCGGATGCTTGTTTCCGTTCTGGGAAGGACATGGCTTTTGTAGTTCGGACTGGACTGTTCCCATGGGGCACAGGGTCAGCGCTGATTTGCATATCGCCATTGTCTAACCCAGGGTGGTGTGGAGTGGAAAAACGATGGATTTGGGCCCAGATCTTTGGACTGGGGTGAATGTGTGACATTGATCCACATTCTGTCCATCATTGTTGTGTTTGCAGTTACCGCTCTAAGTGTACTGGAGATGCTCAGACGTGAGTCCCAGGCACTCCACACCACTGGAATCAAGCTAGCCGGGCTGAAGAGAGGTGTTACCTCGAAACCGGGCCGGTCCTCGGATGCTTGTTTCCGTTCTGGGAAGGACATGGCTTTTGTAGTTCGGACTGGACTGTTCCCATGGGGCACAGGGTCAGCGCTGATTTGCATATCGCCATTGTCTAACCCAGGGTGGTGTGGAGTGGAAAAACGATGGATTTGGGCCCAGATCTTTGGACTGGGGTGAATGTGTGACATTGATCCACATTCTGTCCATCATTGTTGTGTTTGCAGTTACCGCTCTAAGTGTACTGGAGATGCTCAAACGTGAGTCCCAGGCACTCCACACCACTGGAATCAAGCTAGCCGGGCTGAAGAGAGGTGTTACCTCGAAACCGGGCCGGTCCTCGGATGCTTGTTTCCGTTCTGGGAAGGACATGGCTTTTGTAGTTCGGACTGGACTGTTCCCATGGGGCACAGGGTCAGCGCTGATTTGCATATCGCCATTGTCTAACCCAGGGTGGTGTGGAGTGGAAAAACGATGGATTTGGGCCCAGATCTTTGGACTGGGGTGAATGTGTGACATTGATCCACATTCTGTCCATCATTGTTGTGTTTGCAGTTACCGCTCTAAGTGTACTGGAGATGCTCAGACGTGAGTCCCAGGCACTCCACACCACTGGAATCAAGCTAGCCGGGCTGAAGAGAGGTGTTACCTCGAAACCGGGCCGGTCCTCGGATGCTTGTTTCCGTTCTGGGAAGGACATGGCTTTTGTAGTTCGGACTGGACTGTTCCCATGGGGCACAGGGTCAGCGCTGATTTGCATATCGCCATTGTCTAACCCAGGGTGGTGTGGAGTGGAAAAACGATGGATTTGGGCCCAGATCTTTGGACTGGGGTGAATGTGTGACATTGATCCACATTCTGTCCATCATTGTTGTGTTTGCAGTTACATCACTTCTGACAATGTCCCAGGGACAAGTGCTCCATCCGGACCCGAAATCCTTGCGCTTAGCAGCCTTTCTCCTGAGCACTGTGAATTTTGACACCTGAATATCTCAACAGAATGTAGAAACATCCTCTCTAAAGCTAGAGCAGATAGCACAAACAAAACCTACAAGAGGAAGTGGAAGAGATTTTGTCTCTGGTGTCAGCGGAATAAGATCCATCCTCTGACTGCGGCACCTCATGAAATGATCCCATACATCTTACTGATAGCCAAGTCTGGATTGGCTCATGCATCTCTGAAAGTGCATTTAGCCACAATATCCTGCTACAGGAGGTCTCTTATCTTATCTTATCTTAGGTGCAATTTATAGAGCGCACTGACACCGAAGCTTCCTAGCGCTGATAGACAGAGCAAGTGAGGGGGGAGCACAGGAGGCGAAGTTCTAGCTGAGGGTGGGGAAGAGATGAGTTTTTAACAGTTTTCTGAAGTTCAGGAGGGAAGGGGAGGATTTGATTGAGAGAGGAAGGAGGTTCCAAAGCACAGGAGCTAGGTAGGAGAAGCGGCGACCGCCGAATTTCTTAGTTTTGCTTTTAGGGGTGACTAGCAGATCACGGTGGGCTGATCGGAGGTTGCGTGTTGGGCAGTGAGGGCGGATGAGAGATTTGAGGAACGTGGGGCTGGAGCAGTGAAGGGCTTTAAAGGTGAGGCATGCCACCTTAAAGGCGGCCCTTTGGTCAATTGGAAGCCAGTGGAGGCTGATGAGCAGAGGCTTGGCTGATTGCCATCTGGGGGTTCCATGGATCAAGCGGGCCGCTTGATTCTGGACAACTTGGAGACGTTGTAACAGAAATTGTGGGAGACCGTGATAGATGGAGTTAGAGAAATCCAGACTCTTTACTGTTTTAGCTGGGGTAGGGGGGGAGCCAAACTCCGGAGGCCAGAACTGCGGGCCCCAGTAGGTGTGACTGAGTCCAGGAAGGAGGAGCTCGGTTTTGCCGGGGTTCAACTTCAATTGGTTCTGGTTCATCCAGAGTTGGATGTGGATCATGGCTCCGTGGAAAGTTTTAATAGCATGTGGTGAATTGAGTGAAAAAATGATTTGTAAGTCATCGGCGTAATTATAAGTGACGATGTCCCATTTCAAAAGAGACTGGATCAGTGGCCGAAGATATAAATTAAATAAGAGCGGGGAGAGGGAGGAGCCCTCGGGGACTCCGCAGGACGTGGGAGTTTTTTTGGCAGTATAAGGACCCAGGCGGACCGCCTGTGTTCTTCCCGTAAGGAAGGATTTGACCCACTCAAGAGCAACGCCCTGGATGCCTGCCTGCTCGACACGGTGGAGAAGGATGTTATGATCCACCGTGTGGAACGCGGCCGACAAATCCAGTAGGACGAGGGCTTGGGGGATCCCCGCGTCCGCATTGCTCCTGAGTGTGTCGAGGACTGCCAGGATGATGGCCTCTGTGGAGTGGGCGGGTCTGAAGCCGGCCTGAGTCGGCTCAAGATAGCAGGAGGATTCTATAAAATTTGACAGGCACCGGGTAACATGGGCCTCCATAAGTTTGGAAAAGTATGGGAGGAGGGAAATGGGGCGATAATTCGACGGCTCCGTAATGTCAGCACCGGGTTTTTTTAAAAGGGGTACCAGGATGGCCTCCTTAAAGGAGATAGGACAGATGCCGCTACTGAGAGATCTATTGAGTAAGTGTAGAATACAGTCTGGCAAATTAAGACATATGCTCCGCAGGACAGACGGTGGACGGAAGTCGTTCGGGGAGCCAGATTTCACGCGGGTGGCTAGTTCCGCTAGGGAGGTGGAATCTAGAGCCGGAAAAGTGGTAAAAGTCGAGGGGTTGTTAGAGGAGTTATCCAGTGGGGGTGTGTTGGACCCGGCCTCATGGCGTGGTCCTACTCCTCCCGCATGGTGGGCCCAGGACGACATCGGCCCTCCACCCAGCATCGGGCAGCCCTTTTGGCCGACACTGCACGCCCCCACATTGCTGGTCCGGCCACCATCCCGGACCCCCACTCCCGACCGGGCTCCAGCGTGGGCCCCTCACGACCTAAGCACGAGGCTGCGCCCGACTCCATCTTGGGCCCACCACGTCACGACCACGTGGCCTCGGCCCCGGCCCAGGCCTCAGCACAGCCCAGACATTGAGGCACCAAGAGCCACCCAGGTGGTCGAGTGGCCACTCGACAGATCCCGGAGGAAAAGGGTGTTTCGATGGCCCTCCAACCGTCCCTGGACGCCTGGTTTCAATCGCCCTCCGGCCTCCCTGGGCGCTGGCTCCACCCCCCTGCTGGGTGTCTGGACACCATCATCCCGGCCCCTCTGACCCCCAGGCGCGAGGGTCCGGACATCAAAGGACTCCACTCCTATATCTGGGCCAGCCCTGGATTAGGACGACAGTTGTATCCTGGACTGGAAAGCCCTGCTGACGCTGTCACGGCCGACCCCAGAAGAACTCATTTTCCTGGAACCTTACGAGAGCTGGAGAGCCTGCTGGCGCTGCCGCGGCCCACCTTTGCCGAACCATCTTGAGAGCCTGCTGGCGCTGCCGCGGCCCACCTTTGCCGAACCATCTTGAGAGCCTGCTGGCGCTGCCGCGGCCCACCTTTGCCGAACCATCTTGAGAGCCTGCTGGCGCTGCCGCGGCCCACCTTTGCCGAACCATCTTGAGAGCCTGCTGGCGCTGCCGCGGCCCACCTTTGCCGAACCATCTTGAGAGCCTGCTGGCGCTGCCGCGGCCCACCTTTGCCGAACCATCTTGAGAGCCTGCTGGCGCTGCCGCGGCCCACCTTTGCCGAACCATCTTGAGAGCCTGCTGGCGCTGCCGCGGCCCAACTTTGCCGAACCATCTTGAGAGCCTGCTGGCGCTGCCGCGGCTCAACCTCTCGGAACCCCCGGCTCGAGGATTGAGAGCTGTGCACAGGGTATCCCGTCCTACACCCCAACCGAGACTGTCCCGCTACCCTGATCCCCTCTTGCGAGACTTTACAGACCCCTCGGTCTACTTGTACATATCGCTGAGAACCCACAGCCTTTAATTCCTGATAAAGCTTACGAACTCGACCTCTGGTGTGGTGTCCATTTGTGGTGTGTGGTTACTCTGCTGTGCGATCCTAGGAGAGGGCCCTCACCCAGGAGGCCTCTCAGTAATGCTCGGCTACTTCTTGACAGAGAGGTGGACCTAGGGGTGGTCAGTCAGACATCTTCTGCCTCCCCCGGGGTCGCCTTTCTAACAGGGTGACTGGGGAAGGGGAGGGATGGATTTTTTGATTGTTGTGATCTTTTCTAGAAAGAAGGAGTTCAGGGTGTCACAGGCCTCCTGAGTGGGGGTCTGGGCTGGGAGGGTTCTGTCATCTGTAGTTAGCTCATTCAAGACTCTGAACACCTCCTTAGATTTGTCGGCTGCCGAGGAGATCCTGTTCGAGAAGTGTTCCATTTTGGCAGAGCGGATAGCTGCTTTAAAGTCTTTGCGTGCAGCCAGATAGGACTGTCTGGTTGAGTCAGAGTAGTCATGTCTCCAGGTACGTTCTAGCTGGCGTGTTTTTAGTTTCTGAGCTTTGAGGTCGTCAGAGAACCACCTATGGGAGTTCCGATGTCTGGTACGGGGGAATTTGACTAGGGGGGCAAACAGGTCGCTGGCTGACTCTAGCCAAGAGCCGATATCTTGTTCTAATCCATCGATGTCGTTGGAGTCGTGAATGACTGGGCAGGAGTTGGCCAGGGTGGTAAGAAAGTCCTGGGAGTTGTATAAGCTCCATTTCCGAGAGAGGCCACCGGCCATCAGAGGGGCAGGAGTCTGACCGGCAACTGTAATGGTGGTGTCCACCAAATGGTGGTCAGACCAGACACAAGGAAGTATGTCTGGTGGGGACAGAGCCAGGTTGCAGGTCCAGATCTGGTCCAAAATATGTCCCTTAATGTGAGTGGGTTGAGAGATATGTTGAGTGAGATTCAGATTTTTGAGAGTCTCAAAGAACTCGGTGGCATGGGGGCCGGCATTAGTGTCGTCGAACCAATAGTTTAGGTCGCCGAAGATAATGAAGCGGGAGTGCAGCGTTAGGAGGGAAGACAGTTGTTCACTCATGATGGTGGAAAAAGATGGCATAGAGTGTGGAGGCCGGTATAAGAGGAGGAAAGTGAGGGGGCCGGTGTCAGTTTGCACGCTAATGAGTAAGTTCTCCACCTCAGGGAGGGGAAGAGAATAGGAGGAGATAGAATTCAGGCGTTTAGATATAATGGCCGCTACCCCACCCCCGGCCGGTCGCCGGGGCGGTCGGCGTGGAGAATATAATAATCAGGGGGAGGGCAGCCAGAATGTCCGGAAGGGATTCTGATGTGAGCCACGTTTCCGTGAGTAAGAGCATGTCAGGATTAGAATTGGATAACAAGATGAAAATGTCCTCAGAGTGTTTCACTAGCGAGCGAGTATTCAAATATGATACCCTGATGGACGTGGTGTTCCTAGTCAACATAGCTGGAGGTAAGCGTCCGCAAGGGTGGAATTGGTCGGGGCGCATAAGGCCAACAGAGGAAATGCGATGCATAGCCATAGAAGATGGCGTGGTGGCAGTATTTTGTAGATCTCTGAGTGATTGAGGAGAATACCTGATAAGATGGTCAGCGTGGCATGCCCTAAGGCCCGTCCTGGCGCGGACGGGCGCAGACGGGCTTGCCTTAGGCGCGCCTTTGGCGCGCAAACGGCGCTCCCGCTGCGCTCGTCCGTTGCGCTTCCGGTGGATACACATGTTTTGTACCGGAGTAAAGGGGGATGGAAGGGCGTGGCCTAAAAAGGGGGCGTGGCCTCCCTCGTGGCCGGTAATGGCGTCAGGGGGAGTGTTGTGGGAGGCTGCGAGTCAGCGCTGAGATCCGCTGTGCGTGCGTGCCTATCCCAAGTCGAGCGAGTGCTCTAAAGGTGCTCTCACTAGCTGGTGAGTTTAGTTTCTTTTTAAAAATACAGGTTATTGGTGACAATTCAAGTTTTAAAAACAAAGTGCGCGAAATACAACTCCCGGCTTCCGCCTCAGGAGATAGCTCTGTCTGGCGAGTTTGCTTGTAATCAGCAGTTTTATACTCGGTGGCGGCGAGGGGGCGTGGCCTAAAAAGGGGGCGTAGCCTCCCTCGTGGCCGGTAATGGCGTCAGGGGGAGTGTTGTGGGAGGCTGCGCGTCAGCACTGAGATCCGCTGTGCGTGCGTGCCTATCCCAAGTCGAGCGAGTGCTCTAAAGGTGCTCTCACTAGCTGGTGAGTTTAGTTTCTTTTTAAAAATACAGGTTATTGGTGACAATTCAAGGTTTAAAAACAAAGTGCGCGAAATACAACTCCCGGCTTCCGCCTCAGGAGATAGCTCTGTCTGGCGAGTTTGCTTGTAATCAGCAGTTTTATACTCGGTGGCGGCAAGGGGGCGTGGCCTAAAAAGGGGGCGTAGCCTCCCTCGTGGCCGGTAATGGCATCAGGGGGAGTGTTGTGGGAGGCTGCGCGTCAGCGCTGAGATCCGCTGTGCGTGCGTGCCTATCCCAAGTCGAGCGAGTGCTCTAAAGGTGCTCTCACTAGCTGGTGAGTTTAGTTTCTTTTTAAAAATACAGGTTATTGGTGACAATTCAAGTTTTAAAAACAAAGTGCGCGAAATACAACTCCCGGCTTCCGCCTCAGGAGATAGCTTTGCCTCAGGTCCTTCTTTATGGTCATCAAGGATCATCAAACAATTTATGAAAGGAATATTCAGAGTTTTTCCTCCAATAAAGCCTCCACCACCGCTCTGGAATCTCAACATAGTGCTGTCACAATTGATGAAGCATCCTTTCGAGCCTATACACAGGGCGGACCTTAAATTCCTATCATGGAAGGTGGTGCTTCTCTTTGCTCTAACTTCAGCGAGCTCTAACGATTTAAGATCCTTTTTTACAGTTTAAAGAAGACAGACTGATTCTTAGGACTAATCCTAAATTTATTCCTAAAGTACCAACTGACTTTCATTTGAATGAACCATTGGTGTTAAAACGTTTCTTTCCTGAACCAACAACGGCGGCGGAAAGAGTTTTACATTCGCTAGATGTTCAAAGATGCCTCAAATTCTTTTTGAAAGAGACTAAGAGTTTTCGCAAATCTTCACAGCTCTTCGTGGCTTTCAGCGCACCCAGGAAAGGTTTCCCTTTATCAAAACGAGGGATTGCCAGGTGGATTTCCAGTGCGATTGTCTACTGTCATCAGGCTGCTGGAAAACCTCTAGACGCACGAGTTCATGCCCATTTAACGCCCTATATCTTGGGGCCCCGCAGTCCACACTCAATAAACTCCAGGTTATTCAAAATTGCGCAGCAAGAATCCTCCTGAATATATTTCGCCGAACCTCAGTCAGAGCCAGATTGAGGGACCTCCACTGGCTCCCGGTGAGATCCAGAATCGAATTCAAGAGTATGTGCATTGCACACCGCTCTTATTGGGGAACAGGTCCCTCCATCAATTCCCCCTTGGTGAAAGCCTATCAGCCTTCCCGTCTCCTCAGATCCGCGACCTCCCACCTCGCCTCAGTTCCACGCATCAGAAGGGCCAGGTGTGGAGGCCGCTCGTTCTCTTACAACCTGGCCAAGATGTGGAACTCTCTTCCCCTCCCAATAAGATCAGAACCCAATCTACTCACCTTCGTAAACTTCTCAAAACTTGGCTTTTTAGCAAAACCCCGGTTTAAATCCTCACTCAGCTCCACTCATTTCAGCCTTCTGGTCCAACTCAATCTCTTCACAGCGCTGGGACGCCCCTGGGTAGCCAACGCGCTCTACAAATCCCCATTCCATTCCATTCCATTCCATTCCATTCGACGAGAGCAGTGTCCACATCCACTGCGTTATTTGGAGGAGTGCCAATCCAGGATATCCGCAGAGCAGCGACCTGGGCATCTACGCACACCTTCACCAGGCACTATTGCTTGGAAGCAGCTGCAGAGTCAGAGGCGGCGGTGAGAGAAGCGGTGCTGAGAAATATAATCCAGTGACAGTGAGCCTTTTTCTTTGCATCCCTCCATCCTTTTCTCTTGTTTGCAAAGACACATTTATTGTATTTTGCTATGCTTGATTATATTCATAATGCATTGCATAATGAGGAAATGTAAGCAAAATGTGTTTTGTGATATCACTGCTCGCTATTCTGATTCAGGCATGTGAATCTATTAAAGTTCCAATACTGGAGCAAGAAAACAAGTTACTTACCTGTAACTGTAGTTCTCCAGTACTGGAAGCTTTCATAGCTTCACATGTACCCACCCTCCTCCCCTGAGAGGATCACCTTGGATTTAGCACGGAAAGTGTTCTTTATGCACAAGTGCGCGAAAATCTGAGGGGCAAAAGGTTCTCTCAGGTGTGTTCTAGAGGGTGAGGAGTTCTGATTGGTTCAAGGAAAAGTTTGGGCCTTTTTACATAACAAAGGCCATGGGTTGCAAAAGGGAAATGGGCCTAGGCCTCCTTTCAGTTTGCTATACGGCTAAGCATTGCTTTTTTATGTATGTATGTACCGGAGACTCCCGTCTCGACGACGGGGAATAATTCAGGCATGTGAATCTATGAAAGCTTCCAATACTGGAGAACTACAGTTACAGGTAAATAACTTGTTTTCTTATGGCTTGTGTATGTTAGTGTGCCCCATTCTACCTTTGCTGATGCAAAGTGGTTGAATGCCGAAAGAATGTGAGACGATGGAGAGAGTGAGTACACACAATTTCACCTGCAACAAAGACATGATATTTCGTAAGATGTGATTCCAATTTAAATATCATGCTTCATTTATACATGCATGCAGCCACTGTTGGAGTGATGTCTTCAGTGTTGTAGTGAGCCGTGTATGCGTATGTTTGAGATGCCATCCACGATATGCACATCCAGCCCCAGTGTCCAGTGTTATAACTTGCCTACAAGCCAAGTGTGACTGAAAACCACAACAAAAAATGACTTGCAAGTGGTGACCGACGGAAAATACAGCATTCATGTGTGTTTCCACTAAAGGCAGAATATACAGCAAAGCATCCCCTGGCATCACAGACAGCTTGCACATTGATGCAGTGCCAGGGGTGTTGGTTGTATTAAAGATGTTCCCTGTGGGAGGTGGCTGAAGTGCAACGTTGGTGCAATCAATGGCGCCTAAAACATAAGGGAAGTGGGCAAAGAAATATAATTCCCTTGCTACTATGGAAAGAAGATTAATGAGGAATCCTGGTTAAACAGGAATGAATAAAATGAGTACTGTGATATTTGACACAAATTATGTCAATGCACAGAGGTACACATGGAAGTTAAGCAATATTCCATAATTAAATATTATTTTTAAAAAGCAGATAGTTGAAATAACATATATAAATGATACTCCAAAAATAACATTTATAAGCTATAGCAGTAGATGTTAGATGTTTCCAGATTTACCTAATCTATCGAGGGTAGATGGCCAAATTGCTGCTGCCAAGATGTCATCTTTAGAGTTGGTTTCATTCTGGACACCAGAGGCTATTGTCTTACTAAAGCTGACAAGAGAGGCATATTCAGATTTATACATCAAAAGACATATGCTAATGCTTATGATACAGTGATATGTTTGGTACTTACTAAAACGTGCACACAGTGTCCTCTCTTGGATATTATCAATTGGGCTTAATGAAATATTATTGTGTTGGCACACCAATACTATGTCACAGCATTGAGAAAAGTGATAGAGGTTCTCCCAATGAAAACATGATTAAAGTGGGAGCATGGATGGCAATATGGATGTGTGACAGTAGAGATAAACCTATCCAGCCACTTATTCAAGAGGGAAATATTTGGCCCAAACCTAAAAGGACAGATGGTATGCTTGCTGGTCTCTACCATGCATCTGCTGTGAGCAATAAGTCCTGTTTTTGGTGCAGTGTTGGGGCAGAAGTAGAGGTGGTGCCGGATGGTGGGTGGAACAACACTAGTGCTTAAACGTAGACCAAAGCAAGAAGTGGATGAGCACATCTGTGTTAAAAACATGACAGTATGAGTTATAGTTGAGTGAATTCACTCCTCAAAATGAAATGCCAAATAAAAGTAAACACTGTTATGGTACAACCAACAAGGGAATACAAATCACCTAAACAGTGTTATGGTACAACCAGCAAGGGAATACAAATCACCTACAGTGTGTTACTGACATTAATATCATAGTGACATACCTGCGTGTGTTGTAGAGTTGTGTTTGAAGACAGGCCATGTGTGCCGCCCTGCAACATTAGGAAGTCATCCTTCCCAACTGTACTAACCAAATAACTTGTAATGGTGACTGTGTGAGAGGAAGGAAGGGAAAAGGTTATTAATGTAAAGAGTATAGTATTTAAATGGTGTGTATGTGTTACAGACTGTATAATTGAGATATGTGCTGTGATGTCTGCATAACAGTGTAGAATGGGAGAGGACAGAGTTGCATGAGTGGTTGTAGGATAATTTGTAGGTTTAGAGAAGGGCTTAGTTTGTTCCTAGCCCTAATTTTGGGTTATCTGCAACAGGCAGGCGATATAACAGATAAGGGATGGTCTAATTTGCCTAGCATTAAATTATGTGGCGGCAATGTGTGAGGAATTAAGCACTATTTTCTTACTGCACTCTTGTTGAAAATGAACCCGAGGATACATAGCGCTAAATGCAACAGAACATGAACTGCAGCAGCTAGGAGCTGCCCATACTTGCTAAGTTAGTTTTTCCAGTGCTCCTGTCGTAGTATTTTTGTGCCAAATTGCTCATAATTACATGAAAGGGAGTAATTGCGTATCTTTCTGTAATTTGCATCAAATAAGTAATGTGAAATTACCTAAATTACTCTGATTACTCTGATTTAATCGAAAATTCCCCAAGGCCTAAAAACAGGTTTTGCAGGGTTTTTCCCAAACTTTTTGCCTTCCTCTACCTATTTTCCGACCTCTTTGTTGGTTTTAGGACCCTAGTCACTTTACCACAGCTAATCAGTGCCAAAGTGCATGTGATCTCTCCTCTAAACATGGTATGATTGCTTTACACCTGTTTTGCATATTTGATTTACATGTACATCCCTTGTACAGTGCTGTACTATATACTTAGGGCCTGTAAATTAAATGCTACTAGTAGGCCTGCGGCACTGCTTGTGCCTCCCACAGATGTAGCCTTTCAAACCTGTCTTAGACCTGCCACCTCATGGCCTTCGCACTCAGTTTACTGCCACTTTTACTTGGCATTTGAAACTACTTGCCAAGTCTTAAACTCCCCTTTTATTACACAAAGGTCACCCCTAAAGTAGGCCCTAGGTAGTCCTATGGGCAGATTGCTGTGTAAGTAAAAGGTAGGACATGTGCCTTTATTGTGTGGCATGTCCTGTATTGACAAACGGCCTATTTTGTTTCTCACTGTTGTGAGGCCTCTCATATACCCCTCTTTTATACTTCTAAATGATAATTTCTGAACTGCAAGGAGTGGCGTTGCCATGTTTGGTATGTTTAGAATAGTAGTGATAAAACCTGCTTACTGGTGTAGTTGGATTTTACATTACTATTTTAGAAATGCCACTTTTAGAAAATGGGCATTTCTCTGTGCTTATGACTGTTTGTGCTTTGCATCCTGACTCCAATTCACATCTGGGACTGGGTGACAGCTGTACTTGGTGCATACTTTCCAGACTGCCATCACACAGGAAGGCCTGGTCATCGACAAACAAAGAGGGGAGCCACAACCACCGAGCTGCGCACTCGCGGGCAGCTGCCTTCCAGTATTCCCTTCAAAGCAGGAGACTCGATGAGGTCTCCCTGCAGCAACTTCAGGGCTCCCTAAATTTCCGAACCGGCCCACTGCGTACACAAGCGGCCCCACTTTTGCAGTCTCAAAAGCGGTCCTTGAGGCCTTGGAGGACTTCGGACATGCTGCATCATCAGAGCGGCTTTGTTCTGTTAAGTGGCTCTATTTTGACATTCGAGGCAGGGGCCCAAGAGGCCCCAGAGGGCTCCAGACATGCTGTAGCTCAGAGTGGCTTCATGGTGTTGAAATGCTGCATTGACTTCGGCAGCCACACAACACGTTCGTGGGTAGCTGCATTTCACTGTTGGGCACGTGGGGGACACAGCAAGGTCTCCTACCTGGATTTGGCAGTGTGTAACCCCTTTCTGATACATACCTTGGGGCACTTCTTCTATAAAGCCTTATGGCATGAGTCCTCGATGGTGGCCCACCGATCAGGAGCCAACCACATTTGGATAAGCAAAAAGGAACCTCTGAGCTGAACTTCCAAAAACATTTTTTTAACATGTGAATGAATCAACCTAAATTCTCTAAAATTGCTGCACACATATCATGTAATAAGCCAAAAAGTTACATTCATATTGTTTATTCTTTTTCAAAGATGGTTTTCTTCTATTTGCAGTATATCATTCAAAAAAAAATATATATTTTTTTTAAATGTACAATTCATTTTTGCGATTGATAGAAAAACAATTTGTGACACAGTAATTACAAATCCAATAACTTATAATCCCCCAAAAAGAGCAATTGTAAAACATTGTTAAACATTCTCTACAATGGCCAAACATTCTCAACTATCTCGCCATCCATTCAACTCATACATACCCACTCACATACTGTGCAAAGATTTAAAAAACACAACAAACAGACAATACAACTGAGATACAAGGACCGAGAGTGACAGAGTTCAGTGTTATCTGTATTGCATGTATCCCACATATTTTTATCCTCTGGATTAATCTTAATTTTCCATGGTCCTCCTTGGTGAAGTTCTCAGGTGTGTGAGGCCAACCACATTTGGAGACACTGTAATTACCATATTGAAGGTAATGGACATGCAGGTGCTGTTATGTCCGGCATTTGGTGCCCAAATTACCCCATACAGTTTAATAGGAGGGCAGTTGTGCAGCATCTTATGTTTTTATGATGATATATGGTGATTCATGTGTTTTATTCATAACAGACTTGCATTATATGCACTAATGTACTGATGTATGTTGTTTTTATTCTTGCTTTGCACAGGATAATGAGAACTGTTTAAGTAATTGCAAAGGATGCACAGTAGTTATTATTCATGACATATTGGTCTAGGTTTTATGTACAATATATACTATATTTTTATATAATCCTGTGCAGAGTCTCTTTTGTGGTCTATTCTTTGTGTTACTAGTGTGAGTGTGTTGCGCAAACGCTTTACACATTGCCTCTGATGATAAGAGTGACTGCTCTGCGTCAAGCTACCAGAGGGTGAGCACAGGTTATCTTTGGTGTGTAACTTGCTTGCCCTGACTAGAGTGGTGAGTTCTGCATGGCTTAGGTGCATACCCTAGCCAATCAGGAACCCCATTTATAACAGGGTGGAGTGAGTTGTTTGTAATTCATTATTTTAGATTCTTTTATAGTGCTACTCTTGCTGAAATGGATGTTAGATCACTTTAAAGATAACACTTTACCTGAAGGACCAGGTGTACAATTAATAGATTAAATCACAAAGTAATCTGCACAAAAATTAGGTTATTGTAGGACAAAACATGTCAGCGAGTGGTCTGGATCAATTAAAAGGCCTGGGTAATAGCATTTATGAATTAATGCTGTGTTTCCCAAACTGTGGGTGGCAAGCTGATATTTGGTGTGTCGGGAAAGTCAGAGCAATAAATAAGGATGCATTTAAATTCTGTGTTTAACTTGTCGCATTTGCCGGTGATTAAAAGACAGAGATCAAATGTCAGAATGCTTTATTCTTTTAACATGGGGATTGATGTTTACTTTTCTTTCTCCGACTGCAAAATGAGATTTTTTAAAGTGAATTATGTGACAATGTAGGATGATATTTTTGTGCAGTACACAACAAAATGTACATACCTGTAAATTCTCTTAACAAACAGGGAAAGGAGGGTCGCAGGGACATGCTAATACTTAAAGACCACTCGTGGTTCAAGTCCCCAACTCAATATCCAATACACAGAAGAAACACACGTGGTCTGAAGCAACACTAAATGTGGCTAACTATCATACATTCAATTCTAGTATGTGAGGGGGTACATTAGTTACCCTAGGTAGCTAAGAAAAATGCAAAAAATATATGATGGGTCAGTGTGCATGAAAACACGTACACACAGTACCACAGTACTCAATCACAATTGCTCAAAATTGGATAACCATCAAATATGAACTTAATGATCAGTCCTATCATTTGGTTCTCCCATAACAAGTGATCGGTCCCTTGATCATCGAGACCATTTGACCACGAATGTGCCAGTGGAGCAAGATTGAGTCCATAGGCACTCATGGACGACCATGCGACAGCTTATCAATGATGGTTGAAAAAATGTCTCAAAGGTGCAGTGCAAAGCAAAATAAGTGGTGATAGTAAAATAGAGTGGAATGTCCTGAAAAAAAACTTTATTCAACAGAGGACACACCCCCTGATTAAAAACAGAACAGTGCAGGCGACAGTGGAAACAAATATCTGTCGTAAAAAAAGGCCAACATGTTTCTGCCTAATGGGGCATATAGTCCCCCGGCTTTCATCAGGGCCTCTGTTTTAGGTATATTGCTACTGCTAAAGTGTGATGTGAATAATAATGTGGCGGCCACCATTGTTGAAATTGGCCCTGTGGCTAATTCCCACGGAAGAAAGGTCTGTTTGATCGTCCTCTCCCCCTTCTAGGGAACGATGGAGATGTACCATTGGGATCAGAGTCACTGCTATCTGAGCTGGAGTCAGAATAGTTAGATCCATAGCGTTTCCCATTACCTCTGAAGTAGGGTGGAGTATAGGTGTTGCTAGTGTATGGGTACACGCGTTCGTGCTTAAATTTAGACAGGTCCTTCTTGAATTTGTCTAACTTGGCTTGCAGAATTGAGTCATTGAATTCTTTCGTAGTTTTTTTTTACTCATCTTGCTGTTTCTTGAAGATTGTTCCAGTGATGGTAGTTCTGATTGAAGCTTCAAGAACTTGGATTTCGATCAGTATTTTATCAGCTATCCTTTTAGCGGTGCTAATGATAAGAATTAACCAATCCCTTGTGCACCGCCAAGCTATAAGGGACCAATCTTTTAAGAATGATTTGTCCTGCAAGAAAAGGCGAGGGGCATTGGTGACAATCAAACCAGGAGGTGCACAGCTAGCCCTAAGGTATTCGGCCATAGATATACCATGTACTGAGGTACGTGAGTGTGACTTCTTCAAGGTTAAGACCTTGGCCCACTCATCCTGAGTACCCGTGGTCGCAATAGGAAGTGCTTCAAGCATACTAGGCATACTGTCTAGAATCGACTGGTAGACAGTGTCATCGTATGCAAGGCCGCTTATCTAAGCCATGGTGTCAATGTGATTACAAATGCTTAGAATTAAATGTTTAAAGGTTGGTTGGGGGAAAAAAGGAGGCTTCAAACGACGAATTCTTATAGAGCTACAAAGACAGTTTGCTACAAAATCACTGTACACTGACTATCCTCATAAAGTATAGTCATCAAAACAGTTACCCGCAGCCAAAAAGCTGCTCACAACATCTCTTAACAAACAGGGAAGGGAGGGTCGCAGGGACATGCTAATATTTAAAGACCACTTGTGGTTCAAGTCCCCAACTCAATATCCAATACACAGAAGGAAAACACGGGGTCTGAAGCAACACTAAATGTGGCTAACTATCCTACATTCAATGCTAGTATGTGAGGGGGTACCCTAGTTACCCTAGGTAGCTAAGAAAAATGCAAAAAATATATGATGGGTCAGTGTGCATGAAAACACGTACATACAGTACCACAGTACTCAATCCCAATTGCTCAAAAGTGGATAACCATCAAATATGAACTTAATGATCAGTCCTATCATTTGGTTCTCCCATAACAAGTGATCGGTCCCTTGATCATCGAGACCATTTGACCACGAATGTGATAGTGGAGCAAGATCGAGTCCATAGGCACTCATGGTCGACCATGCGACAGCCGATCATTGGTGGTTGAAAAAATGTCTTAAAGGTGCAGTGCAAAGCAAAATAAGTGGTGATAGTAAAATAGAGTGGAATGTCCTGGAAAAAAAACTTTATTCAAGAGAGGACACACCCCCTGATTAAAAACAGAACAGTGCAGGCGACAGTGGAAACAAATATCTGTCGTAAAACAAGGCCAACATGTTTCTGCCTAACGGGGCATATAGTCCCCCGGCTTTCATCAGGGCCTCTGTTCTAGGTATATTGCTACTGCTAAAGTGTGATGTGAATAATAATATATCACAAAAAGAATCAGAAGGTTGGAACAAATACAACCTGTGACAAGCTAATCCTCCAAGCCAGTGAATGCTGAGGCGCGTCTAGAAAGAGATGCAAAGAAACAATAACAAACTATAAACATTCATGTGATAGTTCTACTATATGTACAATCTAATCATGCACCATTCCCATACCACATTGGTAGAAAGTAAAGTTCTTTTGTCTCACCCAGCTTGACCGGGGACTGGACCTCACCTCACCTGGTCCGTGCTCAGGTATACCGAGGCCCCGCTCTAAAAATCAAGAGACCATAACCAGAGAGATACCGTGATGTTCATACTCCTGACTGCATCAAAGCCCCTCATGGTAAAACACATTAGTCCCTTGACCACAATCGAGTCCGCCCACATGGCGTCCCTCTCTCAACCCCAACACAGATCCTTTAACATTTTGTATTTTAGAATATGCCAGCAAATTTGTTGATCGTCTTAAAACAGAGGTCAAGTAAAGAACAAGTCTGGCACCCTCTGTTTAACTCCCAAGTTACTAGCACAGAAATGTTAAAAATCATATATAATATGATATGTACTCAGTATCATATAGATAATGTATCTCAAAAATGTGTCCATCTCTTTACTTCTACACATGGAATGTCCTAATGCACCTTCTTACTGTCCCATACATCCCTGTCTTACCTGTCCGTCGGTGCCTCAAAGCTCAAGCCTGAGTCTTTTGGGGGAGGCACCGACGAAAGGGGACGGGCTTATTTAAGGAATCCAGTGATAGGCACTACTTTGTTTACTGACGCTGGATTCGTGCTAAGATTGTCCTGTTTAGGAATCTAAACGTGGCTAGCCTTACCCGAGTCGATGTCGTCTAAGTACACTAGTTCTTCAAAGGTCCCTTCGGTAACAGACATCTCCATGTAGTTGCAATCCACCGCGATCGCCATTATGCCGGCAAGCTTCCTGGAATCTGCTCGCGTATGGAACTACAGGGTGACGTCATAGCGTCGTTACGAGTAGTTCAAACGTGATGCTATCACGATTGGATTGGTTAGTGCGCGTGTAGAACTAGAAAATGACGTCACAGCGTCACAGTAAGTAGTTAAAAAAGGCTCATTTCTAGCGCAAAGTGGATCTAGTCCTACAAGGGTCTGGAACCTGATCTAAATTTTGCCGTAGTCCTGATAATACCGATCTACCATTCGCTCTTGTAATAGGATGGCACCTGCTATGTGTCTCAATATCTTAGCGCCCACTCTGTGCATCAATATCAGAATGTACTCAAATTATTCCTTGTAATTACAATGATGTAACTAATAAACAATGAGATATGTTTTATCAACATCCCACATTCATACCAAGTGTGGAGTGACTGCGTCTGATGTTCATTATATGAAATCATGCAAAAACAACAATTGATGGACAGAATGCAGAACAATGTCATACATTCACCCCAGTACAGAGATCTGGGCCTAAATCCATTTTTTTTGGCACTCCACACCACCCCAGGTCAGACATGGCCATATGCAAATCAGCCTTGACCCTGTGCCTCATGGGAACAGTCCAGCCCGAACTGCCAAGCCATGTCTTTCCCGGACCGGAATCAAGCATCCAAGGACCGGTTTCTGGCTATCAGCCGTCTTCAGCCTGGATAGCTTGACTCCAGTGGTGTGGAGAGCATGGGACTCACGTCTGAGCATACCCATCCCACTCGGGGTGACAAATGCAAAAACAACAATTGATGGACAGAATGCAGAACAATGTCATACATCCACCCCAGTACAGAGATCTGGGCTTAAATCCATCGTTTTTTTGCACTCCACACCACCCCAGGTCAGACATGGCCATATGCAAATCAGCCTTGACCCTGTGCCTCATGGGAACAGTCCAGCCCGAACTGCCAAGCCATGTCTTTCCCGGACCGGAATCAAGCATCCAAGGACCGGTTTCTGGCTATCAGCCGTCTTCAGCCTGGATAGTTTGACTCCAGTGGTGTGGAGAGCATGGGACTCACGTCTGAGCATACCCATCCCACTCGGGGTGACAAATGCAAAAACAACAATTGATGGACAGAATGCAGAACAGTGTCATACATTCACCCCAGTACAGAGATCTGGGCCTGAATCCGGTTTCTGGCTATCAGCCGTTTTCAGCCTGGATAGCTTGACTCCAGTGGTGTGGAGTGCTCACTTTGCCACTGGATTCAAGCAAGCCGGGCTGAAGACGGCGGTAATGCCAGAAACCGGTCCTCGGAAGCTTGTTTCCGGTCCAGGGAAGGCATGGCTTGGCAGTTCGGGCTGGACTGTTCCCATGAGGCACAGGGTCAGACTGATTTGCATATAGCCATGTCTGAACTGGGGTGGCAGAGTGGGCTAAAGAACGGTGATGGATCAAACCCAGATCTCTTGACTGGGTGTGAGTGTTTGATTGGTTCAGATGCTCCGTCCATCACCACCCCCTTTTGTACAGCTTTTGGCCGCCATAAGTGTGGCAGGGTATGCTCAGACGTGAGTCCCTTGCTCACTTTGCCACTGGATTCAAGCAAGCCGGGCTGAAGACCGCTGTAATGCCAGAAACCGGTCCTCGGAAGCTTGTTTCCAGTCCAGGGAAGGCATGGCTTGGCAGTTCGGGCTGGACTGTTCCCATGAGACACAGGGTCAGACTGATTTGCATATAGCCATGTCTGAACTGGGGTGGCAGAGTGGGCTAAAGAACGGTGATGGATCAAACCCAGATCTTTTGACTGGGTGTGAGTGTTTGATTGGTTCAGATGCTCCGTCCATCACCACCCCCTATTGTACCGCTTTTGACCGCCATAAGTGTGGCAGGGTATTCTCAGACGTGAGTCCCTTGCTCACTTTGCCACTGGATTCAAGCAAGCCGGGCTGAAGACGGCTGTAATGCCAGAACCGGTCCTCGGAAGCTTGTTTTCGGTCCAGGGAAAGCATGGCTTGGCAGTTCGGGCTGGACTGTTCCCATGAGGCACAGGGTCAGACTGATTTGCATATAGCCATGTCTGAACTGGGGTGGCAGAGTGGGCTAAAGAACGGTGATGGATCAAACCCAGATCTTTTGACTGGGTGTGAGTGTTTGATTGGCTCAGATGCTCCGTCCATCACCACCCCCTTTTGTACCATTATATAAAATCAGCACATGTAAGGCTGGAAGTCATTTCGATGTAGAAAATCGTTAACCAGTTTGACCAAACACTATCTGGAGAAACAGCATAGAGAAGATGAATTCTATTGGACAGTCCTTGAGAAACCTCTGATCCCATCGCATATCAGCGTTGTTTCCAGCTATTTATTTAGGAAAGAACAGAAATGGATTTACAAGCTCCGAACGAAGATAGATGGACTCAACGACGAAATACCGTGGGTCTCATTGTGAATCCTCAATCCTCTACTGGTACTTGCATCTCACCATACCAACAAGAATTTTCATTCTATGAGTGTGCACTTAGATAATGGAGCGGCAATCTGATTTGGAGGTGTACAGTGGCCTTGTAATGCCCACAGAATTTCAGGAGGCTTAAAATGTATGTCATTCTTTCCTGACTTCGTTTGTATACACACGTAACAGGTCAGACATGAGCAGGGACTTCCAGCCTTATGTTGTATTCTCTGCACTTGTGTTTCTATGTATCCCTTTAAGTCCAGCATTCCAATTTCCCTGATGTCATTTACTCCTATGTTCTGTCCTGTCAGTTAGCTCCTGCTTTCTGATGGGAACACCAGCTATTCTCTATGGTGCTTAATAAACAAGTGTTAAGCCTTACTCCAGTTTACTAACTTCATTTACAACACATGGCGACGATGACCAGAAGGAGCTAAACAACCATAGAGGGAGGAGAACTCCACTGGTGAAAAGAACCACGCGAATTTCTGAAGAAAAAGAGAAAATAATTTTGAAGAACCACGCAAATCTTGAAACAAACAAGGAAGATAAACTCCCACGCAAGTCTTGAAACAGACAAGAAAGATATATTGCCACTCTGAAAAAAAAAAAAAAAAAAAGACGTTTGGAACTGAAGCCTGCAATAGTTTACGATCTGAACTGAAATCTACAAAGCCTCCAAAACAACTGGTGAGTTCGAGAGAATATATACAAATTTTGCCGTGTGTCTGGTTGTGACTTTTGCGAGTTTTAATCATAAGAAGCCCCTCCCAGCCAAAAAGGAGAACCCTACCCTACGCTACGATACGTTTGGGAAAGCTGTATTTAAAAAATAAAAGGGGAAAGACTTCTGCGCACGCTTAAGATTTGAGGAGAATATGAGGCGGAAACGGAGTGACTTATGCAGTAAACATGCCTAGTATTTGACTTTTTTTTCTTCAGCCGTGTCTAAACCGACAACTCCTGCACTATTATACGAGTTGCATCTTTCAAACAATCCTCTCGAGCAGACACACGAGCACACTTCTCGAGCAGAGAAGCGCAAGTGACTCACCGTTCGATTCTCCAGCCATTGTTTGTCTTCATCGGAGCCGCGTCAATAGAGAAGCACACAACGGAGGAAGTGACGTGCCAACAGTAACGCGACTCGAACAAGCGACGTTCCAGCAGTGACGTCACCACGCAACGTACCCGGCGTCCATTTTGGATTATCGGGTATCCTAGCAACGGACATCGTTCACACCGCAAGTGGAAATTAACACTTAAAACAATCTGACGAACGGATAGAAAAGCTGTTTCAAATCGTAACGAGTGCCAGCGAGAGGATATTAAGGGTGAGAGCCTCATTTACCACTTGAATCTATTTTTTTTCTCAACGTGTTTTTACGAGACTTTAGGCAGTGCACAGTGAAAGCTACCACGTATTTCATTCCCTACTGTAAACAAATAGAAGAAGCACATACTGAATGTGACATTTCATTCAAGTTCGACTATCTCTTTATTTTAAAATACTGTGCTTCTTTTTATTTAAAAAAAAAAAAATGGAGAACATAAATATTATTGCACCTCCATTGTTTTTACAAGCCACAGGAGATCCACCCATTGAATGGGATGAATGGATAGACATTTTCGAGAATTACATCGAGGCACTTGATGGGAAGGATTTCAGTGCGGTAAGGAAGAAAGCTCTCTTGCTAAGTGCTTTGGGCAAGGAGGGCCAGCATTCCTTTAAATACCTTCCTGTAGCAGTCAACCAAGATGGTAGGGCGATAACTAATGTATACACAGAAGCCAAAACTCGCATGAAAAAACAATATGCAAAGGAAGTAAATATTGTTATGGCGAGGCACAAATTTTACACTCAGCCCCAAAGGAATGAAGAGTCCGTAGATCAGTTTGTAGCTAGGTTACGTGAGTTGTCGATAAAATGTAGTTTTGGTGAAATAAGAGATGAAATGATAAGAGACCAGCTAATAGTACAGTGCCGAAACAAAAAGATGCAAGAAAAACTGTGGGCAGCAAAGAACCCAACCCTACAAATGGCCATTGACATAGCAAAAGTAGTTGAGGAATCGAATGCATGCATGAAAGAGATGGAAAAGAAAGATAACTCAAAAGGAAATGCTCAAGGCAATGACGTTTCGTGTGTTGATCATGACGAAGTTGCGGTTGTGAATAAAAGAAGTGTAGATCTGGGAGGAAGTAGTCAGAAAAGATTTAACAATGCGTTTTCAGGCAATGACAGGAATAGATTCCAAGGAAGAATGTGCAGTAGATGCGGAAGTACTTTTCACAATTCAGACTTTAGGAAATGTTTTGCAATTGACAAGATGTGTAGGAAATGTGGGCGGAAAGGACATTTTGCGAAGATGTGTAGAGGTACAAACGTTGATAAAGTAGCCGTAGTTGAAAACAAGGATGATGTAAGAGACTCCACTAGTGTTGAAGGAGCGAACAAAATATTGTGTTTAGGTGGGGATGGTGTGAATGAGGGTGAGCCTAGGAGGAGACTCAGACCAAAAGCCATGTTCCTTATTAATAAAATCGAGGTTCAGCTGATGGTTGACCCTGGATCCTTGTGGACCATTATTCCCAAAGATATGTTCCTAGCAAATTGGAAGGATGTGCAGTTATCTGCCAGCGACATTAATGCCTGTGGTTTTCAGGGTGAAAGCATAGATGTGATTGGGTTTATGGTGTGTGTAATAACATTCAAGGATCGTTCAGCTGAAGGGAAGGTGTATGTAGCCAAATCTGGTCCTGCAATTTTAGGATGGGGGCAACAGTATGACCTTGGGATAATAATAAATCCTAGAGCAGCACAACAAGTGATGGTAGTAGATAGCATAACCACGGATTCGATAGTGGAAGGAATGAATAGTTTGTTTGATGAGCATATAGGAGAGTTAAAGGGTTATGTGCATAAAATTGTTTTGAGGGACGATGCCATACCCATACAACACAAAGTTAGAAAGGTTCCATTCATCGCACGTGAGGAGGTGAAGAAGATGTTAGGAGAAATGCTAGATCAGGGTGTGATAGAGCAGATCGAAACGTCACCTTGGATTTCCCCCGTAGTTATTACGACCAAATCTGATGGAAAATTTCGTTTTTGTGTGGACCTTCGCACCCTGAACCAAAACATTGTTGTAGACAATTTTCCCCTACCAAATATCAATGAGTTGGTTCTATCACTGAAAGGCGGGAAATATTTTTCCAAGTTGGACCTTCGCAGCGCCTATCATCAAATAAAACTACACCAAGACTCAAAAGCACTTACGGCGTTCATAACAACCGAAGGAATATACCAATTCACACGAATGCCTTTTGGACTCGCCTCTGCAGCTGGGGTATTCCAAAGGATGATGGGTGTGGTACTAAAAGGTGTGAACAATGTCGTGTATTTTCAGGACGATGTCCTGATATTTGGGGCGACTGTTGAGGAACACAATGTGATCTTGAAGACCGTTTTAGAAAGGATGGAACAAGCAGGATTGACTCTCAAGAAAGAGAAATGTAAATTTGCAGTGGAGGAGGTTGAATATCTTGGGTATACATTGTCTGTGGATGGAGTAAAACCTAAGAGGGACTTATTAGACTCCATTAGAAATGCACCATCTCCGTACGATAAAGACCAGTTGAGGTCTTTCCTCGGCCTCATCGAATACTACGCCAAGTTTGTAAAGGATTTTGCAGAGAAAACCGAAAAGATCAAGGTGCTGTTGAGAAGTGGGTGTAAGTTTGTGTGGGGTGTGGAACAGGATGAGTGTTTCAAAAGAATCAAGGAGGAAATTTGTGAAGCGGGCATTTTGACACCGTTCGACACCAATCGTAAGTCAGTTCTGACAGTGGATGCAAGTGCCGTAGGCGTGGGTGCAGTTCTGGCTCAAGTACACGAATCTGGTCTTAAGACTATAGCGTTTGCCTCAAGGACACTCACTACAGCCGAGAGAAATTACTCTATAATCGAGCGTGAGGCTTTGGCCGCAGCATGGGGTTGCGAGTATTATAGGATGTACCTGTGGGGGTTCAAGTTCACGTTACTGACAGACCATAAACCCCTAGTTAAAATACTTTCGCCTGGTGGCGCTGGCAAAGGCTCTGCCAGGTTAGCTAGACTCGCTGCCAGGATCCAGGAGTACTTGTACACTGTAGAATACATTCCCGGTTGGAAGAATTGCCAAGCGGATGGACTTTCTAGACTTCCACTACCTTGGGAGAGAGTAGACAAGTTAGGGGTAGAATCTCTCAACTCAGAAGGTTCTGTTGCCGCTGTAGATGAAGTTGTAGATATGTGCGCTGGGGCAATTAGCAGAAGTTTGTGGAACACTTCAATGGCTAAAGATGTAGTATTGTGTGAAGTCAAGGGTCTGATAGCGAAGGGCCCAAGGAGAGAGAGTTGCCTATCTCCCGCACTTCGTCCCTATTTGAAGGTTCTAGACCAATTGTCTATCTTGGACAATGAGGGATTCATGATTTTAATGGATGACAAATTCATTCCTCCACAAGATGTACGATTTACCTTATTTAAGCTGGGTCATGAGGGTCATTTAGGGCAGTCCCTTACCAAGAGGAGAATTAGAGAAAATTTTTGGTGGCCCGGAATGGACTCCGAAATCTCACAGTGGGTAGAGAGATGTACTGACTGCATGGAAAGTGAAAAGAGACTTAAAGTGGGTAGCCATACTGGTTGTGGCTCAATAGTAGATCCCAAGTGCCCTTGGCACACCATATGTCTCGACTTCATTGGCCCGTTCCACCAGTTGAACCAGGACATGAAGTTTGGACTGGTGGTAGTCGATGTCTCTTCCAAGTGGTTGATAGTCAAATTCATGAAGGAGATCACTACGAACAACACTATTGCTATGCTGGGTGAGATCTTTAGAGAGGAAGGTTTTCCCACAAAGATCATTACTGATAACGGGACACAACTCACCTCCCTAGAGATGACTAATTTCTTAGGAAGATGCGGTATTATTCACTCAAGGACCTCACTATACAACCCCCAGGGAAATGGCATAGTGGAGAGGGCCAACCGAATGGTTAAAGGTGCCATTCAAATGGCGATTTCTTCCCGAATGGATGTGAAGAGTTTAGTTAATGATCTAGTTTGGGCCTACAGAACTACTGAAAATGGTGTGACCGGTTTGGTCCCGTTTTCTGTCATGAGGGGACGTTCAGCCGGTACTAAACTAATGGCTGCGTGGATGAAAGAACTTCTGAATGCTGACCTTCCAGCTGGTCCTGATGAGCCTGACACTGTATGTGAATCAGATAGTGCATGTAAATTTGCTATGAATGATTGGGTTAAAGTCAAACCAGGTCGAGTGGGTGTCGGACTGACAAAGTTCAGGGGTCCATTTAAAGTTAAGTCTGTACACAAAAGATTTGTCACTTTATTTAACGGTGAAAGTTGGAACTTGAGGCGTGTGGCACTGTATAAGAAAGCCGAACGAGAACCGGTGAGAACCAACGAACCTAGCACCAGTGGTATCAATGAGTTTGGTGCTAGTAGAATCCAGAGAGTGAGAAGACCCCCAGGTCATTTACGTGACTTTGTTTGCAAATAAGGTCTCTCTCTGTAACGAAGAGCATGGTCTTATTAAGTTTTTTCTTTATATTTTTTTTAACTTACATTCTTTTTTTTATATTCCTCCATATGAAGGGAAGAGGATATGTTGTATTCTCTGCACTTGTGTTTCTATGTATCCCTTTAAGTCCAGCATTCCAATTTCCCTGATGTCATTTACTCCTATGTTCTGTCCTGTCAGTTAGCTCCTGCTTTCTGATGGGAACACCAGCTATTCTCTATGGTGCTTAATAAACAAGTGTTAAGCCTTACTCCAGTTTACTAACTTCATTTACAACACCTTACATGTGCTGATTTTATTTAATGAACATCAGACGCAGTCACTCCACACTTGGTATGAATGCGGGATGTTGATAAAACATATCTCATTGTTTATTAGTTACATCATTGTAATTACAAGGAATAATAGGAGTACATTCTGATATTGATGCACAGAGTGGGCGCTAAGATATTGAGACACATAGCAGGTGCCATCCTATTACAACAGCGAATGGAAGATCGGTATTATCAGGACTACGGCAAAATTTAGATCAGCTTCCAGACCCTTGTAGGACTAGATCCACTTTGCGCTAGAAATGAGCCTTTTTGAACTACTTACTGTGAGGCTGTGACGTCATTTTGTAGTTCTACGCGCGCACTAACCAATCCAATCTCGATAGCATCACGTTTGAACTACTCGTAACGGCGCTATGACGTCACCCTGTAGTTCCATACGCGAGCAGATTCCAGGAAGCTTGCCGGCATAATGGTGATCGCGGTGGATTGCAACTACATGGAGATGTCTGTTACCGGAGGGACCTTTGAAGAACTAGTGTACTTAGATGACATCGACTCGGGTAAGGCTAGCCACGTTTAGATTTCTAAACAGGACAATCTGAGCGCGAATCGCGCGTCAGTAAACAAAGTAGTGCCTATCACTAGATTCCTTAAATAAGCCCGTCCCCTTTCGTCGGTGCCTCCCCCAAAAGACTCAGGCTTGAGCTTTGAGGCACCGACGGACAGGTAAGACAGGGATGTATGGGACAGTAAGAAGGTGCATTAGGACATTCCATGTGTAGAAGTACAGAGATGGACACATTTTTGGGATACATTATCTATATGATACTGAGTACATATCATATTATATATGATTTTTAACATTTCTGTGCTAGTAACTTGGGAGTTAAACAGAGGGTGCCAGACTTGTTCTTTACTTGACCTCTGTTTTAAGAAGATCAACAAATTTGCTGGCATATTCTAAAATATAAAATGTTAAAGGATCTGTGTTGGGGTTGAGAGAGGGACCCCATGTGGGCGGACTCGATTGTGGTCAAGGGACTAATGTGTTTTACCATGAGGGGCTTTGATGCAGTCAGGAGTATGAACATCACGGTATATCTCTGGTTATTGTCTATTGATTTTTAGAGCGGGGCCTCTGTATACCTGAGCCCGGACCAGGTGAGGTGAGGTCCAGTCCCCGGTCAAGCTGGGTGAGACAAAAGAACTTTACTTTCTACCAATGTGGTATGGGAATGGTGCATTATTAGATTGTACATATAGTAGAACTATCACATGAATGTTTATAGTTTGTTATTGTTTCTTTGCATCTCTTTCTAGATGCGCCTCAGCATTCACTGGCTTGGAGGATTAGCTTGTCACAGGTTGTATTTGTTCCAACCTTCTGATTCTTTTTGTGTTATATTAGTATTCACATCACACTTTAGCAGTAGCAATATACCTAGAACAGAGGCCCTGATGAAAGCCGGGGGACTATATGCCCAGTTAGGCAGAAACATGTTGGCCTTGTTTTACAAACAGATATTTGTTTCCACTGTCGCCTGCACTGTTCTGTTTTTAATCAGGGGGTGTATCCTCTGATGAATAAAGTTTTTTTTTCAGGACATTCCACTCTATTTTACTATCACTACTTATTTTGCTTTGCTCTGCACCTTTGAGACATTTTTTCAACCATCATTGATCGGCTGTCGCATGGTCGTCCATAAGTGCCTATGGACTCAATCTTGCTCCACTAGCACATTTGTGGTCAAATGGTCTCGATGATCAAGGGACCGATCACTTGTTATGGGAGAACCAAATGATAGGACTGATTATTAAGTTAATATTTGATGGTTATCCACTTTTGAGCAATTGGGTTTGAGTACTGTGGTACTGTATGTACGTGTTTTCATGCACACTGACCCATCATATATTTTTTGCATTTTTCTTAGCTACCTAGGGTAACTAGGGTACCCCCTCACATACTAGAACTGAATGTAGGATAGTTAGCCACATTTAGTGTTGCTTCAGACCCCGTGCATACCTGTAAATTAACTGCATACATCAAGCAGTTAAGAAAGCACAGCTGAAGCACTTTTTTTTGTAATTCTGAAGTGTGCTGGAAACAGAGGGGTCATTCAAATGTCAGTCAGACCGACTACCTGACGGCCATCCTTCTAAGCCCTTTCTGACCATCGAGGCCAGAAAGGTTCTCGGTCCCGTATTACGATGCAACCGCTGCTACTGCGGCGGTCGCAGCTACTGTGGAGCACATATCCCCGAATAGCAAATGCATACAAAACTCACATTAAACATGTGAATTGTACAGACATGCATAACATATGTGGGGATATGTCTTGTACAGCATGTACCCCATTGATGGAGAGTGGCAGAATGTACACAGTCCAGTCAATGAGGATACATGCCGCAGAAGGACTTACCTGGATTACGGCGCTCATAGGATTGGAATCCTTGCGGTTCAGCTGCCGAGGCATAGGGGGGCCTGGTGGAATGGAATCACGGCCGAGACTGCTGGAGAGAAGCGGATTTGGGTAATTCTGCATACCAAATCCTTCATTTCTGACGACTCGAGGCAGTCGGTTGGACCCCCACGGTTGGGTCGTCGGAAACCCACATCATAATGGGTCGGAGATCCATGTACTGCCCCATACATGCTGTTTTTCTCTGACTGCCATCTCGGCGGTCAGAGAAAGGCTGTCAAAGTCGGCGGTCCTTGATTGGTCGGTCGAAGTACAAGATCCATGCTCGTAATCCAGCGGTCAGACCGACCGCTTCTGACTAGACCTCGGTGCTCCGACCACCTCCGACAGGACCACAGAAGCCGATCTGACCAGCATTGTAATGCATCCTCATGAGGCCCAGAGAGATTTTAATATTGTCAAAACAAATCAAGATTCTTACTTGGAGGTGCACGAATTATAAATATTCACAGAAACCAGATGTCCACACATTATCATTTGTATGTCATATAGTTTTATCAGTACAGCTGTATATATGTGCAAATTTAGTGGCCATTTCAATGGAAAATATACTCTCTGTAAATGACAATGCGCTACAATACGATGGTTTAATTGCATTAAAAAATCACTTCGCATGACAAAGGCTGTCTCCTCCTTAGTGAAGTTCCTTTTCCTCTTCAGTGTTGTATCGGCATCCTGGAGTCTGGATGTGGTTCCTGTTGGCTGCAGTGTAATGTAGGTAAGGGGCAAGAGGGCAGAGCCTACTTTGCGGGCTGCATTTACTTATTTTAAGTGAATGAATGTCAGGTGTCGGTGAATTGAATCATGCATATAGTAGTTATATGTTCACTTCATAGTGGTGGTGGTCTCCAACCCAATGTCAAACATATCCCCTAAACAGGTGGAGCATAGTAACAGTCATAACGTAACTTATGTTTATTTTCATTACTTTATTGAGAGGAGGCTCCACCTCCTCACTGGAGGGGGTAAAGCCTTGCAAGTCTACACTAAGGTATACATCTCTGCTTGGAGATGAGTAGTAAAAAAAAGTGAAGATCTCCACATGCAAACTTTCCTTTGTGACTTGGTCTATCTATCTATCTATCTATCTATATATATATATATATATATATATATATATATATATATATATATATATATATACTGAAACAACTAAGGTTATACTTAGGTAAAAATCGAGGTTAAAACATACAGTTTCAAAAAAAAAAAAGACTGAAATTTCAAGTAATTATAACACATGACCCAAAGTAACTATTACTCTTACCACCGCCATGCACAGGTGCAGCGGGAGCCGGCATTGCTTCCATGCAGCACTAGCAGCCTTTATTTTGCTCCTGCCAGGTTGGAGACATTCTGTGCTTCCCTGCTTAAGAATGCCAACAGGGAAAAGGTTGTTTGCTCCCACCTCTGACACCAACTTCTGCACCCGCCGGATAGGAGCACATTAAACGTCTGTGCCCAAGCTCTTGGGCAGGGAAAAGATGGTATCTCCGGGTGTTAGGGTTCCTGGGACACCGTCCCACACCAGGCGCTGGGGGATGGGAGGGGAACTGCACACCCTCTCCCCATTTTAAAACTTGAGGAGGGGGTTGTGTGGCCACCATCCCCACTTTTAAAATATCAGCCCCGGTGAATTGGGTTGCTGATGCTCATTGAGGCTTGGGAGGGGGTTGTGCCCCCCGCCCCATTTATAAAACACAGGCCTCAGGGGATGGGGCTCTAGGGCTTAATAAACACCCAGTCGGGAGGGTTGCAGGCCTTCTCTCCACAAAAATACAATATGCCATCTCCCCGGGCGGTGGCCCATCCCAAGGGATAATATAAACAAGCATTTGCAATGCAATAGGTCTTGCATTAGCGAGAGTTTAAGCTGTTGGCATTGTACATGACAATGCCTTTTATTTATGTGTTTTGAAAACAAACACATAAATAAAAGGCAGTGTCATTTATATTGGCAAATTCTCAAACTCTTGCAAATGTGAGACCACTTTAATAGTGGCCACACCCCTTTCTTTAGACGCTGCTTGCCGTATTCAGCTTACAGTGAGCCACGTCTAAAGAAAGGTTTGTGGCCGCCATTAAACTAAAAGCAAGGCATGGGGCGTTTTTACAAAAAGAAACATTTGTTTTGTGATGTTTACAAACAAATGTTTTTTTATTTGTAAAAGCACCTCATGCCGTGCTTTCACTTTAATGGCGGCTGCGGCCCTTTCTTTAGACGCGGCTCGCTGTAAGCTGAATATGGCGAGCAATGTCCAAAGAAAGGGGCCTGACCACTGTTAAAGTGAAAACATGGTATGGGGTGCTTTCACACAAAAAAACAAAAACAAAAAAGGTTTCGGAGCGCGGCCGCTATAGTTAAAACAGACCGCGCTGCCAAATGAAATAAATAAAGAAGTGTGGCCGCTATAGTTAAAGCGGGCCGTCCGCCATTACTAACAAAAAATAAAAGGGGGCGGCGTGCTACATGGTAGGAAAGCACGTCGTGGGTGGAATAGGGGAAAATCATTAAAGAAAATAGTGCTCATAGACTGTAGATTAAACATACCATGTAACAAAACAAGTAAAATATTCAGTCCTCATGGGAGGTTACAAATGCAGACAAGGTGGTACTAAGGAGGGTCTACTATGCCTATTCATGAATCAAAAGCAACGGTTTCAAAAGGACAGTAACGGGAGCCAATTGAAAAGACGGGTCGAAACAGGCTGAGCTTCAATTCCATAACTGAATACAGCATGCTTTGCAGAGCAGCGCATGCGCTGGCCAGGCTCGACTTAGATGCGAGGCTGCTGTGTATGTTTTTTTTAATCAAGTCAGGACTCACAGCGTCATTTAAAAAAAAAACTGTTTTGGGGCCTGTGGGGGTCCCTCTGGCATACCCACACTAGACATATGGGGGGTAGGGTATCCCTACCTTGCCCCCATATGTTTTTTTTAAATTTGTTACAGGACAGAGGACTGAATCTGTGAGTCCTAAGATGGCTGCTGTCGCATCTTTTTTTAAGTGGTGGCAGCCAATCAAATCTCATCTTGAAATCTGTTGGTTCCACGGATCCTCCGCGGTGTGAAATACACAACATTTTTTAACCTTAATTTCACCAAAACTACTTAACGGATTTACACCAAATCACAAAATTAGGTTTTCTGGACCAATATTATGCTTTCTGACAAATTGCGAGTAGGTTAGTTCAGCCATTTTGGCTGTAGCTTTGTCAAAGTTTCCAATAGAAAAAAGAATAAGGAAACTGCATTTTGGGACCTCCCCCTGTTTTTCTCGGCTTCCGCGTGACGGAACTTTCGCCTGACAAAACTTTCCAGGACGGATATGAGGTGGATTCAACTTTTTGGGGGGAAAGTTTTCTGATGATTCGTTCAACAGCGCCAATATTGCAAGCAAACCAAAAAATGCTTATCCTATGGAAACGTGATCCTAACTAGAACTACCCAGTGGCGATTGTCTCTGAGTTATATATATATATATATATATATATATATATATATATATATATATATATATATATATATATACACTCATGTACACCAGTTCCTCACTCGTTTGCATATGTTTAAGACCGTTGTCTGGTCTAAACGCTAAAATGCTCACATGCCGGTACCTGCTGGAATAAAGAACTTTGGAACAACTCACTCCCGACTGGAGGGCCTGTTTTCTCGCATTATGAATGCTTTGTGGGATCTCTTTTGGCGACTGTTGTGTTGGATTTGTGCGGCCTGCCTGAGCCGCGGAAAGGAGCCCCGGTGCTGTCATGGCACCCCTGGAGTTTCGTCATACCGACGGAGCTGTTAAAGGAACAGGTGCTGGTGTTGGAGGAATAGAAGCAGCTGCAGGGCCACAAAACATTGCACCACACTCCACTGGGACTGAATATTGAGTCATGGTACAAGCTGAAGGAGCGGCAGCTCACTGGAGTTTGATAGCAGCACTATAGCTACCAGAAGGCCATAGTGGTGGTCACGCCCACGAAGGCGGGATGCTGTGGGGGATAATTGATGCTGCCAATTTTGCCGAGCCTCTGACTGCAAGTTCAGAGCCCTTGAAGCAGTGATCTACACGAAACGCGTTGGGCTGAACAGTTTATCCTTGTGGTGTGAACATTGCGAGTGACTCTGCAAAGTGCTACCTACCAATAAAGAAGTGGTGGCCTATACTTACCTGTGGTGGGCTCTTCCTTAGCAGGCGACCGTTGTGTTGGATTTGTGCGGCCTGCCTGAGCCGCCGAAAAGAACCCCCGTGCTGTCATGGCACCTCTGGAGTTTCGTCTTACCGGCAGAGCTGTTAAAGGAACAGGTGCTGGTGTTGGAGGAATAGAAGCAGCTGCAGGGCCACAGAAGATTGCACCACAATCCACTGGGAGTGAATATTGAGTCAATGTACAAGCCGAAGGTGCGGCAGCTCACTGGAGTTTGATAGCGGCACTGCAGCTACCAGAAGGCCATAGTGGTGGTCACGCCCACAAAGGCGGGGTGCTGTGGGGATAATTGATGCCACTAATTTTGCCGAGCCTTTGACTGCAAGTTCAGAGCCCTTAAAGAAGTGATCTACACGAAACGCATCGGGCTGAACAGATTATCCTTGTGTGCAAAGTGCTTCTTACCAATAAAGGGGTGGTGGCCTATACTTACCTGTGGTGGGCTCTCCCTTAGCAGGCGACTGTTGTGTTGTATGTAAGTAAATATATATATATATATATATATATATATATATATATATATATATATATATATATATATATATATATATATATATGCACATTAAATGGAGGCACTGTTATCACCTGTGTGGCATCTCCTTGCATGGCAAACATTTTTTCTTGACATATATATATATATATATATTTCTTTTTCATTTCATTAAATGTTTTTTACAACAAAGGACGCGGCACTCAAGGCTTAGGATTCAGCTTAATTTAACGAGGATTAAGCACTCCGACCTATATATATATGGTTTACATCTTCATGGTTGAATTAAAAATAAGAGGGAATCCCAATGTGTCAGACAGCCGAACAGTGTATTTTTGAAATGTTACATATATGATTAATGGGGTTAATTTCCAGTATGTAGATATTTATGTGTGTACATTAAAAATTAGGATTTATGTCACTTAGACCGGATATATCGTAGAACCAAGCGTAATAATCTGGACAGGACCACATGTTTCCCATGTCGATTGATTGAAACTCTTGAATATTTATTTAAACGAGAAATTAACAATATCCCCGAATTAATGTGAATATTGCACTTTGCACTTAATATTTTTCAATGGATTGATCCCTAAATTGTTGTATGTTTTATTAGTTCATGCTGCTATGTATTTATAATTTAATTACAAGTAATTATGAAGACCCAAGCATAAAAAGAATGTATAATAGTATTTCTATTATTTTCACTAATCACGTGACGTAGTGTATGGTAAAGGTGCTTAAAGGCAATGAGGGACTGAGGTCTCGTCATGTGATCAAGCCCACTGGATGGGCGAAACGCGTCATCCACCATGCTGAGCGTCAGCTAATAAAGAAGAAAAAAAAAAAATATATATATATATATATATATATATATATATATATATATATATAAATGTTCCAACGCTCAATTTCCACAAAGACACTCGAGCACTCTGGAGCGGGTGCTGTTAGCGGGCAGTGGACCCCCGCAACATAGTACGCTCAAAATCCTCCCACATCAGGAAAGGAAGACAGCACTCCGGTAGCGGCAGACAGCAGCGGTTTATTTTTAGCAACAAACAAACGTTTTGGCGTTAGCCTTCGTCAGTGTTTCTGACCAACAGTACACAGTTCCGGATAAATAAAGTTTTGTTGCAAGGGTAGACATCAAAAAGGGACCAGCCCAACAAACACCAAAGTAGGTGCCATCTTGGAACAGGTTCCTATATTAGGAAACACTATTAGATACTACCGTGAATCGGTATTCTCACAAGAGAGATGGGCATTTAAACAATAGAATATACAAATGCATATCATAAAGCCGTGGATCGGCATATGTCCCTTTATAGATGCGTGCCGTGCAAAAGATATATAGACATGCATTTCCATGCTCGGAATTGTGCAGAGATTTTCAACGCATTTCATTAACCATTAATCGACTGCAGTACATGATTGTATAGATATAAGCAGGCAATTGCAGAGGATAGAATAACCATCATAAAGCTAAAACAGCCGAGCCCCTGCCACTGGGAAAGGAAAAATACTTAATCAAGAAAGTAAGAAAAAATTTGATTTCATAGTGATAATTTCATAGGCAATTTCTGAAAAGCAATAATTCATTATCGATAGACAATACGCCGGTTCAATCACATAAATCGAAATAGTACTTAATCAAGACATCAGGATAATTTCAACAGATCACAGCTTCAGAACATAGTCCTAGATAAAGACATACAGTTATATTCATGGCCAATAGTAGTAGAAGCAGAGCCAGATAATGTAAGCAGTCATCCATGTCTGGTACAATAGATGGAAGTTAATATTATTTACCATTATTTACCAAGGTGAACTGCCATATCCTCCCCGCTATTCATACCTTTCGGGTGCTTAGTGGACAAGTCAATAATATATCTTGATTCAAGGCGTCGCAGCCTTCTCAGTCTGTCCCCACCCCGTGGATTGTACGGAACATGATCTAGCCCAAAGAAACGTAATTTGTTTCTATCTTTGTTGTGGTGTTCCGCGAAGTGCCAGGCTACTGGATAAGAGGGGTCTACTCTGTCTATTGCCCTAAGGTGCTCAAGCACTCTTAGCTTAAGTTGGTTAATAGTGCTACCAATGTAGCGCAAGCCACATGGGCACATTAGACAGTACACGGCATAGACAGGCTGCATGTAATGAATTTCAGGATCTTATTGGTTCTGCCTGCATCCGGAATATTGTAGTGTAGCACCCTCCGGCTGTTGGCACACGCCTTGCACTTTCCACAGGGAAAGAACCCACTCATTTCCTTAAGGGTATTGGGCTGGATAGTGAGAGCTTCCAGATGGCTATGCACCAACATATCCCCCAGAGATCTAGCCTTGCTAAAGGTCACTAGCGGATATGGTGGCAGATCTTCTCTCAGCACCTCATCAGTAAGCAAGATGTGCCAATTCTTGTGCATCATTGCTTTGAGCTTATCGGCCCCCATGGAGTAAGGTGTTATCATCCTAAATATACCCTTCTAATTAGTGTTTGTCCCACCCGATTTCTTTTTGAGCAGGTCCTCCCTAGGGATCCTCTTGACTCTCCTCAGTGTGTTCTGCAATAATGGTTCATCATACCCTCTTAGGCGAAAGTGGGCCAGGCAGTCTGAGGCAGCCGCCTCAAATTCCCGATCTTGGGTGCTATTCCTCTTGATTCTCAAGAGTTCCCCATAGGGGATACTCTTGATGAGCTTTGGTGGATGTCCGCTTTTGGCAAAAAGGATAGAATTCCCCGCTGTCTCCTTACGGTACAACGAGGTGTGGACATGGCCATTCTCAATGTATACCCGTAGGTCCAAGTAGTTGGCTGCCACCCCACTAATTATCCCAGACAGGTGCACATTGTAGCTGTTATCATTGAGAGATTCGATGTATTTCTCTGCCGTGTCCCTGGTCCCTTGCCACATGATGAACAAATCATCAATGTAGCGGTACCACTGTACCACCTTCCCACTTTCCTGGCCTTCCTTCCAGCTTCTGGGCACCCGCTCCTCCCACCAGCCAACGAACAAGTTCGCATAGCTGGGGGCGAAGCAGGTGCCCATCGCCGTACCAGAGATTTGCCTGTAAAGCCTATCCTCAAACAAAAATATGTTGTGAGTTAAGCAAAACTGCACAAATTCAATGATCATAATATTGTGTTGTGCAAAGCGGATTTGACGTTTGCCTAGATAGTGTTCAATAGCAGCAAGGCCGTGGGTATGATCAATGATGGTATAAAGACTGGTGATATCCATCACCAAGAATAGATAGTCTGGCTCCCAGTCCATAACAGCCACTTTGTTTAAAAAGTCTTTAGTATCTTGAATGTAAGATTCCAAATTCAAGACAAGGGGAAAGATGTAATTGTCCACAAATCTGGACATGTTTTCTGTCAGTCCGTCGATGGAAGCCACAATGGGACGGCCCGGAGGAGAGATATTGTTTTTGTGCAGCTTGGGCAAATGATAAAATGTCGGCGTCATGGGGTTGTTACTGCGCAGGAAGATATGTTCATCCTTCCCTAACATGGAAAGGTTATACCACTTTAGAACCAGATCATCATATTCCCTGATGGTAGACTCATAGGCTTCCTTAGTAGTGATGGTATAATACTTTTTATCCGAGTGTTGCCTCATTGCTTCCTGTTGGTAATAATCTCTCGTCATCAAAACGACATTCCCCCCCTTGTCCGAGGGTTTTATAACAATTTTCTTGTCGTTCATCAACTCTTGCAGGGCTTTTTTCTGTGGTTCTGTGATGTTACGAATGTTCATACTGGTAGCCTTCCTATTCTTTACCAGTTCCATCGTCATGGCCTCTGAAAAAGCATCAATAGCGTCCCATGGTGACTGTGGGATGAATGTAGAAAGGGGTTTGAACTGGCTTCCATCTCTCTCTTTTTCAATCACCTGGATCGCCGCCCTTTGCACCATATCCATGCCTGTGACATCTATATGTTCAATCTCAGTTCTCAGGGCTCCCATAGCTTCAATACATGGCATATATGTGCCTATCAAAGAATCAGTGGCCGTCAACCTTGTCCCATGTTTCGATGGTCCCTTAATGTGTGTTCTTAACTTGAAATGTTTATGTAATTTCAATTTCCTGGTGAACCGGAAAAGATCAATTTTGGTTTGCGTATATTCCAAATTGGTGTTTGGGCAAAAAGTGAGTCCCAAGCTCAGGAGTTCATGTTGTTCGTTGGTAAGGATTCTGTTCGTAAGGTTGACCACGGTCAGATTGGTCACCCCTGTTTGCTCATTGGCCCTTACTTTTTCTTGTTGCGGCCGGTCCAGTTCTGGGGTTTTGCTCTGCCCCTTCCTCTTCCTTTTGCCGCCACCCCCTGATCTCCTGGTTCTCCTTTTTCTTGTTATTCTGGGGGCTTGTTCGTCCCCCCCCCTCACCCAGTTTTGTCGTATTAGTTGGAACTCGGTGTGAAAAGGAGCAGCTGTTCTTATGCGTTCATTTACGGGGTCCCGCTGCTCATCGCTTGATTGCCCGGCTGTTACATCAGATTCTGAGGTCGCTACACTCGAACTGGGTGTGGCTTGGGCTCCCTGGTTCATGGCTTTTCTGGATGCATCATACTTTTTAGCGAACGTTAGGACACGCCCCTGGCGGTAATCGTTTTCATCGCGCTCGAACTTCTCCTGTTTGCGCGTCATTATCTTTTGCTGGTATCTGATCAGGCATTTTTTCATAGCTTCCTTAAGTTCTTGTACCTTGGCTACATCCTCTTCTTTGTCGATCTCGTCTTCCAAGGTTTTGATTTCAGCCAGTGCCTTGTCCCTATCGCTCCATGCGTATTTTACCAAGAGCTTAAGAATGCCCTCACAGTACGCTTCCGTCTGCTCATGCCAGTCCGTTAGTAATTGGGGGTCTGGATGCTCGTATGAGGGCACCGTATACACCCTCAGCCCCCGTGGTACCCGTTTCACGTCAATATAGCTGCTCAAACTGGTGGCCTCCCACCATTTTCGAATCTCTCGCTCGTGCAACTTTTCAAGTTTAAACATTGCCTTGTTCAGTTTACTATTTCCTGTTCCCGGGCCTAAGGGCAAGGCCGTCGCTGCATGTGGTTTGTCGCGCTTTCTGAACTTGTCCTGCGCGAGCGCGCGACGTTCTTCTTCACCAAACATATTCATAATTGTAATTAAGTGGTGGTCAGTTTCACTTTATGTTGCGCTCGTACCAAGCTCGGTCGAGCCCCGCTCCGTCTGCCGCCCTCCTGGACGCTCTGCCGTAAATCCACTGCAATCCCCTTATAGATACAAGGAAAAGGGGGGGTTTAACTCACCAGTCAGGCGCGTTTCAAGGGTCCCGTTTGGTGTGTAGAGAGATTTCACCGTATTGCTTCGCTCCGGTTCTCTCTCATGCCCCTGTGCAGCCACGGCGGTGCTCGAGAAGTAAAAGTTCCAACGCTCAATTTCCACAAAGACACTCAAGCACTCTGGAGCGGGTGCTGTTAGCAAGCTGTGGACCCCCCAACATAGTACGCTCAAAATCCTCCCACATCAGGAAAGGAAGACAGCACTCCGGTAGCGGCAGACAGCAGCGGTTTATTTTTAGCAACAAACAAACGTTTCGGCGTTAGCCTTCGTCAGTGTTTCTGACCAACAGTACACAGTTCCGGTTAAATAAAGTTTTGTTGCAAGGGTAGACATCAAAAAGGGACCAGCCCAACAAACACCAAAGTAGGTGCCATCTTGGAACAGGTTCCTATACTAGGAAACACTATTAGATACTACCGTGAATCGGTATTCTCACAAGAGAGATGGGCATTTAAACAATAGAATATACAAATGCATAAATGTATATATATATTCGTCAACTCGCTCTCAGCTTCCACTTTCATCCAGGAAAAACGAGCGTGGACCTAGGTATCTTGTGCAGTATTATTTTAGTTTCTTGCCAGCTCTGCCATTACGCGTTTTGGACGATCCCGCCCTTGATCACATGATATATATATATAACAGCAAACTCCTCCGACAGGCAAAGGAGCAGAGGCCCCAGCGGGGAATCTGTTGGATGCTTTTAATTTGATACAAAGGCATAATGTATTTCGGCCGCTCATCGGCCTTCCTCAGATGATAACAAACATTTCTGGAGACTTTTCTTGCCGCTTAAAATGTCCTTGACGCATTTCCATTGGCTGGAATCCACCACACCCCCTCATGAATAACTGCTCACTGCCTGTAGTTCGTAGGGACTACAAGACCCAGAATGCATCTTCCAGGTAAGTGGTGCACGGGGTGAGTCCGTGTGGATTTCTGCGATATGCGGCAAAGTTGCGGTAAAAACAAAGTAAATTCCTAGTGAATGAAATCATAAAAAGCTTCCTCCAGTCCCCAGATGTTCCAGCCCCCTAAACAATTGTCAGCCGGGCAGGGATCAAGGAGACAATGCATTCCTGAACCTCCGTGAAGTCACGGACCACGTTGCAGCCGCCCTGTATTCCAATGTGAAGAGAGGCGGGCACCAGGCTGTATCAATACCTTGGACAAGAAACAGCCGTCGGAGCAGAAACCAAATATGCCGGGGCCACTTTGGACAACGGGTCCTCTGTAGCGCGTTTCTGGATACCGCGCAAATTATGACAGCAAACTCCTCCGACAGGCAAAGAAGCAGAGGCCACGGCGGGGAATCTGGTGGAAGCTTTTACTTTGATACAAAGGCATAATGCATTTCGGCTGCTCATCGGCCTTCCTCAGATGCCACACCCCCTCATATATTACTGCTCACTGCCTGTAATTCGTAGGGACTACAAGCCCCAGAATGCATCTCCCAGGTAAGTGCTGCACTGGGTGAGTCTGTGTGGATTTCTGCGATATGCGGCAAAGTTGCGGTAAAAACAAATATATATATACCATACCCTTCAGGTCTAAGGTGAAATCATTATGCAAAAAAGAAGCAGGGAACTATGGGTAGTTCACAAGAAGTTTAGGTGGAGAGCAGTTTGTTTACGTGGGGTACCCTACAACACTACCTACCCTCTGAATATGCTCCCATCTAATGTCTGTTTTTCTACCAGAATTTTTAAGCCTAAATGAATGAAGTATTTCTAAAGCACGTACATATACCCCTAGGCTTCTAGGCGCTAATGCAGTTGTAGATTATGGAGGTTACATTTCCAAGGCATAAAGCCAGATCTTCAAAGCTTTACGGAAAGTAAGGTGTAATTCTAAAGGAAGAATATTCCAGACCTTAGCTGCGGCAACCGAAAAGGCTGTTCCTCCCCATCGTGCTATTCTGTATCTCGGAACTAAGAGCAGATTTTTATTGGTTGAACGCAATCATCTGTTAGGGACATACCGGTGAAAGATGTTTCTGATTCCTGCTGATCCTATATTGAGTAGTGCCTTATGAACAATACACAACGTTTTGATTAGAATTCTTTTTCGTGCTGAAAGCCAATGCAAATTCTTGATGGTAGCCGAAATTGAGTGGTAATGTCCAGTATTAGTCTAGCTATAGCATTCTGTACCAGCTGGCATTTATTGATAGTAGCCTTGTTGAATTCCAGAAGGAGGGCATTACAATAATCCAACTTAGAAAGAATTAGTGAGACAGCAACTTGTTTCCGTGAATCAAGGGAAAGAAATGGAAATGTCTTTCTAAGGGTCCTTATGACCCAAATGCAAGAGGATACCATCCTATTAACCTGGAGATTGAAGGATAAACCGGTGTCAACTATGACACCAAGGTTTCTTGCAGATTCAAACAGCGAGGGGCATGACCTCAATGTTTCTGGCCCCCAAGAGTGGTTCCCTTCCGGGTGATGATTACCAAACATCACAACCTCTGTCTTGTCACTGTTTAATTGAGGATAGCTGTCCCTCATCCAAAGAGCCACCAACGTCATACAGTTATTAAAATTGGCTGCTGAGGCTTCTACATCTTGAGTGATTGACATTATTAGCTGGGTGTCATCTGCATAAGAAATTACCTCAAGTCGGAATGATCAGAGAGGACCCTTGAGGAACTTAACAATAGTTTTAAACAGGTTCAGAAATAAATTGATCCATCTTAACTTTTTGTGATCTGTCAGCTAAGAAGGAGGAAAGCATCTTCAGTGCACATCCAGAGATACCTATTTTTTGCAGCCTATTGATCAACTTATTGGGGACAATGGTATCAAAGGCTGAGGACAAATCCAATAGGATCAGCATCGCGGATTGCCCAGCATCGACAAGCATGTGTATGTTATTGATAGCAGTTATTAAGGCTGTTTCCACTCCATGCAGGATCTAAATCCATACTGAGATGGATCAAGAAGATGATGTTGCTCCGAGTATGTATTTAATTGGGAGTTAGTACAGTGCCATCCACACCGAGCTAAAATGTGACAAAGCTTTTTGGCATTTTTACTGCAGAGTCTTTAAGCAATGGATTAGCCAGTGGCATTCACACTGAGCTGGAAAATGACAAAAACATTTTACCACTCCAGGCACAGTATTACAGCTTTGGATTGGTAAAATACCAAAAGCTGTTTGTGTCCACTCACAAGTGTTTGATTGTGAATGTGTGGATTGACCCTCTAGTAAGGCACTTAATTTAACATGAAGGAAGCATGACTTTGTCTATTTCTATTTCTGTCCGTCTTTCAATTCCACAGCCTCCCCACCTCTCATTTTAGGAAAGAGCATTTCCTAACATATTGAAGTGCTGGATCATAGTCTGCAATTTTAATATAGGATTTTGGGGATTTGTACTGGAGGATGCTTTTATGTACTGTCAGTGCATTGCACTTGCACTTTTATGCTCTAGTGACCGCAATAAAGTATTTGAATGAACATTTCATTTCGGGAGGACAGAAGTCTTGCATGTAGCCCTATGACTTTATATTTTCATGGTAGGGCACAGTTTTTATAGCTCCAATGGTCACCAGCTACTTGGATTTGGGACATAAGAACAGAGATACTGGTTTTGGCATAAATAAATCAAGAGCAGGCAAATTACGAATCAATGAAAATATAAGTTGATTACTAAAATAATCACAAACAGAGACATATGAGGAGCTAGACAGATTGAAAAATTAGCAGTATGAAAGGATAAGAAGACAGTAATAACAGAGAAGACAACCAGCTGCACATCCACAAATCTTTTTCTAAACATATTTCTGAAAAGAGCACGTGTTGTGCATGTGGAGGTGAGTGTCTGAAAAGTTTCAACTCTCCGTCCATCATCTCCTTGTGTTTGCTTTGTTTGCCCTAAGTTGGCAGGGTATGCCCAGAAGTGGGTCCCTTGCTCATTTTGCCACTGTATACAAGCTAGCCTGGCTGATGGGGGGTGTTACCCCGAAACTAGTCTCAGGATGCTTGTTTCCGGTCCAGGGAAGACCTGGCTTGGCAGTCCAGGCTGGACAGTTCAATGAGGCACCGGGTCAAGACTGATTTGCATATCGCTGGGTCTGAACTGGGGTGGCAAAGTGAGCTCAAGATCGATGATGGAGGGGGGCGTGGCAATGCGCTTGAGTGTGATGGCCGCTTAGTTGGTCGGCTCCCGCAGCCTCGTTTGCTTTCCTCGAATTCCTGCTTAGTCTATCCTTTCGTCTGTGCTGGGACACTCACGGAAAGAAACCCCTATTCCTGGCGAGCACACAGGACTGACTCACACACCCAACCGCCAAGCTGGCGTGGATCACCAGACGAGAGGCCTGTGGGACGCCGCAAGCCGGGACCTCTAGTGGATGCCGGGGCTGCGCCGGTGGGAGAGACCGGGATACACGCGCAGCAGCTCCTCCGCCCGCCGGAAGATTTCGAGCCAGTAACAAGCGGTGAGTGGCGTGCGTTCTTCCGCCTCTACCAGTCGCCTACCCTTGTTCGATCTTGGGACAGTCCTGGGCAGCTTCTCTCCTCAGTCTTGCCGGGTCCGGCGGCCGCCATTACTGCCTCAGACCACCCCTGCAGTGACGTGCGCCAGTCATAGCGGACACTACCGGCTGGCACTTAGACGTCGATCCGCATCAGGTATCTACCTCCTGCCACTGACTGGGACTCGCTAATACGCACGGCGCCTGTACTGCTACCCAGCCAACTCACAAGGCGATCCACTTTGATACAGTGACCAGCGGGAGTGCCCCGCCTGAAGTGATCACATCAACTTAGGAGCCTGCAAGCTCATCGACTGCCCACCACAGTTTACGGAGGATACTTGCACTGACCGTCATCATTGGCCAGGTAGTACAGTGTGGGAAGCAAGAGAAGCCTGGCGCGGGGTGCATATCCGGAGCCCCCGCAGGATGTCCAATGCTAAGGGTTCCAAGGTGCTCTCACAGCACAGACTTGACCGCTTCCAGTACCAAAAATCTATCTCCCCTGAAGCAGCGCACAAAGACAGGCCAAATGCTGAGACTGGGAACCACCCTTCTGAGCTCACTCTGAAGGATGTGATGGACGCCATCGCGGGGGTGAGAGCCTCTATGGAGCAATGCACTGATACCATAACAGTGGAGGTCACCCTCATCAGAGCAGACCTCTCCGAGATAAGTGACAGAGTTAAGCAACTTGAAGTTACTTCATCCAGCCTAGTGGACGATGTCTCTCAGCTGCAAAACAAGCTCTGGGATCTCCAAGCCTTTAAGAAACAAGCAGAGGATAAGCTGGATGATTTTGAAGGGCGCTCTAGGAGAAACAACGTACAAATTATTGGGGTACCGGAGAAAGCGGAGGGGCAGGAAGCGGACCTGTTCGTTGAAGACCTCATCACAAACCACCTTGCACCAAAGGCCTGTCTCGTCTATTTGTGGTAGAGAGGGCCCATAGGTTCCCGGAGGAAGACCAAAATTGGGGGCTCCTACGCGACCGATCCTGGCCCGGCTACTGAACTTTAGGGACCATGATGTCATCCTGCAGAGCGCCAGGGAAGCCCCGCCACTCAAGTATGATAACGCCACGATCTCCTTTTTCCCAGATTTCACACAAAATGTTCAGAAGCTCAGGCGTTCCTTCCTCACAGTTAAAAAGCAGGTCCGGGACAGCAGAGAAAAGTACTTGATGCTTTTTCCGGCGCACCTGCGTGTGGAGGCAACCGGGAAGGCCTGGTTTTTTGAATGAGGAAGCGATGGACTGGCTGGAGGGGTGGTGGGATGCGAGAGATCATACTGCCATGTGAGGATGTGGTACGGATCGACCGAGTAGAGGCTGCACCGACCTGGTAAGATACTTTTCTGACCCTTTCACAGGATAGAGTGGAGGGAGATTGCTGTGATGCCAGACTCTAGTGTCGTTACTCCCTACACCCAGTCGCGGTGTACTCTCACTGGGGGACATTTGGACATGTGAGTGACCCAGCTGAGGACATGATTTTGACCTACTATTTTGAGGGTTGGGCAGGTTGCGGGAGTGATTACTCCTTACCAGTTACCTTCTTTATGGTTTACAGGTTGGGTGACAGGCGCTCTGCCCAGTTGTTGTATTTGGGCAGTTGGGGGCTCAGAAAGCAGGGTAGCAGGGAGGGGGGTTTAAGGGTTGTGGGGGTGGGTCTGTTTCAAAGGTTTTTTCATTCACAGATTATTTGTTTGTTAATTGAGACAAGGCAGCTGGATATTTTGCAATCATTGCACCTGGACCATAACCACGCGCATGCTCACACAACAAAAATTACTTAGCTGGAATATTAATGGACTCGGAGATAGGCTAAAACGTACACTGGTCCTCCAGTGCCTTAAACGACACTCCCCGAATGTGGTGCTCCTTCAGGAGACTCACTTGAAGGGACTTACCTGCAGGGCCCTCAATTGATGGGGCTACAAAATGATCGCTTACGCGGGCTTTACCACCAGCTCACGGGGGTGGGTGTCCTCCTAAAAACTATGTGTCCCTTCACCTTGCAAAACACACAAACTGACGATGGAGGGAGATATGTAGCTGTTACGGGAAGATGGGAGGGACACATCCTCAATTTAATTTCAGTCTACGTCCCCTCCGGTCCGCAGCACACTCCATTTACTGTTCTGCGGTCTCTACTCTTGGGCCTTCCTGAAGGTCTCCTCTTAGTCGGTGGGGATTTTAATGCAGTAGTTTCAGGCTCCCTGGACCGGCACCTTCTGAGGGATTGGAACTCCTCAAACTGCTGGCTGCCTGATTTCCTGGACTCCCTGGGTCTGACAGACACATGGAGGGCACACCACCCCACCAATATACAACACACCTTTTTTTCGGGTGCTCACAAGAGCTTCTCTCACATCGACTATGTGCTCATCCCCACCACACAAACGAAACACTTGGCGATGGATGAAGCCAAGGAATGGGGTGAGCAAAGAGAGGGTAGTATATACAAGTGGGGAGACAAGGCCGGCAAGTTGATCGCATGGCTTGACAAGAAGGAAAAAGCTAGCAGACTAGTCTCCGAATTGACGGGAAAGGGAGGCAGCATAATTAGGGACCCATTGACAATAGCAGAGACATTTGCAGAACACTTTCATACAAGTTACAACTCCACATCACCCCTGGGGGAGGAGGATTCTAGAGACCTCCTGCGAGATATCACAGAGATTGGCCAGGCCATTCAGAGTCTTAAACCAGGGAAAGCCATGGGTCCCAATGGGCTCCCCATCGAATTATACAAAATGTGCCCAGACTTGCTCTCCCCTCATCTGAAGGCAATGTACGAAGACAGTAGACGCATAGGCACTCTCCCACCGGACCAGCGTCTGGTTTTGCTGGTAGTCATTCACTAAGAAAGTAAACCTAAGTATCTCTGCTCAGCCTATAGACCCATTTCCCTTCTGAATGAGGAACCCAAAATCCTAGCCATGTTACTTGCAACTAGATTAATTAAGGTCATTAATGGTCTGGTGTACGTACAGCACTACTATCATGTAGGAAACCATATTGCCACATTGTATAAATCCCAACTAAAGTGCAAGTATGATTGCAATCATGATAACCTTCCAAGTTGCTATGCACCTATACTTCTTCCTACCCTAATCAGAGGTGTATGGGGTGCAGAAGGCACCAGAATCCTTTGGGACAGAGCTCTAGGGGCCATCCGCACACACTTAAGTGTAAGCTCCTTACTACATTGCTGCAGAGATATACAACAGTTAGGGCTTTCATCTTCCTGCGTGGAACTTCTAGTGCTTCTCCAGCCGAAGGGTTGAGTAGGCCAGTCTTCTGCTTCTACATGCATGCACATGTGCTGAAGCAACATTTTACAAACTGCTTTGAGTGAGAAAAGCAAGCAAGCTGCTCAATTGGTTCCAGGCTGTAAGCAGTTCCCTAGTCTGCTGACCACAGTGAAAAAAAACAGAATACTGGGTTGGCTAACGTTGACTTGCATTAGGGGCCATGTCTTTACTGTTGAAGGTGCTGGAACCAATGTGTTTGATTTTACTAATTTTAACTGCCCATGATTTCTGATGCCAGAATACAGTTGTCCTTGTAGACTAGTCAATTTGTTGCGGAACCTAGAACTAATTGCAATACAATTTCTGTGAGTGGATTCTTATTGAAAATTTTCCGTAGAAAGCAATGGTGCAAAGTCTACCACTCTATCATGATGTGTTAATCCAAAATGGTGGATTTTTCAAAATGGCTGCCCATTATTTGAGATATAGGGTATAACTGTGTATATGCCCATATGTGGTATAATTTTTTTTTGTCAAAGATATTTGTATTGGTTTTTCAATAGGAACACATGGCACAATCCGCCCATTATCCCACGCAGGGGAGCGATGAGTATAAGCCAACATACTGATACACGTCAAAAGAACTTGTTTTGTGTGTCGACGTACCCCTATCCCAACACAGAGCTCCACTGGAGGGTACAGTTTCTAAAGCGTATGGGTACAGAGAGCATACAAATCGAGAAGGAATGTCAGTAGCAGCCTATAGTTTCTCCGCCGTCTTCTCTGTCAGCTTCAGTGTTCTTGACAATGCTACTTTTGAGACAAAGTCACGGTAGGTGTTAGCATAGTGGAGCTCTCCCCGTATAGGGCCTAAGCAATGAGAAAACTAACAGCCATACAAAAGTAACTACTGATTTAACTAAACTTCCCCCAATCCCCACCCCCCACCCACCCCGGTGGTGGCCTCTTGTCATCTGGATTTAGCCCGCACTAGATGGGCTTGCTCAGAGTTGGAAGAGATGTAGAGCCCATAATGAAGCAGGGCAGACCGCTGACGGAAGACCCCGTGAAAGGAAGGAGACCAACGGACCCCATCTGAACTCAAAATTCTTAAAATCATCCTTAAAGATGTCAGACATGCGTTCCAGGCTTAGCAATTTCCAGAGGCGGGAGTGCCACAAGGATATTGCTGGTGCTTCCTTCCTTTTCCATGCTGCTCCTATAGTAATCTTAGCTGCTCCTATACTAAGCCACATTATTCTTTTATCAGCCCTGGTCTGGTGTTCTAACATAGGGTCTCGGATACCCAGAAGTATTTCTGCCATGGACGTGGGGATGGGGTATCCAAGCATATCTTTCATCTGTGCCAAAATTTCCTCCCAGAAGGGCCGAATGGTTGGGCAGTCCCACCAGATGTGCTGGAAGTCTCTGAGCAGGCCACACCCCCGCCAGCATCTATCTGAGGAACCCAGGAATATCCGAGATAGTTTGGAGGGATATAGGTACCAGTCCATCATTGTTTGTTGCATCTCGTAGGTCTGTGGATTGGTTAAATTTAAAGATGTCAGACCACAAGTGAGCCCACTCCTCGTCTGCAATGTCTCGTTGGGCCAGCCCCTCCCACATGGACATGTACCTCGGGCGAAGGGAGAGTGTAGTGGAGAGGAGAAATTTGTACAGAAACAAAATTACACCCTTCATAGAAGAGGATCTGGTAAGGAAGGCTTCGAATTTAGTAAGGGGACGGGTAGCCCCTTCGCGGACCTGGGGAGCGAGTGCCCAATGCATTAACGGAGTATAGTGATAGCGCTCCGAATCCCCCACACCGTAGTCTCTTTTACAGTTACCAAAAGCAAGGGGATCGTAGTTGTGGAACAGGTGGGTCAAGGCAAGACATCGTCCCTCCCGCCAGGCGTCGAAGGGTCCCTCCTGAAAGGCCTGAGGGAATGCTGCGTTGAAGTGGAGTGGAGTAAAGGGCGAAGGGAATGTAGTCCAGCTGTCATCTTTTGTTACGGAGTCCCAAACTCGTAGGGTGGTGCGCATAGGAGTGCTAAGATAGGCGTTTTTGGTTCTGTCCCATTTCGGACGCCAGATTAGGTCCCATGTTGTCCTGCCAGCTACACTTCGGTCCATATGGAGCCAATGCTTCTCTGACTCCTTCTGCGACCATTCGACCAGTATGCGGAGTTGTGCAGCCTTGTAATATAGGTGGATATCAGGTAGACCAACCCCTCCTTCCCGCTGGGAGCGGCGCAATAGGAAAAAGGAAAAACGGGCTCGTCCTCCTTGCCAAATGAAGCGTAGGATCAAAGGTTTTACATGTCTAAAAAAACCCGTTCTAGTTCAATTGGGAGTGCTTGAAATAAATATAGTAATTTAGGGAGAAGGGTCATTTTAACCGCGTGTACGCAACCCAGCCAAGAGAGGAAGAGAGGCTTCGACCTTGTCAGCTCCGCTTGAATGCGGTTAAGAATGGGTGGGAAGTTGGCACAGTATAATTTCTTCACGGTCGATGTCAGTTGTATACCCAAATATTGGATGAAGGAGGCGGCCCATGACAAGGGCGTAAGGGACTGGAGTCGGAGGACCTCCTGATGTGAGAGGGTGAGGTTAAGAATATAGGATTTATCCATATTAACTTTAAAGCTTGCCACTGCCTCAAAGCGCTCAAGTCCATTTGTAGGTGCGGCATAGACACTGTCGGGTCTGAAAGGGACAAGAGGACATCATCCGCAAATAGAGAGATCTTATGTGATTCCCCAGTGAAGGGTAGACCTTTGATCCCAGGGTTCTCTCTGACCGCATTCGCTAGTGGTTCAATACTGAGAGCGAATAGCAGGGGGGATAAAGGGCATCCCTGCCTAGTCCCCCTGGAGTGGATAAAGGGGGAAGATTGCACTCCATTCACAGCAACTTTAGAGCGGAGGTGTTGGTAATTGGCCCGAATCATGTTTAGGAATTGCGGCGAAAAACCAAACACCGAGAGCGTGTAGAATAGGAACTTCCAATCGACGCGGTCAAAAGCCTTTTCGGCATCCAACCCAACTAAAACCGCTGGGATCCTAAATTTGTTAGCCTTTTCTATCAAATGGACAATGCGGCGGGTGTTGTCGTGGGTCTGACGTCCCGCAATGAAACCAGATTGATCTGGGTGAATAAGGAGCGGCATTAGGTCGTTCAGTCTCTTAGCCAGAATAGAAGAATACAGTTTCGCGTCTATATTCAGGAGGGCAATAGGCCTATAGGAGGCGCAAAGCGAGGGGTCTTTCCCTGGTTTGGGAATTACTGAGATCACAGCCTCGGACATAGAACCAGTCGTGTCCCCGTCGGTGGCCATTCTATTAAAAAGCTTAACTAAGTGGGGGCTGATGTCAGAGGAGAATGTTTTATAGAAAATCGCGGTGTACCCATCAGTGCCCGGTGCCTTATGGGGCTTCAATGCCTTAATGGCCGAGGTGACCTCTTCTAAAGTGATCGGAACTGCAAGCTCCTCATTCCAAGCGGGGGAGACCTGAGGAATGGGCAGCTGTCTAAGGAATTCCTGTTGCCTGTCTTCGTCAAGGGAGTCTTTGGAGTACAAAGTTTTATAAAATGCCCTAAAAAGATCCGCCTTGTCCTCATCTTTATGGGTAATGACTCCTGAGGGATTCTGAATACCCCCTACGTATTCTCTCTCCCGCTTATCCTTTAATTGCCTGGCGAGATGTTTCCCAATTTTATTACCCTGAGTATAGGATAAGTTACGCAGTTTAAGAAGTGTGAATTCTGCTCTATTGTTGTATATAGCCCTGAGTTTACCTCTGATCGCTGTGAGCTGGCGCAATGTCTGTCTGATGGGTTTAAGCTTATGGGTATGTTCAATGGCCGAAAGTTCCGCCTCCAGCAGTTCCATATCCTTGGCGCGCTGTCTATTCAGGGCTGTGTTGAGCGCAATGCATTTATCCCTCAGTACAGCCTTAAAAGAGTCCCATGTAATGTACTCTGATGTGTCTTCCTGCTGGTTAAGGGTGAAAAATTCTCTGATAGTTTCGCGGAGTTGAGTACAAGCTTCCTTGTCCCTGGCCAATGCTGCCGGAAAGTACCACCTAGGGGTAGATGGGGCATTCCCATACCAGTTGAGACAGATAGAATACAGGCTATGATCCAAGACTTACATGGGGAATATCTTGGCCTCTCGGAGACCCCCCTGCAGGGACTGGCTGGTGAAGATGTAATCCAGTCGGGAATAGGAATGATGGACATGGGAGAAGAAGGTATAGTCCCGGGTCTGGGGGTATTGGACGCGCCACGTGTCCAATAAGGCTAGGTCTTGAATGCGCCTTTGAGTGTCACTGGAAAAGGAGCCCAGATCAGAGCGACGTGTATGTGTACTATCTAAGTCTGACTGCCACACCAGGTTAAAGTCCCCCATAAGAATTAGAGGCCCCTCAGCAAAATCTGTCACCTTTCTTAATAGGGCTTGTAGAAATCCCGTTTGGCCAGTGTTAGGGGCATAGAGGGTCACAAAGGTACAAAGCTTCCCCTTCAAACATCCCTTGACCATAAGCCAGCGCCCATCTCTGTCACTCTGCACCCCTATGGGCTAGAATTGAGTAGTGAATCGGAATAAGAACGCCACCCCCCTGTGTTTTGTAGCAGCTGAGGACTTATAAATAAGCGGGTACTGTTTGTGTTTCAGACGCGAATCTCCCGCCCTAGTTAAATGTGTTTCCTGAAGGGCCACTATGTCTAGATGATGATCGGTTAAATTCTTCCATATTTTCTGACGCTTCTGAGGGGAATTAAGCCCTTTAACGTTCCAGGTGCCTACGGTTATCGGCATAGCAGTAGGAAATCTCGTACATCTCTACTGTCTCTCTAATCTCCATGTCCCATCCTTCCTCCGTACTACTCCTCCGGTCTCCCGCCCAAGGACACTTTAAGCCCCCGGGCCTCTGTAAAGAGCAGAAATCCTCCCAATGGTCAATATTGCAAAGGCCACCACCAAGTTCCTCCTCCAACCCCCATTCTGAACCCAGAAAGCAAAGCAAATCAAAAGAAAATAACTCAACCACACATACAACAAGTCCCCCCATAAAGGGGATTTAACCAAAACAGCGATCTCGAAGCAGGATTTAGAAGATCCCTGTGAGATCATTGAGGACTTTGGGTCCGAGGATCCGGTCCGCGCCCGCTCGAGCGTGCTAGGAAATCAAAAGCCGTACATGGCGGTAGCCACGCACGCCACAGACACGAGGTCCTATGAACAAAAGGGGATAGGTCCATAAACATGTGGTGGGGGCTAGACCCTTTATAGAATATGTAACACAAATTGCCCGAACCACAAAATCTCCACAAGCTTATTGAGAGGGAAAAGATCAATTTATTATGATCACCCTCAACACTTTACTTAGTGTCAATGTTTTTTTATCTTTTTCAAGTTATGACAAGCTATATGACAGAAAACAACAATACATTAAACATTTACACAGCTATAAATACTTCCCCTTCAAACATCCCTTGACCATAAGCCAGCGCCCATCTCTGTCACTCTGCACCCCTATGGGCTGGAATTGAGTAGTGAATCGGAATAAGAACGCCACCCCCCTGTGTTTTGTAGCAGCTGAGGACTTATAAATAAGCGGGTACTGTTTGTGTTTCAGACGCGAATCTCCCGCCCTAGTTAAATGTGTTTCCTGAAGGGCCACTATATCTAGATGATGATCGGTTAAATTCTTCCATATTTTCTGACGCTTCTGAGGGGAATTAAGCCCTTTAACGTTCCAGGTGCCTTCGGTTATCGGCATAGCAGTATGGAAATCTCGTACATCTCTACTGTCTCTCTAATCTCCATGTCCCATCCTTCCTCCGTACTACTCCTCCGGTCTCCCGCCCAAGGACACTTTAAGCCCCCGGGCCTCTGTAAAGAGCAGAAATCCTCCCAATGGTCAATATTGCAAAGGCCACCACCAAGTTCCTCCTCCACCTCCCATTCTGAACCCAGAAAGCAAAGCAAATCAAAAGAAAATAACTCAACCACACATACAACAAGTCCCCCCATAAAGGGGATTTAACCAGAACAGCGATCTCGAAGCAGGATTTAGAAGATCCCTGTGAGATCATTGAGGACTTTGGGTCCGAGGACCTGGTCCGCGCCCGCTCGAGCGGGCTAGGAAATCAAAAGCCGTACATGGCGGTAGCCACGCACGCCGCAGACACGAGGTCCTATGAACAAAAGGGAATAGGTCCATAAACACGTGGTGGGGGCTAGACCCTTTATAGAATATGTAACACAAATTGCCCGAACCACAAAATCTCCACAAGCTTATTGAGAGGGAAAAGATCAATTTATTATGATCACCCTCGACACTTTACTTAGTGTCAATGTTTTTTTATCTTTTTCAAGTTATGACAAGCTATATGACAGAAAACAACAATACATTAAGGGCCAGATGTATCAAAGGGTTTTACCGATTCTGTGTCTATGTGAAAATGTGTTCATACATATGGCCCTAAATATTTACACAGCTATAAATACTTTGTACATACATGAAAAACAAATTCTTTACACATTACCAAAAAGAAAATTTCTTGCATCAAACATTACAAAAAACTAAGAATACATCACAAACAACATTAGAACAAACATTACATTCAAAAAATGAGAAAAATATAGAAAAAACCAATCCAAGGGGGAATTATAAGCAAATGAATGGCTCTTAAACAAATCAATACTGGACCAGCCGGTCCTAGTATCGTGGAGATGACATTTTATTCCACCCTATGAAAGTGCCGGCGCGTTTCGAGAACAGGCACAATGTCGCTGATCTGTCATCAGGGCTGTTTTATTCTTTGTATCTGCAAGATGCAAAGAAAATATTTTACTCATCACTTCTCAAAACCAAACTTCTTTTAAGGCAATGGGCTGAGAAAGAAAATTCCTACATACCAAACTTGTTTGTAAGTAGAGCAGGGCATTAAGGCGTAAAAGGGTTTCAAACCAATTATTTTAAACGTGGCCAGGCAGGACTCCATACAAGAAATTCAGAGAAGTTTTTGTACATTAGTAAATCAAACCAGCTCGTGGTTTCATTACTAAAGCGTAACCCAGTACTACTTAAAGCATACCTTGATATTGTCGACTGCCGCCAACAGGCGTACTTATATGTAGTCTACCACCATGCGGATAAGCTCCTAAAACAATAGTAAAAATTGTTTTAGTGATAGGGCTGATGATTACAGTATTCGCGTAGTGCATGCATTATTAAAATACCAGAGTGGGCAGGAGTCATTTTGCCTACCTTAATGATGTGTTTCTGTTCCCTTTTAAGTTTTTGAAAGTTTTTGAAAATGTGCTCTCAATTGGCCATCCTGCGTTAGAGAAAAAACGAAAAAACGAGTGTGAGCGCTAGTAGCTAAAAGTCTGGGCATTCAAACAGATTCTGAGCGTTAAATGGACCGAATGCATGTCCTGGCAATTACCTGCTCGAAAATAACAGCAGGCCGCTGGTGCGATCAAAGTTTTCTCACAAGAGATGGCCGCGCAGGCACTTCCAGTATTTAAAGCCCACCTCCAAAAGAGGGCATGATGGGACTTGTAGTGTCCTCAAACTTGCGTAACAAGAAAATTATATTTATTATGTGAAGCGCATATAAAGTCGGTGTCATTTTCAAAGAATAGCTGTATGAAACCTATTTTGTAACTATTTTAGTTACGCGCTGGGTTTGAGGTAAAAAACTCAAAACTTTATTGACAACTCGTATATAAACACTAATGTTGAAACCGGCCAATTCATTTGAACGCTGATTTAGATCGCATATATGTCACAAGTACGGCGAGCACATCAAGGGTCATTATTGTAATCATGTGTTGTATGCACCCTAAACAAACTTCATAACAGAGCATGTGGGGAGTCTGTAGGTGACACTGCACCCATTTTTAAGATTGCATATATCTACCTACCAGGCAGTGGACGCGCTTATTTGTTATACGCAAGATATATTAATGAAAAGAGGACATAAGGCTACAGATTAAGGCCAGGCATGTCTAACAGATGCCAGACCGCTATACTATGTGTCTGTGTCAATTATATGTGGGCTATCTCGGACAAGCTGTTAAGACCTGTTTGATTGCTATTGTTTTTCAAAATCAGATAAGCCTCTTTTTGCAGTAAGGCACGCTCAATGTCGTGGCATTTTGTCATTGATTTCGCAGTGAATAACACTGACCATTTAAATTCATGTTCATTATGGCCTTTATCACAGAGGTCAGCATTAGGCTTGCTTCACGGAGCTCCCCCCGAGGCAGTGAAATATAAGCTAAGCTATCAGCAGAGCCATCACCAGCTGAAGCAATGGTGGAAGCTACCCTGGAGAGGGCAGCTGTAGCATGCTTTGGGAGCCTTGATACATCCCAGCCATCAATAAATACTGGTAAGTGAAAAATGTGCATGTGATGTGTGAATACCCACTAACGTCTGTACTGTGCATGCATACTAAACAACCACAAGCAAACATGTAAATGTAAATGTATACTTGTAAAGCGCACTGTTACTTCATCTCGGAGTGTCCTGGCGCTGTATACCGCTGGGGAACCCGTCCTGGCTTTCCTTGTGAGATGGTCCCTCCTGGGCACCCCCAAGGTGAAGCCATGCATCCCCGGCGCTGATGGGGCCGTTGTGGAGATTAAGCAAGCTATTGCCCAGAGTTGCAGAGTGGGACCCATGGTTAGCTTAGGCACCTAGGCGAGAATTATCGAGTCCGCGGACATTGACCCAAGTCCCTGCCGTGACGGGAATTGAACCCTGGTCCCGGGCCGACCTCTGCTTCAGGGTCTGCTGCTTCTAACCAGTGAGCCACACTTCTCCACATAGCATTCATGTACAAACAACAAACAACACTAGTGTTGCATCATGGGAGATGTAGTCTGTGACAAATTCAGTGTAGTGAGGGAATGATTTGATCTGATAAACATTGCAACACCACTGAAACAGTTCTATTATTTTTTGACACATAGACACACCATTGGAAGCAGACGACACTGCTGATGACACAGCTGGTAGCCACGAGCCTGAGCAGATGGAGGAAGGGCAGGGCGTAGGGGAAACACGTGGGCACAGGCCATCTGAAGTCCCATCTACTGTGGCTGCAACCACTTCTGAGTCCACACTCACTGTCACCTCAGCTGCACAGCAGGACACAACACAACAAGGCCCTCTGTCCATCCTTGTGTGTCTCTCACAGCCAAAACAACAGTCCATGCGTCAGAACAAAGGTTTCCCCTCCAATGGATCAGCTAGTCCAGCCACGTCTGCTTCACTAGACCATGAAATGCTGCAAATACAGCGCCTGCAAAACAAAATCCAAAGACCAAGAAATGTCAGGATGACCCAGGACTTACGCATGATCACCAACAAATTGGCTGAGAATCAGGCCTGAATTGAATCAAAACTGGATGCCCTCACCCACACTGTGACAGACTTAGCAAAATAGGGGTCTGCAGAAAGGGCAACTCTTAGGCGCATGGAGCGCAGCAGGGGCCAGAAACTTGACAATTTGATCAGGGCAATCAATAGACTGGTGCATGCTACAAACAAACACAGCCTGCGCACACTTGGCCTGCAGGTAGAGATGGGCCACTGCAGAGGGAACATAGCTCATGGCCTAGAGAAAATAACAGCAGCAGTGGAAACACTGCAGACCAATCAGATCATTGGTGGTGTTGGCATTGGTGGCACTGACAGCGAAGTATCAAGCCGTAGCAGCATTTCAGCCACAGAGACACCAAGAATGCGCAGAAGCAGCAGCCGGCACCTTGGGTTGGGTAGTGGCAGCTCTGGCCAGGCTACACAGAGGGGCATGAAATTAACTTTTTTGCCTCCCAACATAACTTTACAATGACTTAATTTTCATTATTTGTGGTGACCTAACCCCAATTTACTTTTTTAAGCTTATGCCTACAGTTACTGATGTATCTGTTGTCCTAAGTTTGATAATGGATGCCAGAAAATTAAAGCACCCATTTATATTCACAAATTGTTCTGTCTTATGTACAGCTGAGTGTCTAACTGATGTGTACGTAGCTTTCAGAAGTAGTTGTTGGCAATATGGTCACTGCACCTTCTCCCCTCTGCTGCAGCGTTACCATCCCTTTGATGTACGGCAGGTGGTCCAAGGTCCTCATCCTCAGAATCTGTGTCAAACACATTGATGGGCATTCCACCCCTGCAGGCCATGTTGTGCAGCATGGCACATGTTGCCACGATTTTACAGACTGTCTCTGATGCATACTGCAGAGCTCCACCACTCTTACTTAGGCATCTGATTCGCGATTTCAATATTCCAAAAGTTCGCTTCATCACTGTCCTTGTGCGCCTGTGTGCAGTGTTGTACCGCCTTTCATGTATATTGTTGGGTGACAGATACGGTGTGAGGATCCACGGACGCAGGGCATACGCACTGTCACCTGTTGTGAGATATGTGATGTTGAGGTTAAATGTTAACAGACATACAAGTGAATAAACGTTTGTCTGGGTACTGGTAATAACATTTCCTAGGAGGTATCCATCATCAAAGTCATCTCCTTCTAACCTTTGATATAGACTGTTGTTCCTGAAAATATATGCACCATGGGTGCTTCCAGGGAATTTGTCTACAATGTCTGTAATTATATTTTTAGCGTCACACACTACTTGGATATTGAGGGAATGTGTGCTTTTTCTGTTGCGAAAAATGTATTCAAAGCGGGATGGTGGACATATGGGCACATGGGTCCTATCTATGCACCCTATGTCCTGTAAGAACCTTGCTATTCTGTAAAAATCGAGTTTTGTTTGGTCTCATTCCTCATTATCCCTGGGCATGTTAATGTGTAGATGAATACGGTATAGCATGGCGTCTAGGAAATTATTGAAAACTCTGAGACACACCACCAGCCACTGCAGTGACATCTTGGTAACTACCAGTGGCCAAGAGGTAGAGGGAGCACAAGACTTGTAAATGTGTGGGAATTGCATTGCTGCACAAGGTTCTGCTCTCAAGCTGTGGCTTCAAGGTGTCAATGAGGTCTAGTATGACCCTGCTACTTAGCCTGTACTGCTCATATATCTCCTCCTCTGCCTTATCCAACAATGTCAGCCTGACTCTGAATATCCTCTGCTGTCTTCTCCTCCTCTGCAATACTACCATTATCTGCTTTCTCCTCGCTAACACGTACAGGGCAGCCATTGTGGAAAGGTTTGTGATGCATTCTGGGTCTGTTTTCATTGGTTGTTCCTGACTACCACCTGTTTCTGCTTAGTGCTAAATTGCATGCTCAAATGTACCTTTTTGCGCTTGGTCGCAATTTGCGACTGCTCTGTACATGCAATTTCGCGTGTTGCAATTTGGGACTCGCAATTTTGGTAGTGCAAAAAAGCGTGCGCTTTTTTTGAGAGTTGGTATGCACTCTCAGATCAACTTGGGCAATTGCGATTGACTTTAGTACATTGCATATGGCCATTTTTGCATGCGCAAATCATTTTGCGATCGATTTTGCGCATGCAAAATGGTCGTACATCTTGCCCTTTGTGTATTGTTTATATATGTTGTATTTTACTTTGTGTTCATATATACATAATCCCTTTTTCATAAAATCAAGTATTTGGCTGAATAATCATTTATTGCTGCTGCTGAACGTATTTGAGTTGCGAGCCTGTGTCCACCCCTTTGTGCCCACCTTTCTCTTTCTCCTGAGAAGCTTTGCAACCTTGGACTGCTTGACTCATGTTAGAGCTGAGAGTCAAGTACTGAAGGGGTAGCTTGCCCAGTTGCTCAGAATCCATAGTAGGCCGGCCCCCAAGACATCAGGGGTAAAAGGCCTTAACCCCCCACAGTTGGGCCCAGTTGCAACTGCTTAATCCATGGCACTCTGAACGGGGTTCTGACAGACTCTTTGGAAATTTGGCTTCTGCGTGAGGGGCAACAAAAACTAAAACTCACGAACCAAGCTGTGCACTGCAACTTCTAGGTCGGCTTAGTACTCCTGGCCATGCATGCCACATCTGAAAAAGATGCATTTTCAAGAGTGCTTTACCACCACTTTCCAGATTTTCCCTACCTGTCCGAAAAATTGCTTAGATGCATGTTGGTGGGAAACTCAGTCAGTGATCTTTTTATTTTTGCCTTGCCAAATGTTGGCAAGTGATTTGTGAGCGTCACTGACTACAAGTCATAGGAAACGACTACATGGCAATCCATAGGTAAAGTGTTAATTGATTAACTAAAATACCAGAGAAAAGGCATGGAGCCTAAACTACAAAAACCAAAACAGTGCTGCTTAGGGTGACCAACCGTCCGTAAATTTCACGGACCGTCCGTAAATTGGACCTCACGTCCGTTGTCCATGAGGATCCTTTTTACGGACACCTTTTGTCCGTAATTTTGGCCTTGCAGGGAACAGAGCTTTTTCCTGTGAGAGGTCTCAGCTCCCTGATGGGGCCGCCTCGCACCTATGTTCCAGCACAAGAGCAGCCCCTCCCGCCCATTGTCATTCTGTATGGTGCTGATTGCAACATATAGAATGACAATGGGCCAGTTTGGACGGCTAATATCGCCTTCCATTCCTGCTGAGTTTAAAGCTGTCCACAGGATCTCAAAGTCTACTAATGTCTTCGTTTCTTATTTATCCATGAACATTAAGCAGAGAGTGTGGCTGCTAGCCCATTTGAAGCATTTAGAAACAAACAGAGGCATTTGCACTTCTGAAAGTACTGTGAGTGGGCTTAAGGGCTCTCCCTGCCCCTCCCACACTCTCGGAACTCGGCCTGCTTATGAATATGAGAAATCAGAGGCTTTCAAAGCGCATTTAAACCGTTAAGTAAATGAAACCCACAAGTTCTCAGTTTGTAAAAAAAAAAAACATGAGTGCCAGTGCTCTCTTCAGGAGGAGTCTGCAGCTTACACCCCACATTGCCCCTGCCATGCTGCCGGTGATAATAACAACGCATCTACTACCCATCACACTCATACAACTGTGAGAATTTGGATATTGTAGGCCCCCAAAGTTATAAGAATGGCTGGAGCTGCAGGTAATAGCCGTTTTTAATGTATATTGAATTAATAATTAACTGTTAACAACAATTAGTGGACTGCGTGTTCTTGCAGCCAAGAACAAGTAGGAAACAGTTTACAAGACAAAAGTGGGTACTGTAGTAACGTGATCATGTCCATGTCTGATAACAGCATGGAATATTCCTCAGAAGGTTTAAAAGCACGCCAAGTTGACACAAGCCAAATTTACACACGCCAAGTTGACACAAGCAGGCCTCTGTAACCAGACTTGAAAATATCTTTTCAGCGTAGCCTTCTGTAATGTGTCTGTGCAGGGAACAAACATAGTTGTCCTGTAGGTCAAATTAATGCAGCAAACTATTAACGGGGACCTAGCCAATCGTCTATGGGTATAAGTAGATCATTGAATGATTCAAGGCCCAACTCCCTTTACATGTGCATATATGCAGTGTACTATTCCATCAATATCAATCAGCATATTTCAAAGTCTGGTGCAGATGCGCAAGTGCTCCGTGTGTGATATAATACTTACATATATACACAAATAGTACAGGATATCCACATGTTTTACACCACAGAATATACTGAGCTAATTATCTTCTTGACTCAAGTGTGGTAGGTAGAGGACCCTGAGGGTATGTGGAGATTTTCACTCAGGGGGAATTAAGCTGTTGTCGGATCAGGACAGCACATTCTGTCTAATGTCTTTAGTATGAATAATCTTTTCTCAGCCTCCTGGGGTTCTCACATCATATGACTATAATGATGAAGATTTCACAATCTTCCAGCGCATCCCATAAAATGAGCTGGACCCTGTGTAGTGGAAGCGCTGGCCGTCCAACATTGCTTGAGGAGGTTGGGATTATAGAGTAGAATTCAAGATGCTGACTGTTGTTGATGGAATGCACTGCATTTTTAAATTGAGAGGGGCCTAGAATCATTAGATTACATACTATTATAAACCTGGGCGATTGGTTGGGTTTGTGTTGAGGGATCCCTGCATTAATTTGACCCTTGGGACCATTGTGTTTGTTGTAGAAGAGTTGGGGAGAGGAGTTCGCCTAACGGCTAGGGTGGTCGACCTCGAATCTGGGGAACTGGGTTTTACTATCGGCAATGCTGCTCAACATCCTGTGATTCTGGGAAAATCACTTAATCTCAACGTGCCTAACAAAAATGAATGTGCCCTCATGTAATGCAACTGGTGCTATGTAAAGCGCTGTGATACCCGATTCGGGTCAAGTTCGCGCTATATAAAACTCTGTAAAATAAAAATAAAATAAAAAACTGTGGAGGAAATCTCCAGGTTAATCAGACAGCACCACCTTGTGGTAGACTGTCAGAAAGTGCTGGTGTTGACAAGTGTGAAGCCCAGCACTGACTGGGAACCACTGGATCAAATTAAGCACTTAGTCAAGTACACTGACAGTTTCTTTAATAATTAATAATCGTGTTCCTGTTGCAGATACTTGGTCCAAAGTTGCACTGGATTACAGGGTTAAGGTAGTTCATCAGTCTCTCAAGATTAGCGGTGAGACCCCAATCCAAACAAGAAGATCTCCACCCCTTTACAGGTCTTCATTTTTTAGGAGGGGAAGTGCATTGAGCACAGAGGGTCTGATTACAAATCACTCAGAGTTATCGTGGGGGATTGGAGGGAGGGATTGTCATTGCCCAATCACAAGTCATGTTTTATACTAACACTTCAGCAGTTCACCAGAGACCCTGAAGGTGCTAGAAGAAGTTTATCGCTACCTGGCCAAAGGGAACACGTCTTCTTCTTCTGAGCCTCTTTCGTTCTTTGATCCGATCATTTTGAATTGATGTGTTGACATGGAGGTTTCATATCGACATAGTATTATTGATTGTTTTCTAGTCTTTACCAACTGGTGAGAATGGATGAATCCAAATAATTTCACTCCATGACCTTTTATGTAGCCCAATTTTCGACCCGATCTGTAAATCTTGTTATTTGATATAGGTGCAAACAGGGGGCAATGTTGTTTCAAAATTCGGGACCTTATCCGTGGCAAATGCTGTAAGCTTTTTCATTGCATGTATTGATCAGACCCTGGATGGACCACCATTTTGTTTCGATGGTGTGGTTGGGGATGGTAAGTTATAGTCAGTCTGGAGGCTAGAAGCAAATGGGTGATGAGCTTTCCCCCCAGTGAGGTCAAAGGGTATTCATTATAGGGACACCAACCGTCCGTAAATTTCACGGACCGCCCGTAATTTGGACCTCACATCCCTTGTCCATGAAGAGCCCACCCCGCCCATTGCCATTCTGTCAGCGACTGATTGGCCCTATACAGAAAGACAATGGGCCAGTCTGGGCTCTTACAGCATCTGGTGGGCCTCCTCCTGCCTCGGTCTAGGGCAGGACATTCTGTCAGATGGAAGAAATGTACAAAACAAATGTACAAAAACGCCCATGCTGCTACGTGCCAGTTCATGAAAAGAAGCTGGAGAAAGAAGTTAAAGAAGAGGTTATAGTTCTTACACAGTCTCATCATTTCAGAGCTGAAGCATTTTTTTTGTCAAAGGTGTTTTTATTAATATTTTGTAAGACAGAAGAAAAAGAAAGACATGCAACAGTCCCGCACAACTTCCCACGCAGGGGGCATATATTAAGTCAGGTGGAAGATATGGCATGGATAAAAGGCAGCACGTGCATCCAGGTCGTAAGAGGCCACTAGCTAAAGGGAAGAACATGTAGCGTAGCTCAAACAAGACATAAGGCCATACAAGGTTAGGGCTAATGGCAGGGACAGGCGTTACTGCATATTTAGAAAAATATATGGGGCCTGCATTTTCTCAAGCTTTGTCCATCTCTCCGCCTCCTACATGTGTCAGGCCGTCGCAAGAACATGAACGAAAAACACCCACATCCACCCCCCAATCCCCCCCACCCCCCCTTAGTGGTGGTAGCTATAGTCATACAAACACAGTCAACTGGATGGATAATTCTTACACTTGAAACAGATGGAGGGCTCGCACCGTAGGCGGGCAAACCGCAGACGGCAAGCCTTTAGAGAGAAAGCGAACTAGGGGGCCCCAGCGAAACGTGAAGTTTCGAAAACCGCTGAGGAAGATATCAGCCATACGTTCCATGCTCAACAACTTCCATAATCTCGCATGCCACAGGGAAAGCGCTGGGGCTTCCTTCTTCTTCCAGGCCGCTGCTAGGGTCAGTTTGGCCGCTCCAATACAAAGCCAAAGTATCTTTTTGTCTGCTCTGGTTTGGTGTTCAAGATCCGGATCCCGAAGGCCCAGCAAAACATGGGCCATAGAATCCGCGATCGGGTAGCCCAGAATCTCCTTAATGTGGGATAGAATCTCCTCCCAAAAGGGACGTATGGCAGGGCAGTCCCACCATATGTGCCTGAAGTCTCCCAGTAGGCCACAGCCCCTCCAACATCTATCCGAGGAGCCCGGAAAAATCCGGCTCAACGTAGCCGGATATAAGTACCAGTCCATCATTGTTTTAAGATGGGCCTCCCTAAGCTCCACAGAATGATTATGTTTAGCTATATCGTGCCACAGGTGGGACCATTCCTCATCTGAGATACTGCGTCCAAGGAGATCCTCCCAGAGGCCCATGTATCGGGGCCTAGGGGAAACGGTCGTAGACAGCAGGAGGCCATAGAGGAAGGAAATGGCACCCCGCATGGTGGATGTCTTAGTAAGGAAGGTTTCGAAGGGGGTAAGCGGTCTGGTGGCCGCATCCTGGACCGAGGTGGACAGCGCCCAATGGAGTAACTGGGTATGGCAGAACCGCTCCGACCGTTGGACCTCGTAATCCCGCATACAGTTGTCAAAAGTGAGCGGGGCATAGCCATGGAAAAAATGCGTCAGGGCTAGGCAGCCCCCCTCCCTCCAAGCATCAAAGGGACCTTCATTTGCAGCAGGGGGAAGGGCAGGATTAAAGTGTATGGGCGTAAAGGGGGACGGGAATGACGTCCAACGTTCATCACCAGAGACCGAGTCCCACACCTTCAAAGTAGTGCCGGTGGGGGTACTAATGTAAGCGTTCAGGGGCCCATCACCCTTGGGCTTCCACACCAAGTCCCATATCGTCCTCCCCGTAACACTCCTGTCCATGTGCAACCAATGTTTCTCCGAAGTAGGCTGGGACCACTCCACCAACACCCGCAGTTGTGCAGCCTTGTAGTATAAGTGCAGGTCGGGAAGGCCTACCCCAACCTCCTTCCTCGGGCTTCGGAGAATGTTAAACGAAAAACGAGCGCGACCCCCCTGCCAAATAAAGCGAAGCATCAGTGTTTTGATACGGCGGAAGAAGTCTCTGTCCAGTACAATAGGAAGCGCCTAGAAGAGGTATAGGAACTTAGGAAGAAGGGTCATTTTGAGCGCATGGATCCGACCCAGCCAAGATATGTACAGTGGCCGCCATCGGGCCAGGTCACCCCGTACTTTCTCCCCGAGAGGAGGAAAATTGGCAGAATACAGCTTCCCGATCGTGAGAGTCAGATGGACCCCCAGGTACAGTAAGGAGGAGAGGGTCCATGGTAGAGGCGTGAGCGGCCGGAGGCGGTCCACCTCTGCCGAAGACAGCGTGAGGTTGAGAATATAGGACTTATCGGGGTTGATTTCAAAGCCCGACACTTCCTCAAAGCGCGCTAGGGCGTCTTGAACGTGGGGAAGGGAGTGAGCGGGTCCGAAAGGGAAAGCAGGACGTCATCGGCGAACAGGGTGATCTTGTGTTGTTCTCCAGTGAAGGGCAGTCCCCGAATATCCGGGTTCTCCCTTACAGCGAGCGCCAGAGGTTTGATGCTTCAAGCAAAAAGCAGGGGGGAAAGGGGGCAGCCCTGTCTAGTACCGCGCGAATGTGGAAAAAACGCCGACAGATGCCCGTTAACCGTTACTCTAGACCGGGGACTGCTGTAGTTCGTTTTGAGCATCCCTAAGAATTTGGGGGAGAAGCCAAACGCCGTCAGAGTTTGGAACAAGAAGCCCCAGTCCACCCGGTCAAAGGCTTTCCCAGCGTCGAGACCTATTAGGACTGCCGGGATCTTGAACCTGTTGGCTTTCTCGATTAGATGGATCACTCTCCTGGTGTTATCATGAGTTTGGCGCCCTTTAATGAATCCTGATTGGTCCGGGTGGATGAGTGCCGGCATCAGGTCCTGTAGCCTGTTAGCGATTAGGGAGAGGTATAACTTAGCAACCACGTTAAGTAGGGCTATTGGCCTATACGCAGAGCACTTGGATGGGTCCTTCCCTGGCTTGGGGATGATCGAAATAACAGCCTCCGCCATGGAGCCCGAAGTCATGCCTGACTCCGCCATGGTATTAAAAAGTTGCACCAAAAATTCAGCCACCTCAGAGGCAAAGGTCTGATAGAAGAGAGCTGTAAAGTCATCCGCTCCCGGAGCTTTATGTGGCTTCAGAGCTTTAATGGCAGTCATGACCTCCTCACTGGTGAAGGGGGCAGTGAGCAGCTCGTTCCATTCCGCGGAGACCCGAGGGAGGGGGAGCGCGGCTATGTCATCTTTTTGTCTCTCGGGATCAAGAGTATCCCCCGAGTACAATGCTGCGTAGAAGTCACCGAAGAGGCCAGCCTTGGCCTCATCACTATGTACCAAGGCCCCTGCCGCGTCTCGGATCCCCCCTATATATTCCCTCTCTCTCTTGTCCCGGAGTTGGCGGGCCAGGTGTTTCCCCACTTTGTTACCCTGCGATTAGGAAAGGCGTCGCAGTTTCAGCAAGGTAAATTCCGTCCTGTTATTGTAGTGAGCTCTGAGTTTGCCCCTGACAGCCGTCAGCGGTCTCAGTGTCTGTCTGGAGGGATTTTGTTTATGCGCCAACTCAAGGGCGGATAGTTCCCTCTCCAGTTCCTCCCGCTCCGCCCTTCTCAGCTTGTTCAGGGTGGCATTAAGTGCCAAGCAACTGCCCCGTATCGATGCCTTGAAGGCGTCCCACCTAGTAAAGATAGAGGTGTCGTTCTTGCGGTTAAATTAAAAAAAGTCACGGATAGCCTTCCGTATAGCTTTACAGGAGGAGTCATCCCGGACCAGGGAGGCCGGAAAGTACCACTTGCGTTGGATAGTGCCTCCCGTCGCCCAGTGTAAGCAAAGCGTAAGCAAACTGTGATCCGAGACAGACAAAGCAAAGATCCTAGCATCGCGCAGATTCCCCCTAAGGGATTGACTCAAAAAAAGGTGGTCTAAGCGAGAATAAGAGTGATGTACGTGGGAATAGAAAGTAAAGTCCCTAGTCTGGGGATGGAGAAAGCGCCAACTGTCTAGAAGACCCATGTCCCCTATCCTCTGTTGTGTCTCAGCGGAGAAAAGGCCCGTGTCGGATCTCTGGTGATGAGAGCTGTCCAATTCCCTATGCCATACCAGGTTGAAGTCCCCCATCACAATCAAGACCCCCTCGACGAAGTCCTCAACAATCCGCAGCAGGTCCCGAACAAACCCATTTTGACCGACATTGGGGGCATATAGGACTAAAAAAGAGCTCAGCTTGCCAAGGAGCATACCCTTACCCATAAGCCAGCGGCCCTCCCTGTCGGTACGCACATCCATGGGCTGGAAGTGTAGGGCTGAGCGGAAAAGAAGGGCCACTCCCCTGTGTTTCGTGGGGGCTGAAGACCTGTAAATAATGGGAAATCGCTTATGCTTAAGGCGGGCTTCATCCTTCCGTGCCAGGTGGGTTTCTTGAAGGCCCACCACGTCTAATTTATGGTCAAGGATATACTTCCATACCCTCTGGCGTTTCTGGGGGGAGTTTAAGCCCTTCACATTCCAAGTACCTAAAGTGAGAGGCATCACAGAATCAGAACCCCCTCCCGCTCCTCAATCTGAAACAGTCCGGTAGACCCCTTCCTCCCCAGCCAGGACCAATGCCCCTCAACGTTCCCTACCTCGCAAGTGCAAGCAGTGCATAGAAGCTCAGGCCCCTGCCCTCTCCACGACATGCAAAGACCGACCCCCCTTACCCCCCTCCAGGTCATCCAGCACAGCACATCCAACACCTTCCATCCACCACGAAACCCGCACACAAGATACTCTGCTACCACCACTACCCTCCCTCCCCTCCCCCCCACCCACCAGACCCCAATCCCCCCAACTGTCAGAAAGAAACAAGTCTGAAAAAGCCATGCAACAGAAAACAATGCGAGGCACTGCAAGGGGGCCTCCCAATAATGACCGCAAGGGTCGGGGTGGCGAGACCAGGCAGTGTCCACCCAAAACACAAGTCCGGGGTGACGCACCAGTGAGTTCATAGATCATTCGTGGTACCTGATGGAAATGTGCCCCTCCGGCTGCCACGCAGCTCCGTCCTGAGGCATCACACCGCAGATGAGCTATCGGTTCTCGTCGCCTCCGTCACCAGCGCAACTGAGGCAACCGCCGTTCCCCTCTCATGCAGGCGAGCCGAAAGATCCGGCCCTCCCGTTGCTGCAAGTCGACCTACTCTCTGCCAGGCCGGGGAGCGCGATTGACACCCCGATGGGGAGACCCTCTCCCCGGGGGGCACGGTGTTGTCATCTAAGCCAAGGAGCTCTCTGGCTGCTGATAGCGACCTGACCTGGACAAGTCTGTTTTGCCAACGAAAGATAAGGAGAAAAGGGTGGCCCCAGGAGTAGGCCATGTTCTGAACTCGTAGGAAAGCGGTTACTGGACGGAAGTCTCTCCGTTCCTGCAGTGTCGAAGCAGCCAGATCTTGAAAGAGCTGAGGATGGTGGTCTCGAAATTGCAGGAGGTTAAGACCTCGGGCCTTTCTAAGTATGTGCTCCTTCAGCTGGAAGTCATGGACACAGACCAATATGTCTGGGGGTGGAGCTCTCTGGCCCCGCGGCAAGCCACCCGGTGGACCCTGTCCATACGAATTTCCTTGAGGTCGTCTTCCGCCAAGATCTGTAGGAAGAGGGCTTCCACATAGCCTCGTAAGTCCCCCCTTCTCCTTCCCAGGGCACCGCTCGTATCCTGATATTGTTCCGGCGTGACCTGTTTTCTAAGTCCTCGGCATGGACCTGGAGGTCCAGATTCTGCTCCGATAACCTAAGCACTTCCTGCTGGAGCTGGTGCACATCACCCGCTAGCCCCAGGTCGTGTTCCTCCAAGGTCGCCACCCTCTCTCCGATGCCGTCCACCTCTCTCCTCACCTCACGCAGATCCGATGCCAGCTGGGAGCGAAGCTCCGCGATGTCTTCCTTGATGGCTTGAAAGAGTTCAACCATAAAGGCCTTGGTGGCGGGCGCGTCATCGTCTCCCTGTGGGGGAGATTTGCTGGGTCTAGGGGACAAGGCAGGCGGCGGGCCCTTCGGTGCTCCATCCTTGCCCGATTTGTCCTTACGGCGTCTGGTCGTCATATCTCCAGACCCGAGGCCCGCCCGAAGACAGGAGAAGGAGTCTGAATCCCCCCCACACAGCGCACTCCGGGACTGCAAAGCAGGTGTCCGCAAGCAAGACTGCCGCTGCGCTGCCCGGACCCCCACAGCCCTGCAGCTGGGATCTCGTGGCGGGTACTCACTCAGGTGCTCTCGCCGTCGGGGCCCGGAATCCAAGGTTCCTCAGTCAGCCACCACTGGAGGGCCCCAAAGCGCAGGTCCGTCAGGCTGCAAAAACCAGCCGCCACCCTTCACCACACCGAGCCACTCTGCCAGTTATGGTTGGCACCCCGGGCAAGGCCCCCAGCGAGACCCCAGGCCGATGCCGTCCTCCTCAGCCGCCGCGCCTTCCCTCGGCAGTCAGCGGCAGGGCCAGGCCCTCCGCAGCAGTCCAGGCACCAACACCAGGGCAGTCCCACTCCAGGCACAGGTCACTTTGCTCTCCCGTCAGTGGACGAACCCCCAATGACAAATCGTCCTCCGGTCAGCTAAGACCCTGTGGGCCTTACACCAGGCTGTAGAACACTGTTGCGCCTCTGCCGGTCGTCCCCGGCGCCACGTGGAGGTGCGGCCTCACTGGTGCCCGAGGTCCCCCGAACCAATTGGGGACCCCACGCAGCCCCTGATGTTCCTCCAGTTACAAGGCCCCTGCAGAGCTAACTCCGCCGCCTCCGGCACTGGGCCCGGGGGCGCGGAAGGATTGTAAGTTACGGCAGGGGAATCAGCCAGGAAGGGCCCAAAAGCACTGGCCTCAATTAGCGGCGCCTGCTCCCGGAAGTGGCTCAATCCCTGGGCTCTGCTCACAACAGGGGGCCCGCGAGCCCCGGCCCCGGATGATGCATGAGGCTGCTTCACAGTGAGGGGCCCCGAGCTGTCTTAGCGCCGTCTCCGGCTGCCCGTACCTCGCCGCTGCAGTCCAGTCGGGCGCGGGAGGCAGAAGCAGCCCGATCGGCCGGAAGCAATGGCGGCTGTCGATCCAGGCCTCCTCCCGCTCTTCCGCGGATCGGCAGGTCTCTCGCACCGGGAGGCCGCAAAATCACACCACTCGCTTCCGTTAGGCAACGGCATCTGCGGGCACAAGCTCGAGCCCGATGTCGGTCCCAGGAGGCAGCTTCGCAACGCTGGGCAAATCGTGGCGCCGGAGGGACACAAAGGTACGTCTCACTCCGTCGCCATCTTGGCCACGCCCCTGCTGAAGCATTTTTAATATTATATACAACAAAGCCATAGTTGCTGCTTTTTTATTTCTTTTATGCACCTAACACCCATTGACAAAGCCTATAGTCATTGCTTGTTGTAGGTCTAATGTTACTGGATGCATGATAGAAACAGTAAAATACCAGTCCGGCGGCACCTTATGCTCAGCACATATTTTTAGCTTGGGTGTTTTAAGCCCCACTCTTAATTACATCAGACACGCCCCTTGGAGAGATCCCCAGTTTTTTCATCCCACTTAGAGCGCTGGAAACAACCCCACACAGTCACCTCACGTCCTGACACTGTATGGGTGGAAGGGTAGATGGATGGTTAAAAGGGTGGATGGATCAGTGAAAGGATGCATGGATAAGTGAAAGGATAGATGATGGGCGAGTGGATGGTTTAGAGAAATGATGGATGGATGAATTGATAAGTGAAAGGATGGATGGATGGATGGATGAGTGAAGGGTGGTTAGAAGGATGGATGAATGAGTGAACGGGAGGGTAGATGGACAAAAGGATGGATAGATGATTGAAAGGGTGAATGGATGAGAGAAAGGATGAATGGATGAGTGAAAGGATGGATGAGGTCAATGGATGGATTCATGAGTGGATGAATAAATGGATGAGTGTGTGGATGGGTGAAGGGTGGATAGAAGGATGGGTTTGCTAAGTGAAAGGGGAATGGAGAGAGAATTGGAGAATGGATGGATGGTTAAATGCATTGGTGAATGATTGGCAGAATGGATGTGCGAATGGGTGCGTGGATGAGTGAAAAGAAGAATGTAAAGATGGATGAGTGAAAGAATGCACACATGAGTGAAAGGGATGCTGAAGAACTTGAAGAAAGGATAGATGAGTGAAAGGTTTAATGAGTGGACGGATGAGTGACTGGGTGGATGGATGAGAAAGTGAAAGGATGGCTGGATGGGTGAAAGGGTAAATGGTTGGATGGATGAGTGAATGGATGGATGGGTAGAAGAGTGGATGGAGGAGTGAAAGGATGGCTTGGGTAAAAGGGTAAATCGCTGGATGGATGGATGAGTGAATGAATGGATGGGTGGAAGAGCAGAAGGATGAATGGGTGAAAGAGTGGAAGGATGAGTGAAAGGATGGATTCGGTAAAAAGGGTGGATGGATGGATGAGTGAAAGGGTGGATGGAGGGACGGATGAGTGAAATGATGGATGGAAGGATAGATGATGTATAGGTTTGCAAATGGTTGAAAAAGTTTGATATGAATGGGCACACAGATGGAAGGACAGAAAAAAGACTGAATAATGGATGAAAGAATTAATAGATGACAGAATGTACATTTGAAATGGTGGATATCAGGGGTTTGATTGAAGGATGAATGGCTAGATCCTTGGACAAGAGATCTCTTCTGGGGAGGGTTGTGATGACTTACTTTGCTTTCTTGGTGCCATAAGAGCTTTATTTCATAGTGGGAGGTATACATTTTCTGGCTACTCCCTTTCCTATGTGCTCCTATTCTGTATTTGCTTGTGCTTACGTGTGGGATCTATACATCATGCATATGACATTTTGAGTCACACCCAACTGCTACCTGAATGTTACACTCGTAATTGTAAATGTTTGAATGCTTTGTTTTAGGTTTAAGGTTTTAGGGAGAGCCTCAGAGTGCCATAAGCTGTGCTTGAGATGTATATTTTGTAAGTAACAATAGGCAAGGTGTCAAAAATAAACTATGTTATAGTGTCTCAACAGTGCCTTCTTTAAGAAAGCTGCAGGGAAAAGCACTTTTGTGACTTCCGTCAGCTTGTGCAACTCTCTGCAAAGCCCCCATAAGCAAAGTCAGATTCCATATTTTAAGTGCCTCTTGCTGAAACACCCGTAATGCTTTTCCTTTAGTGGGTTCATCACAGCAATCCTCCCTTTAGTTCACCTATGCATGCCGCTTTACATCTCACAATGGCAGGCAGATATCAGATGCTAGTAACAAAGTCTATCCGAGCAGATCTTCCTGGCCGCTTCTCTCACCAAACATGCCTGCGTAGGACCAGGAGTTATAAGCAAAATATCAGACTGGACAACCCAGTCCAGTAACCATATAAATAGATTATTATCATATGAAATACCCCAAGACCTGCACAGTTGCTCAAAGCTGCGCGCATACCAAAACACCTGGAAGTAATATAATCTTTTTTTGACTTGTACTTACGTGGTTGCCTATTTACACACTTTTATACTATCGCGCAACTTCCTCTGTCTGTAAAGCTTGCCCTTTATCCCGAAGTTTTGTCCTGAATTTTGACCTTCTGTCCTGAATTTCTGTCCTGAATTTTGACCCGTTGTCCTGAATTTTTACAATAACCGTCCTGAATTTGCGATCATGCCAGTTGGTCACCCTAGCTGCCTTCATGGATCCTGAGACCAGGGCTAGCAATGGCATGGCAAGGGTACCAAAGAGCAAGCATGGGGTAGCAGCTGCTACCCATGGCTACCCGTAATTAATAGAGGTGATACCTAATGTGTTACGAAAAGTGCTATGGCTCGTGAATAACAGCCATAGCAGTGGCTGTGAGAAAAGGCCTGCTGCAGACAGAGGCCTCGCGCTTGCTGTAAATGCACAGACAGCTCTCGAGCACCGTATGTACTTTCGAGTACATCTTGAAATTCCCATCGGGGAGTGTTTGCCTCCACGCCCCCGATCTCTCGCTGGCGTCTTAATCAACGTCTCTATTGTTCTTCTGAAGGCGCACGTGTTCCGCATCCCTCGCTGTGTTGCTTTGTCTGACTCCTTTTGTTAACCACAGCCAGGAGGATTAATGAGCTAACGATGGGGTGGGCGGGAGCGGCCTGGAAACAATCCTACCCGCCAGGCGGAGATGAACCTGGAAGATAATTACCCCTTCGAGGTGCTGCTTTTCGTAGAAAGCCTGGGTCGTGCCTAGGATGTACTCTTATTTTAGCCAACGTTGTTGTCTTTCCGTGATTTAATGTTTTAAGGTAGGTTTTACTCTTGTATAGTTTAGTTTGTTTTAATCCTCAAAAAAACGGATTCGCAATTTTGAGAGATTTTGCAATTAATATAAACAACGCATACGTGATGTTGTTCTAATGCCAGAAAACACTTGAAAAGAGTATTATATTCTGAATGTTTCCTCTAGTAAATTGGCCTGATTGGTGATCAGCAGCAGCAAACCACCTCACCCCTCCCTCCTCCACCATGGGCGTGCCGGCATGGTGAGGTTTCTGCACGTGCTGGCTGGTTGGAGCAGCCATTTGGTACCGTTCGACCCCTGCACTAGGGCCCACAACTCCATTTCACCTCCGCTCCCTATATGTATTTAAGGCCGCGTACAATGATTTTTCGTCGCAATGGTGTGACGATATGGATCAATAAGCTGGAAAAAAACACCCAGGTACAAATAACAAATGCATCAGGTATTGGTTGCGATATCGCACTGAATTTAAATATGTGCGCTAATTAATGGAAAAACATGAACAACAAATGGTAGTTGCCCCGGTGTTGGGTATGTTATTGTGTGTCGTTTTTTTCGTACAATGATTACTGGGCATACCCTCATGGTATTTGACCAGGTGTTGCATGTCTTATTGGTTTTTACAGGCAATTGCACCTGGAAAAGCCCTGTGCCAGAAAGTGCAAGCATATCAGTGAGCACCGTTTGTTACTGCACAATGTGATTTTGCACCTATTTTAGAACTAATTCTTGGTTTACAACGACCATGTAGATAGATCAAATGGTTCCAGCGGGTAACACCAACTTGACCAGCCTGAGTAAAAAGTATTGTATGCTTTCCAAGAAAGGAAAGACACCTGGACTTTGTGCGGTTTTGGTCATTATTGTTTCAGGGTAAATGTTATTTCATCATGACTCCAAGTCATTCTGTTTGTGTTTTTTTGGAGTTGGCAAAAGAGGTGTAGGTGCCCTGGGCGTAGCCGTCACAAGCAAATCTCCCATATACCATTAGAAATTGTTTTAACGAGAACTGAACTCACTGCTCATGCCTCTACGTTGGACTTCATTTTGCATATCATCAATTTTCTTGGATTCACTGTAAAATTAGCCCAGGTATATGTTGTTCTATTTTAAGGAGTCACACTGTGTTTAAAATAACAGTTACCCTAGTGTTTTCTATTTAAAAAAAAAATATGTTGCTAAGTGGATTGCAGCTTTTTGAGTAAGAAGGAAAAAAAAAACATACATGCTTACAGTTTTGGAATTCAAAAGTATAATTCTTTTAAAAAGCAGTTGATTGCATAAATCAAAGATGGATTGATGTACACCTTTATTGTAGCAATGTATTCTATGCATTTATGTTGCTTCCCCTGGGGAGACTAAAACAAGAAACTAAAACAAGAAAACCTAGGTGTTAGATCTGGCGTGGTCTCCCCTGACCTTTTTGGCTGCCAATCTCATGTTTTGACCTTGTTTTGCTGGCTTAGGACTTTGAACGCTTTTGACACTGACCATCCAGTGCCAAAGCGCTGTGCTCGTCATATGCTTACTGGTGATTGGTGTATACACGATTGGCTGATTCGAGTTAGCTATGAGTCCCTTGTCTAGTGGTGAAATATATATACCCAGGGCATGTATCTTGAATGATCCTCTGTGTTCCTATAGTACTGTTTGTGCCATCCATGGAGGAAGTTCATCGATTGTGCCACAGGTTTGCCCTGGTGGTTTGTATGTACAGGTTACTCATACTGGGCTTGGCATTTGAAAAGCTACGTGCCGAGATTCTGCATGTTTCGTGTATATCGGAGTTCTCCTCGGTGACAGAGTGTGGTGTTATGTTATGTTATAATAATTTGTAAAGCGCACAGCTGCCACAGCAAAGTGGCGTCCCGGCGCTATGTTGGACAGAGTAACACAACCAAATGGAGACACCAGACAGAGCTAAAGGAACAGATTAGACTAGTGGGAACAAAAAAGTTTTGACAGCTCTTTTGAAAGGCAGTAGATCCGGTATGGCACGGATATCAACGGGTAAAGTGTTCCAGAGACTCGCTGCCAGGACACCAAAGGAGCGGCCACCAACTCTGTCTTTCCTGAAGCGAGGAACACAGGCCAGAAATTGACCCGTCGAGCGTAAAACTCTAGAAGGAATGTAGTAGGAAATCGCCTGTGCAAGAATGGGAGGAGATGAAGCCTTTAAAATCTTAAATACCAGGCACAAGGCTTTAAACTTGATCCTCTGCCCAACGGGCAGCCAATGTAGGTCATAGATGGTACGCCTGGCAGAACAGAATTTAGGCAGGCCTACCAGCATTCTGGCAGCCGCGTTTTGCACACGCTGGAGGCGTGTAAGTTCAGCTTGGTTAACGCCCAAAAGAAGCGAACTGGCGTAATCCAATCTAGAGAGCACCGTAGCTTGGACGATAAGTTGCCTGGTAGGGGCATCAAAAAATTTAAAAATGGGTCTAAGGCTCTGAAGAACACCAAAACAGGTACCAGCAACTCTTTTAGTATGAGGGATAAAAGACAAGTTGGAATCAAGCCAGACCCCAAGGTTCTTTGCCTCTGTCACAGGAATGGGGGCTTGGCCTAGCTCCGGTGGCCACCAACGGTCTCCCCAGAGATGAACCTGTTTGCCCAGAACTAAGACCTCTGTCTTCGCTGCATTAAGTTGGAGACAGTTGTCCGTCATCCAACTTGCCACCTCCTTTAGGGCAGTCTGGAATTTAGGGGCATTGACCGCAGAGTCCCCATTTAGTGCAACCGCTAGCTGGGTGTCGTCAGCGTACGGCACCATAGTTAGACCCCATCTCATGGCGACAGCAGCTAGCGGCTGCACATACAGGTTAAAAAGGGTCGGGCTGAGTGCCGAACCTTGCGGGACCCCTTGGGAAATGTTGCGGGGGGCAGATTCAAATGGAGGGGTGGATACTTTGAAGGTACGCCCTGATAGAAATGAGCGAAACCATTCAAATGCTGTATTCTCCACACCGGCCTCTCTCAGACGTTGAAGAAGGATGGAGTGGGAGACAGTGTCGAAAGCGGCACTAAGATCCAAAAGGATCAGTGCCGCCGTCTGTCCTGAGTCCAACATCCTCCGCAAGTGCTCCACCATCGCCAACAGGGCAGTCTCCGTGCTGTGGCCTGCGCGGAAACCATTCTGAGATGGATCTAGGATGCCTGAATTTTGAAGATGGCAAGACAAGATTTTGTTGGCGTGGGCCCCCGCAAGTTTGGAAACCCATGGGAGGAGAGAGATGGGTCGGTAGTGTTCAGGTTTTGATGGGTCCAGGGTGGGCTTCTTTATAATTGGAATGACCGTAGCCTGCTTCCATTTACTGGGAACAGTCCCGGACTCAAAAGATAACCTAATAAGATCATACAAAGGGGGAAAGCAAACCTCAGCGGATTCTTTAAATTGTATAGGTCTTAGTGGATCCGCAGGCGAGCCCGATTTGACTTTCGTAACAAGAGATTTAAACTCTTCCTGAGATGGCTTAGGTAATAACGAAAGAGATCTAGAGGTCACAGGAGTGCATCCTAGGTTATTAGCAGGCACAGTTTGAGGGGGGAATGTTCGGTAGATCGCCTCGACTTTCTCCACAAAGAAGGCCGCTAGCTCTTCACAATGAGTCAGGGAGCGTTTTTCCATTATCGCAGTTTTCTTGCTAGTAAGATCTTTACAAACCTTAAAGATAAGTTTTATAGGGTTAGGGCTGTTCTTAAACTCCAAGGAGTAAAATGTAGCTCGGGTTTTGCAAATGGCTCCATGGTAGAACTTAATACTAGCCAGATAAATCTGCTTGAGGTCGGGATCGTATGCCTTACGCCAGGCTCTTTCAGCCCGTTTACATGCAGTCTTAAGAAGCCTGAGGGAATCATCATACCATGGGCTAGAGGGGCCAGACCGGACTTTACTCCATCCCGCTGGGATTAAGGTGTCCAGGGCTTGGGTCAACCACTCGCAGAAATGGTCATATCCCAAAGAGGCATCTTTAGGGGGGTCCGGTGGATGTAGTGACAGAAGCTGATGGAAGTCGGCCAGTCTCAATTTCCTCCAGGGGCGCTTAAAGACCGCCGGAGTGGAGCTCTTAAAAGGAGAAACATTCGAAATAAGCCGAACTTAGATCAGGTGATGATCTGTCCAGGCCATGGGTTTGGGTGGAAACGTGATAGCATTATGGAGATTCGTCAGAAAGGGATCTAGAATCTGTCCACCCACGTGAGTCTGATGGTTGATAAGCTGATGTAGTTGTAATGCCTCAAGGTCTGCGAGGAAACCACTAACAGCAGAGGAAAGGGGAGTATCGAAGTGGAGATTGAGGTCACCTACTATACTAAAGTTAGCCGATCTGAGGGCCAGAGAGGAGACTACCTCAGGGAGGGCAAGCCGAAAGGCGGCGTCAGGGCCAGGGGGTCTATAAATGAGAAGTCCGGAGATGGAAAGATGAGGGTTTATGGAAATTGCAAAATGGGCGCTTTCACAGCCAGCTATAACAATGGCTTTCCATGAACATGGGTAGCATGCCTTAATCACAGCCGCGATCCCGCCACCTCTTGAGTTACGATTCAGAGTGTACATAACGTACTCCTCAGGTAGCGCATGATTCATAGCTGCTGTGGCATCATCGTTAAGCCATGTTTCCGTCAAAAAGAAAATGTCAGGTTTTTCGTCTGTGAGTATTGTAAAAACATCTAAATGGTGACAGACCAATGATCTGACATTAAGATGGAGTATTTTAACTGTTGTCTGACGGTGAATAACAGCAGGGAGGTCAGCTCCACTAAGGGCCGTTTGTGAGGGCTGTAAGTCGGTGATAGGGAGGGGCAACGGGAGCTCAAAAGAGCACGTAGGACACTGGAAAGGCCCACAAAGGGAGTTGAGCGCATCGTGAGCGCAAGAGCTTACCTTATGGCGGAGACCGATTAGAAAGTCACCAGAAAGCATAGTGGAAGTGTCCAGAGTGTCGTGCCCTAGCCCTGCCTTAGCGCTGACGGGCGCAGACGGGCAGGACTCTGGCACGACTCAGACACAGCGAAGGCGCACCCGCTGCGCTAATCCGCTGCGCGAGGGGACGAGCATTAAGTAGGCGTGTTGTCGGCGTTGCAGCGCTAGAGCGCTCACCCACAATGTGCAGAGCGTCCTCCCAAAATGGCGGCCAAAGTTCCAGACCCCGGGAGCCCGGACCCGCAAAGTAGCGGTGCTGTTTTGGAGGTTTTAAAAGGCAAGTGAGGGCCAGGGGGGGGGGGACGCGGCGATTAAAAACAAGGGTACGAAAGAAAATGCAACAAAGATACAAAACGTAGGTAGTTTTAAAAATATAACGCAAGCACAGCGAAAGCGCTCTAGAAATAATTGCAGCGCGTCAGGTATCGTAGAGTAGTGGTCACCTTATCCAAAGTCTTGGGAAGACGTAGGTAATGTGCATGCGTGGGTTACATGCAAGGGTTGTGAATGGAACTGAAGGGTGTCTGCGGTACGACCGAGCCTGCTTCTCGCATTGGATTAGCATGAGGGAATGTAGGTAAAGGCTATTGGGCAGTATTTCCTATGGGCAGACTAGTAGCAGTATAGTGTTTGATATCAATGCATTCGTAATGACAAATCCTGTCCAGTAGTGTGAATCGATCCAACATTGCGTATGGGGAAATGTCACTTTGGGAAACTGGGCATTTTGATGCTCGTGGCGCCGTGTGCCTTTCAGCCTGTCTCCAATTCACATCTGGGTGCTAGGGCGAATTCCTAAAAGAACGCCATAAACTAGGGGCTCAAGGGAAACTGCGGACCTTTAACTCTGAGGGGCCTTTCTGGGACGGTTACATGGGGGCCGAATTGGCACCTGCATTCCAAAAATAAAACTCCATGTCCGGCTGGACATTGGACTGCTAGAGTAACCCACCGTTGGTTATATTCTAATTATTTTGTGTACATTATTATTTGCTTAGGACCTTTGTTCTTTGAAATAGAATTGTAACCCGTGGTCCGCGGCCATTATTTCGGGTCCCCCTTGTTTGTTTGAAATTAGTGGCAACTGTCGTGGCCTGGGTCTTGAAGTACTCTCCAAGGGCCGGTGAGCTGGCCTCCTGTACACCAGATCCCAGGGATACAAAGGATATCACTGTCTTCACGAGATCGTAAGGACCGCACCGGGTGCAGCGGAGACAGATAGAAGTGATACTGGTGAGGACATGAATCATCCTGACATACACCATCATTTCGCTGTGCAAGAGGAGTGTGTGTGCAAAGATCAGCAGCCATGTTAGGTGCCGGGACGTGAGGAGTTTGAGGAGTGAGAGGGAAGCTTGCAGAGTCAGAGGGACCCGTGCTTGCAACCAGGGGACCTATGCTCGCTTTCGCTCCGGAGAGTGAGGTGTGTGAGGGAAGTTGGGGGAACCGGAGCAAGGAGTTGAGACTGTCTTCAGCCTCCAGGTCGGGAGGCCGACAGTGCCTGACATCGCGGCCCCTGTCCCAGGTCATCAGCTCCCTCTCCCTCGACCCACACCACAGGTTGCTTTGTTTTGCAAAACATCGAGATGAGACTCATGGGGTCTTGTTGTGTCCTTTGGGCATCTGCACCTGACTGACGGGGGTCTACGGCAGATCACACCTTTGCTTGTGGGGAAAACACTTCTCCAGAGGGGAAGTGCACAGGCTTCTTGGTTCACAATCTTTTTTCTATGGGGGGATAGCGATCCAGCAGATACCATCGAGCATCTGGAGGTCTAATTCAGATGGACAAAACTAAGTAACTTTTTCTAATCAACAAGGCACCAGCAGGGGCAAAGTGTATCATTGGCTGGTGGAGTTGAGAGACTGAGGGGGCTGGGTCATGAGGCGTAGTCAAAGACTGGCGACTGTTTGACCTTTCTGCAATGGGTAAGTCTGATAATTGCTTATAACTGTAAAGTGTATATCCAATGTGTGTTTCAATTTGAATTCAATAGAGAAGCTTGACAATTGCGTATAACTGTAGAGTGTATATACAATGTGTATCTCAATTTGAGTTCAGTGTGTGTAATATAATGACAAGTGTTTATTTTATACATACAGTGTGGAGTCTTTTGTGGTGAACGCAGTGTGTTTTGAGAAGGCCTGGGTGGTGAACTTCACTCCGTTTGCGAAGTTTGTGGAGTTTTCTGCACACCGTGGAGCTCACGGAGTGCACTCCGCTTCGCGATGTGCAGCAGAGTTTTTTGTTCAACACAAATGGGGCCGCTCCCAGTAACGTGACCGAAGGTGCTCAAGGATCAGTTGTGAGTGTGGACATCTCACAAAAAGTGAAGGACTGGCCACACACACCACTTGATGTCATGCTTCATCATCGCCGTCCTGTAACCCTGCAAGAAAGAAATTTTATGTAAGAGAACCATCAATAGTATGCTACGGTCACTAGAAAGAACCATTCAGAACCACAACCACACAAATTAGCGTGCGTGGCTATATGTGTAACATGTGACTTTCATCTGTGCACACACAAAAGAATATAGTTGAGAGATAAAATTTCTCTCACATCTTACCCAAGACCTTCAACCTACGTGCACCATGCATGCCTAAACGACAAATTTTGTTGTAAAGGCATATGTGTTTTACATGTAAGTATAAGGTAAATATATATGGTTTAGGTTGGGTTTTGGGTGGGAAGGGTAATTTTAGGGTTTATGGGAGTATGGGTTAAACAAAATATATATATTAAAAAAATATATATGTATATAGAAATGTGTGTATATAAAAACATATATACACCCTCACACTCCAGGGACAGCCATTGGCTATGGACAATTGAGGCTCAGGTTTGCTAAAAAGTCATGCAATGCAGCAAAACAACTTGTTGCTCTGCGTGACAGGGAGAGAGCAGGAATGTGCCATATCTACTAAGATATAACGCATTTCTGCTCTCTCCCTGCACTGGAGCACTGAATGCACCATGGTGCCAAGGTGTCTGCATTACAGGCAGGATTGAGTTTATGCAGGAACGGATACTTTCCTGCACAAAATAATTCTCAGAGATATTTTAATCTTTCTGTGTATGCAGCACATGTCGAAAGAGGAAATAAAGATAAGAAATAAACATATTTCTCCACGGTACGCCTCTGTTGGGAAGGCGTACCATTTCAACGCATTCCCATATTTACTATTGTTAGTAAATTTGGGAATGCGCCAAAATCCATGGATGGATGCCTAGGAACGCCCACACTCCACCTATGATATGCCTTTCCAATGCTGAGTAACGCAAGGCAGCAACTTGTGCTGCCTTGCTTTAGTCAAGATTTGCGTGGCTTAGTAAATCTTTCTCGAGGCTTGCATTGTCTTGCATTACCTTGCGTGATGCAAAGGCAACACAAGTCCTTAGTAAATCTGGGCCAGAGTGTTTTCCATCACCAATCGACTCACTCTTCCAATAAGCCCATTAGGCTGAGGCCTAAACAGTGCCACCATCCTCGCTCTTCACGGTTAACACCAGCATTCATCCTGATGCTGGTTTCTCCTTGGAGATAGAATGGATCCCCTTTATTTGATACAGTCATCCTGTTGTAGGAGAGTTTCTTATAAAAACCTCATAACACTGCTAGTATATACCTCCTCTTTCGACTTGATGACAAAGCATTAGTGTGGTAATCCACCAGAAATAGATCAACCCATGAAGCTCAGTTTGTCTATCGAACCTAAAAAAATCTTTAGCCAGCCTTTATCATGGATTATTGGGTACACTTCAGCAGAGGCTATCTGACAGCGTTAGTCTTGTCACTATTAGCGCAGGCATGACGGTATCCTCTATCGCCACATCCATATTAAGCCACCTAAAGGACTGTCTCAGCTTTCTTTTCGTTATATTGTGTCCTGGGTGCCCCACATGCACGATTTTAATAATCTGTGCTTTCAATTTTTCTGGTTGTTCAATCTGACCATGTCTTAATCATTTGTGGTGCATGTGCTTAGTTTATCTTTCACCCTAAGGAACATCTTCTTCTCCTTCTCTTGGCCCTCAGGACTGCTCCATCCATAATTCACCTGTTCCTACACATTATTTTTATCAAGTCTACAACCTCCTTCTAGTCTCCTTCACTTACGCTAGCTCCTCCTCAATTGGTACCACCTCATCCAACTCCTGTATTTCCCCAATACCTTCCATTAGTAGCCTTGCCAAACTGTTAGCCTTCACAGTCCTATATCCTTTAATACACTCCATCTCTTAACCTCTTAACTGTAGTCCATTACTGTTAGAATCTATCTTAAACTGCGTTGTATCACACATCTCCAAATCACTTCCAAATTCAAAGAGATGTAGCAAAGGCTTATTATGATTTGTCCGAATGGTGAAAGGTAGTCCCTGCATACAATACCAACATTGATTGACACTCTAACAACATGCCTAGGTTTCCTTTTAGTAACAAATTACAAGGTTTTTGCCCCTTGTAGACATCAAATTGCTAAGCCATATTATTATTTTTCTGCTCAACCACCAACTGTCTCAGTACTGCTCCCAGCACTACTTTACTTGCATTGCTTGTGACATACATTTTCCTTCTTACATCAAAATGTCCCAAAAATTAGTATTATTTATAGACTCCATATCATTTTTTAAAGTGTGTCCTCACGCTCACTCTCCCTAAGAGTACAGATTTATTTTTCATTAATAGTTTCATGGGCTCCACCACCTTGGTAACGTTGGTCACAAACCTATGAACAGTAACCCAAGAATGATTTTAGTTCCTCCTTGTTTTCTGGCTGTGGTGCTTCCTCTACTGCTTTAACAATACTTATTTTGGATTTAAGCCCTTCACTCAATATGTAATGGCCCAAGTATAGCACTTTCATTTTTCAGCTCATGCTTTTCTCTCTTTAATATCTGTCCATGTTTTTCTAACCTCCTTATAATTTTCTTCAATACCTCGTCATTAGTCATCGACTTCCCTGCTACAAGTATGTTGTTTTAAAGCTTAGTACTTGGGCTTTCCCATAATTTTTTTCTCATTATTCTCTGCAGTACAGCTGAGGCAAATCCAGAGGGATCCTGTGATAACGGAAAGCCTCCAGCACCGTCACATATTACTTTAAGATTCTTCATGCAGGTTGACATGGTGATATGCTGCTGACATATGTCACATACTAAATGCTTTCCTAATCCCATAACAGTCAACCTTGCTCATGTATTTGGGATAGGTTTTTTATCCACCTATATTCTCTGATTTAATCCTCTCAAGTCAACAAACAATTTTTTTCTCCTTCCTTGGATGCTACCCCAAAGGGTGCCAACCACTTAGACTTTCTGTAGTGATTCTCTCATTGGGTGAGAAATCATAGAATATCATGCACAATAGTTATGTCCTTATTCTTCAGTAAGATTTATGCATGAATATTACTAACTCTCATTTTCTTGCAGAACACCTTACAGAACATGTTCACAAATTCTTTCTCAGATAACTCTCCCACGGTGTCCACTCCTTCCATCTCAGCCGGTCCCACTATTATCACTGTTTCTTTGGTATTGGGATTCAATGTGATACTAATGTCTTTTTTTAAGCTGCCAACCCAGCAACTCAGACCAAACATCCCTTTCTCTTTGTACACTGTCTTCATACACTTTATTTCCATAATTTCAATTCTTTTTCCTCCATAGGCTGCAGCTCTCATGTGTGACCCGGTCAAATAATTTATTTTTCTTCTTCATTTTGTCCTCATATCTATTTTTTGATAGCAGGATGTACAAATGTCCTGAGTCAGACAGCATCTTCAACATTGTTTCTCCTTCCTCCATATGCAACATGCTTTTTCTAGCTTGTCACAGCTTTCTCTCTTCATTTCCTTTATTTCACGTTTCTCATCTTCATCTTCCACTCAGTCTACTTGCTCATCCAGTTCATTTACTGAAAGTAATATGTTTTCACAAATGTCATCCACTACTTTGACTCCCTGCAAATTTTCTTTTCTTCTACTTCCAAGGTGGGCTCTGTTCCCAGTTTCCATGAATTACATTTATGGCACTGCTTATTGGGCTAGATCCTACTTGTCCTGGAAAAACTGACCAAAAGCACTTTACAACTATTATCTGATCACTTTCGTTACTCTTCCCATTTTTTCTTGTTTCATAGGTTTTACTTATTTTATACTGGTTTCTCCTTTCATTAAATCTAGTTGTTTTGTTAGATCTATTCCTTTGAGCCATTCTGCTTTGTGATTCATTCCTCTTGTGATCTGTTTAGCTTATTTTAATGTAGGGTCTTTTGTTAATAACTTCTTGTTTATTCTTGTATTGTTCATGCATTTAACTATTTGATCTCTTAGGGGGGAATCACTTAATCCTTCAAACTCACAAGATATCGATAACTCACTAACCGCTGCCACAAAGATTAAAATACCTTCATCTGCTCCTTGTACTCGTGACAGAAACGTATGTTGTCCCAACACTAGATTCACTTTGTAGGAGAAGTGCTTCTCTAACATTTGCAATGGCATATCATAAATGTTGTTATGTTTCCCATCTCCCATTCCAAGAGAGATTTCTGGAAGATCTTCATACAAATTTCTACCTTCAACCCAAAATCCATGAAGTAGATTGGCTTGTTTCCATATTGGACCATATTTGTCTCCTCCAACAGGCAAGATATATGTTAAAAATATGTATTTTGATTGTTTAAGAAAACAGGCTTTTTCCCTGGTACAGGAAGAAATGTGGGAAGGGTGCCACACAGTTTTCAGCCATAAATGTGACTCAAGATAAAATAAAAGCCAAATTAACAATCTTACACAATTAGGTAAAACATTAAGCCAACAAAATTAATTAAAATAATTAGCTACCACATTAAACTAAAACAATGATCTTACGAAGTTTTTTGTCTTTCTTCACTCTCTTCCTTTCCTTTTGTTTCTTCTCTTTTTTGTTAATTGGTGCCTCCTAATGGTCCTTCCTCTAAATTGTCACAAAGACTAATAACCATATGACTCTTCCTCATATATGTGAAGAGTTCTTGATGAAGTAAGTCATAGCAAGCAGTGTTTGTGGCTTATTTGACTCTGCTACGTAGTCAATCACCTAGTTTCCTTCTATTTTGCTGCTGGTCAGATCAAGATTCGTTTTAAATCTCTCATGCTCTTTTGCCTCTGAAGCTCTTTATGCTTGGTTTGCACTCCACAGAGACCACAAACCAGTCCTCCTCTCTAATTTGATCAGCAACCTTGCGCTTACCCTGAGCTTCACAAAATTGATCAATTGCTTGGTCAAGCGTTACAGTTTCCCACTGAACAGACTAGAACTCTGCACATCCTTGCCTCAAGTTTTTTCTATTAGTTCACGTGTCTTGAGATTATGCAACTCACACCTGACCGTTACATCTTTTTTTACGCATTATGTGTTATTAATGTGCATGGTGAAGAGCCAGATTGGTTCATTTAGCCAGAGGAAGTAAAGTATATGAAACGGTTAAAGTAGAATTCAGCACTTACCCTAACATCATAGGTGTACGCGGTTTTGCCTCATCAATCCAGGGGGGAATTTAATTCACTCTATCTTGTCCCATGCACAGTATAAACAGGGCCTTGTGGACATTTTGGTTACACTGGTATAATGTCACGTAATTTCTATAGTTTCATGTTATGCTTGTTCTACTTTTGATGACTATGCCTAAAACCTTGAGCCCTCCACCTCACTCCCTTAACTTAACTTCTCCAAGCCCCACTGCACCATAAACCCCCTGAAGAGCTTGCACTTTTCTGGACTCAAGAATATCCCAAGATTTGGCTTAATGTAGCATTGTTAATTCCTATACACACATCTCCTCAAACACGGAGAAGGGCGGCAGGTCTGCTCTGACCACTAAACGCTTTGAACAAGTGTTCAAGAGATTCACACTCCTGCTATCACACATGGAAAGTTTTCTGTTATTACTCCTAGTTCCTGAAACATTATATAGTGATAGTTTGCCAAACATGAGAGTGGCTGTTATTGTTGAATTAAGATAATACCCACTTGAAGCCCTGGGTGATGATCCCCGTCACAGGGTTGGAGAATTTGCAGTATTTTTTGGACTGCCGCAATGGCCTGGTCAGACAGCTGATACTAGTACTTGTCAATTAATTAATTGGGCAATTAATCAATTTTTATTTGCATAATGCCAACACGTGGCCTTTTGTCCTGACACTTCCAGTTCATTAATAAAGTATTTCGTCTACATGTGGGTTAGAGGTAGACTTCTTGTATTTGTTCATTATATGTACATTCGGAAAAGAGGTCAAGAAATATTAGACCTGGCCAACTACAAGAGGAGAGAATAGATTAGAAGACCCAAGAAGTAGGGAGCTTCCATTTTTGCTCCCTTTTCCCATTTAAAAAAAAAATATTGATATTTTTGGGATGCAAAATATAGCATGAAGCACACTAGGAGATTATTATAATTATATTGAGGTCATTGTTTTCCTTAGAAAAATATAGCAGTGCCTGGTCACTGTAATAAATAGTGCTCATAAAAACCGCTTTGTCCCCAGAGGAAGACCTGCTCCTCAAAAATGTGTTAAGAAGCACTTACAAACCCAACAGTTTGTGCTGTGAAACAGGTTTTCCCAAACCAAACCCTACAATGGCATACTGAATTGTACATGATGGGCTGCCACAGTGAAACATTACATTCAAACAGAAAACAGCTACAGAGTGGGCAGCAGTATTATTGGCAGCAGCAGTATGAGGTTTTACACACACTCCGTCGTCGCTACCGCCGCCACCGTCCCCACCACCACCACCTTGTTTAGGTGTCGGTGGATGGAATACTCCATCGCAAACGTGATGGATATCCCGTCCCCCGTATTATGATCTCCATAGGATATAATGGGATCCGAGTACAAGGACGGGATCTCCCTCACGTGCGGGAGTATTCCCCTCTGCCAAGATCTAAATTAGGCCCAGAGTTTCCTTATACATACACGCACGCACAGTGGCTACAGAACAAGCAGCAGCAGTGCAAGTGTTCTTATACACACACGCTGCACAGCACATCAGCAGCATTAGAATCAACCTTCACACACAGAACAGGTACAGCAGAGCACGGAAAGCATCAGTCCATGCTTCCCCCACGTAGAACCGGTTCAGCAAAGGAAGCTTCGGTAAGCTTAGCTGCCTGCCCCAAACACACGGACACACTCACACACAGCAAAGGAAGCAGAAGTGCAAAATCCCCTCACCCACAGCATGGGTACATGGTACAGCACAGCCAGCAATGTACCCGCACCTGAAACATGCACATCCAGCATCCGTGTACGTTTCCTCCTACTCGCGATCAAAGCTGATGAGCGCAGTAAGTGGCTGTGCAAGCTTCCACTGCGTGCCCCTCCGCACCACGAGAAGAAAAACACCTATACTGCCAATACACTGCCCGTAGAGCACAAGCAGCAGCATTACAAGCTGCCCTTGCGCAGAAAGTACAGTACTACAAGACTACAATGCCTGGACTGCCATTGACCTTCTGGCATTACCCTTGCCCTTCAGTTTCCTGCTGTGTGGCCTGCTGTAGCAAACACTTCCTGATCCAGAGCTACCAGTGACCATGATCCATGGTGACCAGTAACCCCCTGTTGCAGACAGTTTTGCATCTGATGCAGGAGGATGCAGTGTCAGGGCAGAAAGGAGAGACCGTTCTATATTGCCCCAGACCACCAGTTGACTGTAGGAGCGCTGGGAAAGAAAGTTAGGCCTAGGGGCCAAAACAGAAAATACGATGGTGATGTGGGCTCGGGCCCCTTTCCTGCACTGCTCTGCTGTTAGGGTATGCTGAAGCGTATATTAATACTAAGACACTTGAAGACATTTAGACTCCAAATCAGACTTAGCTGTGATGAGGAGAGAGGTGGTACTCCGTAGCCGCCTTTGGCACTTGTTTGCCTTACGAATATGTAGAAGCAAGTGGCAGGCCTGCGCACACAGCTCATGCTAATAGTAGCTCACACGACCACGCACTTACTTGCCAATAGTAGGCTGGCCAAAAGTTGTGCTTTTTGACGGTTTGTCGTGCAATTGTGGCTCCTTTTATGCCCCCAGCAGAGAGGCACTGCAGGATGCCCTGTCCCCAAAATGTTGGTTTTTCAACAGTTGTATTCCTTTTACGGGACAGACAATGAGACGACCAGGAAATCGTGATTTTGCAATTTGGGAAAAACATAAAATGAAATCAGCATTTTTGTAAAAGTCTCTCAACTTATACAAAAGTGCTAAAAAATAAGCCAATAAAAGGAGTGACCGCTGCTCTGCCGGCGGAGTTCACAGAGTTTTGGGCACTCTGGTGAAAAAACCCCTGCGGGCAGCCGGGCGCCGGCAACGCTTAGTTTACCTGACACGTGCGCTTCCGATGTCCAATTCAATTCAATTCAATTAATTTTATTATGATTTGGAATTCCGAAGAATTCCACATAACATTACAATAAAACATGAATTCATAAAAAACAGTATTAAAAACCCAAGAGGTTACACCCTATAATTATCCAACCTTACACACAGTACATAATACATTTTTCATTATACCCCTATCTTTGGTTACGAATGAATACTGTAATAAACAATTTTCCTAGCGTTACCTCCTCCCTTAAGAGGACAAATCTCTGTTAATCATCAAATACGTCACTCCGGGGGACTGAAATCTTCTAATCATTATCTAGTAAAGAACACTAATGACTGCCTCCCTAATTTAATAAAGCGATCCGATCTAATCTACAATTACATTTGGCCAGCACATGGTTAAGAAATTATATAAAATTCATCCAATGTACGGTTAACGTTAATCTAAAATAATAATTAAAATCTTATTTTTAAAATCTTATTTTTGGGAGATGAATTTTAAATGAAAATAGCGGCCGGTTTTTATAAAGTGCCATGTAAAGTACCCATGCTATCTACATTGTGCTGACGCAATGAAACCATAATCTTTGTCAAGGGCTTATACCTGACGAACCTTTTGGCTATAACCCAAGATTAATAAATTCAACTACATTTATACAATTGTTATCCAATGTACAGGCAGCAGTTAACAAAAGCAAAAGCAATTAAAACATTTCTTATGTAGAGGACAGAAAACGATGTTAACAGCAGATGATTATGTATAGTGCTATTGAAGGTGCAAGTATAGTAAGATAAAGTGCTAGTGCATGAATGCCCTAATCCTGGACAGAGCCCAGAACGATTATCTAGCATCACTATAACCAAAATACCTCAGAAGATGCACAAGAAAGTTAAGTAGCAAACAGGATTGTTAAACACACTAATAAATAATTGATACTTATCGTATGTTGCAACGAATTAAAAATGTTTAAAGTGCTCAAAAAGAGCGAAGACAAGGGAAGTTATACAAGGTACTATATAATCCACTGATCACCCTACTTATTGACTTCTAATATACATTTAAAAATTCTTTAAAAAAGCAGAAAATCTTAAAACATATCTGTTCTGACGGCGGGTGCAGAAGAAAGTTGCGTGCCTTTTCTGCTGTTGAAATATTATATTGTAGAAAACCATGCCTTAGAAATTTGCGTCGTATTGTACTAAGTGCTGGGCACATAATCAAAACATGATTAAAATCTTGGATACCACCATTGCATAAATTACAAAGTCTTTCATTTTTGGGGATACCTCCCAAGCTCCTGTTACTATCCTCAACGGCAACAAATTCATTCTGAGGAGTAGAATCACTCTGCGTACACCATGTTTCAGGTTCCAAAGAACATACGGCTGAGGATTTTTAATAATTGAGCTCTCCGCTATGCAGTCCAATCTGCCATTCCCTCTGCATATTTTCAGATCTCTTTCTCGTGAGATCACATATATGTTTTTTTTAATTAATTGCTTTAATGCTATTTTGTTTAAAACTGCTGCCCCTACTAGGTCTAACCCAAAAATGCTTAAAGCTTTTAAATATTTTCTACAAATTACACTTTTACACAATAAATTATCAAAAATTTCCTTGTGCAATGCTAGCCTTAACAGATTTTCTTGATCATTTATCAAAGCGGTACTCCATCTTAAAGACCCTGCCAATGACAAAACATACGTTGAGAGAAGGCCAAATTCGAGCCTAAGAGCCGCGATTAATGCAGCGTTACTCAGGTTACACATTTGACGCCAAATGTTACCTTCCACTTTCTCGAACTTAGCCCACTCACATTCGTCAATTGTTTCACTTGCGTAATTCAAGGTCGGCGGAATCTTTATTTTGTACACTGCAATAGTATGTGAAAAATGTATTTTCCCGCATTGCTTATACAAGCGGTTAATTGCCGATGCTTGCGAAATAGCTTTACTTTTGCAGTGATCTAAATGTCTGTTAGCAGAGCACCTATTTGTAAAATAATTTCCTAGATCAGGATAAAATGTCACTATTTCCATATTTTCATCCCCCAAAAACCATTTCAGATTTGATCTAACTTTACAGCCTTTCTGACTAAAAATCATCACCTTACTCTTAGAAGTGTTTATTTAAAAAAAATATTCATTAGTGTACCAGACCAGCTCCGACAGACGTCTTTGCAACCCAATTGGAGTTAGGTCCATGATGATTGCGTCGTCAGCATACAGCAAACAACTTAATTTTAGATCACCCACTTGTGGAGGGTCCCCTTTACTCTCCCCTACCCGGCTTGGAAGGTCATTTATATAGATTGAGAAGAGTAAAGGGGCCAAGAGGCACACCTGCTTCAACCCGTTGTGGGTGGCGGTTTTCTTTGAAAGGCCTTGGGTCCCCCCTAGCAGAAATTGAGTCCAGGTAGAAGAGTGGAGAGCGATTATTACTTTTAATAAATTCCCTGGGATCCCCATCCTTATCAATTTCCTCCACAGCGTCCCCCGATCTACCCTATCAAACGCTGTGGAGAAGTCAATGAAAGCTGTATATAGCGGAAGCCTCCGACCCACAGGATATTTATCAATTAGGGTTTGCAGGACAGAGATGTTGTCTAGTGTGCTACTATTCTTCCGGAAACCAGACTGTTCAAGGGAAATTAAATTATTACCGAATACCCACTCTTGCAGGTGGACAAGGATGCTTTTTGCTAAAAGTTTTCCCGTTGCATCCAGAAGGGAGATTTGCCTATAGCTTGCAGGAGAATTTTTAGGGCCTTTCTTATATAGAGGAACTATTATACTGCCCTTCCAGGAATTAGGGATGTCCCCCAACTTATAACAATGGGCAAACAGGGGATGTAACACCTTTGCCCAATTGCCACAGTCCTTTTTTATTATTGCTACAGGGACATCATCCGGCCCCATTGCCCCATAGTATCTCGCCCCCTTAATGTATCCCTCGAGTTCGCTCATTATTGGTGCTTCTACCTCTTCTACCGAAAATGTGGACCTATTGAACCCCTCAACCCCAGCATCTATAGGATTGGGGCATACAAAAGGGATATATAAGTAGACCATTCAGATTCAGAGATCAACATGGGCTGGGATTTTACTCTACTGTCACAATATTTGGCAATCAATGCCCAGTACTTTCTAGTATCCCCTGAGAGTGCCACTTCCCGAAGGTTAACCCATTTTTCCTCTTCAGAGGCCCTGCGATCTGCAGCTATTTTCCTTTTCCGGACCTGTTTTAATCTGTATATCTCTTTTTGTCTTGACGGCCATGGGTCTATAAATTGGGATCTGATCAACCCATTTATCTTATTATTAAGAATTTAAATTTCATTAGGAAGTGTTACTTTGGGGGCAGTGCTATCACCTTTCATCTTTCTTCCCAACTTTCTGACAGCAGTCATGACTCTTTCATATCTCACGATCGGGTTCTCCCAGGTTAAACTGAACGCACTGTTCTTAAATACCCAATGAAGATTCGGAAGGTTCTTATGTGACCAAAAAGTACGACCATTACTTCGAGAATATGTTACTATCTCATTTCTCTGATTCCATAATTCAGGTTTCTCGAAGTTTAAAGCTATCTTGACAGCCAATATATTGTGGTCACTCAAATTAGTAGGAAGAACCTTAAACTGGGAGCATGCCCCGAACAGTTGAAATGACACTGCCACATAATCGAGAAGGGAATTGCCATGTGACCCGTGAAAGGTGAGGGCTGCAGGTCAGTCTTCTGGGAATCTGCCATTTAATACTATAAGGTCAAGATTTCTCACATTTTGCAACAGTAAAAGGCCACGTTTATCAGATCTTAAATTGGAAGGGAATACTGCCTCTGGTATAGACCAGACCTCCTCCAGGTCCAAATTGGAAAAGGATGCTATTGAGCTATTATTAATCTTGGCATTAAAATCTCCTACCGTCAGGATACACACTCTTTCATCATTGCTACATAACTTTTGCACAAAAGTGCAAATAGAGTCGACCAGTGGGGTGGACGCCATCCCAGGAGGAATATATAAATTTACCACATACAGAGCTGTAGCACATCCCAGGTTGTCTTGTTCTAATTTTAACTTTGCACAGATACAGCAATTTGATGGATAAATAAATATCTCAGGGACCCATACCAACTTGCAACTTAGCAGGATGGCTAATCCTCCACTTGCATGCCCCTTTATAAATTTTTTTGCTGCACTACAATACACGTAGTAGTTATCTAACTGGAATTCTTCAATTGCCCACGTCTCTTGGAGGCAGATTATTTTGGGGTCTAGGTATGCTAAGGAAGTAAGCTTAGAATTTTCTTTTCCTAGCCCCGCCATATTGCAAGACACGATTGATCCTAGTAGGCTACCTCCGCTCTATGGGGATAGTGTTAGTAGATTTAGCCCCATTCAGAGTGCCTGCGATCCAGTTCCATTTTGACACCTCATCTCCACTATCAATGCCAAGAACCTCATGAACCTCGGGTGCTACTACCTTTATTTTTCTTTCACCCGATCCCCTACCAACTGTAATTTCCAAATCCTCAAATTTAGTAGTCATATTCTCACCCTCATGGTCATTTAATGATATCCCTTGACAAAAATGAGAAGTTTCGAGACGCTTCAACGGAGCACCCTGGGATGTGGGGCAAACAATGACATCTATTCCTCTTTTCCTAAAGCTATCCGCATTTGCTAACACGAGGGAAGACACCACCCTTGAAGTAAAGATTGCTTTGGTGACCTGAGGTATGTCCCTCCAATCTAAAAGGACCAGTTCGATATCTTTAGAGGAAATTAACTTTAGATCCTCTATTTCCGATAGAATTCCAAGAAGGCCCCCTCTATTCAATATCATTGGCTCAGCGTCAAAAAGAGGGATAAAAATTAAAGCATTATTCACATGCCCAGTACCGAACTCTTGGGGCCTCAATGCATCCGTATCATAAGGACTCCTCGTGGAATCAGTGGATTTACCCCCTTTGTTGTTATTAACCGATGTAGTCATATTTCGACTAACTCCCCCACCATTACTTACATCAGGCTTCATGAAAAACCGGACGGGACCCACTGATTCACATGCGGTGTCACTTAGTTTTATACTCGGATCTGGTACAAAGATTTTTATATTATCCACCGTCATTCCTGTGCTACTCACCAGTTTAGAATCCCTTCTTTTCCTGGCCTCACCCAACCTATTTTCATTCTGGGAAATACTCGACCTACTAGTCAGACTAATCGGCTGGGGGACATTATCTTCCTCCTCAGTTGTAGTCGGATTCATCCTCTGTTTCGCCACTGTTGTTGTGTTATTTTCATCCTCAGGAGCGAAATTAGAATGATCCGATTGTATTACGCTTTGGAACCGCAGCTTTCTCTGCTTACGTTTAGGGAATCGACAATTTTTTCCCTTCCTTTTCCTCCTACAATGGTTTTTAATACTTCCCTCACTTACTAATAAATGCTCCCCCTCCCCAGAGGCTTCTAAAATATTAATTATTTCAGCTGATTCATGAGGTTTGGGTTTTTTAGACTTGCGCATATTAAAGATTGGGAAAACACGCACTGTATCTATCACTGGAGAAACCTTTACATTTACACTTTTCCCCTCAGTGGGGACCTTTACAGGGTCATTAACAATAATTTGGGATAGGCTTGGAGTTAGATTTCTTCCAGACGGCAAACATCCAACGTTCACCAACTGATTATTCGGTTCCCCTAACCCTGAGCCATTAGCAGCATTGTGAATTCTGCCATTAATTTGACAAAGATTGTTATGTATAGGGGAGGAACACTTCACACATACTTGGCTATGTTGTTTAAGATCTAAAACCCATCCCAAAATGGGCGTTAGGACTTTGAGGATATGATCCGAGTTAGAGGCACTCTTCTCCAGCAGGGATAAAATTGCAGCTAAATTTTTTTCCAATTTAGTAAATGTATACATTAGCCCCCCTGAACCTGCAATCTCATTTTTTGACAATGAAAACTCGGAATTCCCTACCCGGTTTTCGCAGGGCATAGATAAATCATGAAAATCTGATGTCAGAGAGAATTTAGTAGGTGTACTGCTATACATATTTGGCATGTGAAAGTGCACTCCTGCTTGTGGAGACAATATTTCATTATTCGGATGGGGGTCTATAGCCAAGCATTGAGAACCCAATTTTTCTAACTGCTTCAGTCGTTCAGCGTTCTTTTCCAGTTGAATGGCAATATCCGGAAGAGTGAGGTCTTCTGTTTTTGTATGCCCATTAAGTTCACTATGGACTTTCTGACGTTCACTTTTAGGGGAGAACTCACTTCTTTTTATTGATGAGCAATCTTGTAAACTCCTTTGAGATACACTTACATTGTCATGTACTTTTTCAAAAAGGGTTATCAAATCTGCTAGTGGAGAAAGAGGGGTGACGTCCTCACTTTCGCCACCCTTACTCTGCGAGGAAACTGCCACCTCATTCCTAGATAGAACCAGTTCCATCTCCAAACCTTAATTATTACCACCCCTTCTTGATATGACACAACAGCTTGACTTACTATAGATGGGGGCGCTACATTGCCTACGTCCCCATTAGATTTCTGTATTATTATTACAGGAAAGAGTGCTTCTGGTCTTGATATATGGCTATCTACTCCATTCTCGGCTATTATTTCGGAGTCCATTATCACCTCCATTGAATTCTCCTCATTTCCCACAACTCCAAGTTCTTCATTGTTTTGCCCTGTTCCGCTCTTAAAACTACTTCCCTTTTTAGAGAACATTGATGTTATTGATGGGTATGATTTTAGAAGAGTTAGGTGAGCACCAATTCTGCGTCTACGAATTAATTTTTGAGGTTTTGGGGGACTCCACGAATTCTTGTCACTCTTATCACTCTTGACACTATGGTTAACGGCTTCTAGAGGGTTTGCCGATTTTACTTTAGACTGAGAACGCAATCGCCTGACAGACATTACCATGGCAAAAGAGATTATCACCACTTAAACTTAAAGTTCCTCCAGGTAGAGATGTAACAAGGCTAGCAGGAGAGAGCAATTTGTTCCAAGAGAAAGGATCACTGAATGATAACTAAATGATGTGAAGCACCGCCTTAGGACAGATTTTAAGTGGCGTTATATCCACCACAGAGTATTCCTCAGATAGCCCCCAGATACCTCCGCGGAACCCCGCGGCTATTCATGTGACACCTTACCCAATGCCTGGGCGATTCAGCGGTAGCCCAATCAGAGCCGCACGCCGACCCCCGTCTGGCAACTGGGGCTATGGTGACTATGGTGACCGAGGAAGACTTCTCGGGTCGGAGGAAGCACTTGGAGATTACGAATATAACCAGCTCACACCACCCTAAATATTATACAAGGCTTATATCCGGAATGTATTTGAGATTAATCGATAGCTACTCCCAGTGTCCAAAATAGGCAAAGCATAAGACGCCTGTGTCACCAAGGTCCATGTCCAAGGTCCAAGGTCCACAAGCCACAATCCACAGTCCGGCCATCAAAAGTAGATATAGAACTGATAAAAAACCGATCAAACAGCCACCACTGCGGACCCACAGACACAGATCCACAGCAGACCTGGGGTGGTCAAGGCGAGTCACCCTGCGCTGCACAATATAGCACATAGCACATAGCACAGAGAAGAGAAGCGAGGAGTGAGCTCACAGCTAAAGGGGAAGAGCGATGGGCAATAGAAGCGCACACCCAACTCGTAACTGCCCCACTCGCCCTGCTCACCTTTTTTTCTCACACTATCAGTCACTCGCCTCTACGCCTACACGCCACTTCGTACTCCAGATTTACTATGCTCACATGGCGTCAAGCTCACAAGGGCCATCCAATGAAGTCATTGAAGCTCCTCTGCCCCTCGCCTCCTCGTTTCCTCCTCGCCCTCCCCCCCCTGCTTTGCTGACCTGCAGGGCTCTATTGCCAAATTTTCTGACTTCCTGCTACTGTCCGTAGGGGGGACCGGAGCTCGGCTGCTCTGCTGCTCTACCCCTCAAACACTTCTCGGGTCCAAGGCAGGCTGGCTCCGAGGGCTGGCAACTATGGCGGCTACAGGGAGCGAGAGCAGAGTGGAGCAGGAGCAGGAACCTGACGGGAGCGGGAGCGGGACCCGGGGCACTACCGCTCTACCGTTCAGCTCGTCGGAGGTTGGTGGCTCCTGGTCTCCCAACGTTCTTTTCCCAGCGGTCCGCCAACGCCGCTACGGTTACAGCCTCGGCTCGGCTCGGCTGGCTCTGATCTGCGGTCTAATGTCTCGGTCTCGGTCTCGGTCTGCGGTAAACTCCGGACTGGATCTCTCAATAAATCCGATGTCCACAATTGCTTCTGCTGCAGCCCCAGGCAATTTTCTAGTGCTGTGGTCGTGCAGCTTACACTCCCATTGCTTTACCTGGCTCGCAGAGCACTTGGTGGGAGAAGGCATTTGGTCATTGCATGAATGGAGTCTTATGCTCTATGGAAAACATGCTCCCACCTCTCATGGTACACGGACAGGACCGACTGCATACTGTTAAGTCCTGAATCTGTTTGGGTCCTCAGCAGTTAGATATGGGCCAATGGCAACCAGCGATTCACATGCTGCAGTATTGTCAGCTACTGATTATCAGACCGGCTCTTCTAAAGACGTTGTGGTCTTTGCTTTAGGCACATTGGACCTTAAAAATCTAAGTAACTCCCTGAGCAATCTGCTAAGGCAAGGAAACCCACAACTGACAACAACGATTTGAATTCGGGCACAAATACAATTTATGGCAGATTTCAGTTAGCATTGCGCTCAGAATGAGGCCAGAAGAAGTCGTTTCTTTCCTGGGCCTAATAGTAGATGAGCAGAAAAAGAATAACAGAACCCACTTTTCATAATTTCTTAGCAACCGATAATTGCCTATCATTATATGAGGCCTTTACATTTATTTTTTGTATTCTTCTTCTTACCTTAAACGCAGACAGTCTCTTTGTGAACGGATGTTCTAATTGCACAGAGATGTTCATTTACCTGTCATAGAGAGTGAGCACAGGAATGGCCTCCTCCTGCACGGGTATCAGCTTCTGCGCGCGCTTCTCGTGCGGCCACAGCAAAGGATCCGGGGCGAAGGACTTTGGGCCGATGGTGTCTCACACGACAAGCTTCCCTGTAGAGGTGGCAGTCCTAGACACGCCACGAGAAGTGTTTTGAAAGAGACCTGCATGTTCTCCCTCTATCACAAAATGACACGGATGGTCTTACATGTCCTTGATAGAGGGGAACTCCGCTCACAGAACTCCGCAGAGTTTTCCAATGACTCTGTGGAATACCGCAGAGCGAACTCTGCCCAGGCCTGACCAGGCCAGTTGATAGAGGTGTTAAGTTCTTTTATCACTTGCACCACTGGCTGACTGTTGTGAGGCGTATTGTCCCTTGGAGCCTGCCCATTGCTTACAATTGGTTGGCTTTCCTGAACACTCTCTTTTGGCTGCTTCTTATTGGTGTCCCAGCTTGACAATTGTGTTTGTCCCTCCAATGAAGTACCGTCTCATTACTTCACTTTGATTGGCTGGCATTACTGCTTCTACTGTGTGTTTTTCAAGCACTACTTTCTTTTGTCTAAGCACTCCATGAGTGTGCATGTTTTTTTTAACTGCTGCCCTCATGTACTTCTCTCCCTGTGTTGCTCTCTGTCACCCGAGAGCATCCTGCCGCCATACTTGTTGTGCTAGCGTCACTGTGTTTCTTCTCGTTGCCTCTCAGCACCCTCTGTATCACTTCTCCTACCCATGCCTTCATGTTGAGGACCCGTCTCTCCTGTCATCGCTGTATTGATTTATACTGGCCATTGCCCTCCCCTGTGTTGCTTTTGCTTTTCCACACCTGTCCCGGTTTTCCTGTGTTCTTTGGCTGACTCCCATTTCTGATTTTGCTTAGGATGAAACGCTGTGCCACTTGCTTAAACGTTTTTTTAAAAAGGGCTTTGCGCAGCTGCATCTTTATGTAGTCTTGCACATGCATGGTGTGAGTGCCTACAAAATGATAGATAGAAGGAAACGATGCACAGCTAATGTGTATGAGGTGAGTTAAATGTTGATAAATTTCGGGTGCACACGTGGGTGGTTCTCCGTCCGAGACACTTAGGAAATGAAAGTGAAAGTCGTGTATGCATGAACCATGCAACTACATCCCCACAAATTGGCACTCCATTTGAATAATTCTTCAGATAAACAGTAGTGATAGTTCAATTTATTTTGAGCATAGGTTAAGTCTCAATGAAAGGTGATATTGAATTCATATCAATAAATGGTTCTTATTCACAAAAGTTCGTTATTCAGAACGAGGAACAATGAAGCGACATGACTCCAATGCATTTCGGGCAGGGCCCTTTGTCAAGGAGTACTAAAAGAGAGGAGACGAATCACCATCAAAATGCATAGCGGTAAAAAGCATAATGGTAAAAAGAAACATGATAAACTTGCTTGTTTACGCAACAGCGGTGAAAAAACATATGTTACATGCATTTATATGCAAAAGCGGTACATCGCGCTTAACTAATAACGTGACTCAGGTGTAGAAATGAATGCTTCGGTATGGTGAAGCAGACGGCACAGCAGTGAAAAACATATATTACATGCATTTTTATGCAAAAGCGGTACATCGCGCTTAACTAATAACGTGACTCAGGTGTAGAAATGAATGCTTCAGTGTGGTGAAGCAGACGGCACAAGTGATATTATCGAATAGTTTGTGACCTCGTTTGGGCAAAGTAAGCATACAACTGGTTCCTAAACGTGCACCAGAGTTTAATGGAACGTGAACGCTTAAGCGCGTGTTAAGCCGGCCACCGTGTGGTGAGCCTGTGACGAAAACTAAAACTTACTTAAGCTTCTGAGTAACGCCGCCCGTTACTGGAAAAGTTCATGGTTCCCGGGCAGTAACCCGGGAGGAATATATTACACGGGGCGTGGGGTAGTAGACATTGAAAGTGGACTGAGTTAATCGGTGCATGATACGAGCGCCATATTGGAGTGGAGGAAAAGCCATTACTCAAATTCTGCGTTAGTAGTGGACATTACAAAACGAAAAGTGTTGACAAATAAGGATAAAAATAAAAATAATAATAAAAATAACAGTGGTGATAAAAATAAGCAGTGGTGATAAAAATAAGCATAATCAGGGTGACTAAGGTGGGCCATGCAAGTTGGTGGTAAGCAGCAAATGTGAAAACACACGCAGACTAAAGCAACAATGCAGTATGGTGAACATTTATAGATGACAACTAAATTCACAACGATCATTTAATCCATGAGGTTTTTGGGTTTGAAGACGGTAAATCCATTCCAGTTCTCTCTTCAATAAGAGTTTGTTATTGTCAGTGCCTTCCTTTTTAATCACAGTTTCCAAAATAATGAATTGTAGTTGGGCAATGGAATGACGTGCTTCATCAAAATGCAAGGCAATGTTGGACTTTGTGTTTTTAAGTCTAATGTTTGACTTATGTTCATTCAAACGAGTCTTTATTTTTCTCTCGGTTTTCCCCACATATAATTTACCACATGGGCACTTAAGAGCATAAATTAAGTTGGAGGAGTCACATGTGGCATTGGTTCGGAGCTTGATGATTTTGCCTTTCATGGGATGGTGAATGAAATTTCCTTTAATTGCAGAATTACAGTGGTTACAATTAAGGCACGGTTGTGTGCCCTTATACTTTTGACCTGAAGGTGTGGGGCTAGACAAGATTTCTTTAATATTTTTACTTCGAGTGTGCGCGAACAAAGGTACAGCTCTATAAAGTTCATCAAAGTCTGGTTCCAACTGGAGGACAGGCCAGTGTTTTAATATGATCTTCTTATAGATCTTGCTAACCGTTGAATACTTGGACACCAGGACGTTTCGTGCCAGTGGTATATTAGGTTTTTTTGAAAGAGCTTCTTGTCTGGAAATTTGTGCTACTCGAAGTTGTGCATCTTTCACAACCTGTTCAGGATAACCTCTTGCAACAAATCGTTTCTGCATTTCATCCATCCGTGCATCAAGAATGTGATCATCTGAAACGATGCGTTTGACTCTCAAAAGTTGAGAAAATGGTAAGTGTCTCTTGAGAGATTCCTGGTGATGGCTCTTATAGTGCAAGGTGTTATTGCGGTCTGTCTTTTTTCTGTGGATGTCCGTGATGAGTCCATTAGTGGTGATTTTTATATTTACATCTAGAAAAGTGATTTCCGAATCATTAATTTCCCATGTAAGCTTAATTCGATCGTCTCTAGTATTCAGTTGTGTAAGAAATCGTTCAAGGGAATCCTGAGAATCAGTCCAGATCAGGAAAAGATCATCAATGTATCTTGTGTACATAAGTATTTTGTCATAGTTGGGTTGGTCGTCATAAATATGCATTTTTTCAAAGTTTTCCATATAGATGTTCGCATATGAGGGGGCCGCACAATTTCCCATGGCCATCCCGGAAAGCTGTAGGAACCACTCATTGTTGACATGAAAGTAACTATGGTAAAGGGTGTATCCCATCAATTCCATAAGAAACATTTGCATGGAGCTGTCAATATCACTGGTCAGTAAGGCCTGTTCAACTGCTTCAATCCCTCCTTGGTGAGGGATGGATGTGTATAGGGAGTTAACATCTGCAGTACACATGATGTAGTGTTTATCTTGGTTGATTTGTATTTCAGATAGTTTGACTAAGAATTCTGTGGTGTCCCTGATGTAGCTGTGGGCTCTGATGACGATGGGTTGTAGGTATCTGTCAATCAATTTACCTGTCGCTTCGTGTATAGAACCACGAGTGGACACGATGGGCCGAAAAGGGGGATTGTTCAAGTCTTTGTGAATTTTAGGACTCATTTGTAGAGTGGGACTCCTTGGATACTGTGGTAGGAGAAAGTTCTTAGTGCGTTCCTGTATGATGTTGTTGTCAAAAGCTTTCTTGACGATGTCTTGAAGAGTGTTAAAGAATTCTCTAGTTGGGTTCTGATCAAGTTTCATGTATAGGGAAGCATCACTAATGTGTTCTTGTAACCGTGTGTTATACAAGGAGTCATCAAGGATGACAAGAGCTCCACCCTTGTCGGCTTTCAAACATTTAATTGACTTGTTGTTAGCCAGAGATTTGAGGACATCGAGGTCTTTCGATGTGAGGTTGGAGCGTCGATTATGACGCTGGAAGTTGATCTTGGACACATCATGTCGTACCAGTTTTTCGAATAGATCAATCGACTTGTGGCTACAAGGAGCCTGGAATGTGCTGGCAGGTCTCAATCCTTTCAATTCGTCAGGCTTACTGTCGGTGGTAGGTGGCAAAACTTTTTCAAAAAAGTAACGCAGTCTGAGTTTCCTTAGAAATTTGAAGGTACTAACCTCAAGTTCTAATAGATTGGTATAGCTGGTGGGAATAAATGAGGTGCCTTTTTCTAGAACCTTCATCTGGTGTTGATTGATGGCAGTGTTAGAGATGTTTATTACTAAGTGGTCTTTTTGGGTTTTGGATCTTTCGGTATCGTCTTGCTCCTGGTGGAAGGGGCGGTTGAATCTTTTGTTTTTACGCTGGCTCCTCCTGAGTCTTCGAGGTCGGTTGACTCTACCTCTAAAAAATGAACCGCAGCGGTTTGAATTTGTGAAGTGGTGGACGTACTAGCACCGTCATGAGGCGGTCTGGACGTTGGAGTGGAACGAGGTGGTCGGGAAGAAGTGTCGCTGCCAGAAGAGGATGTGTCAGTTTGCAGGTTAGTTGGTCTGTTTCTTCTCCGTTGGGCATATATGTCGGCCCATGAATAAACTTCATCTAGCTTGTAATCAAGCGTGTCCCGACGGTATTTCCGGATCTTTCGCTCATTAATCTCTTTTTGATGTTTGTCCAATGTGTTTTTTAAATCAGCAAGGGTATTGGTTAGTTCTTCTGGAGTCAGCATATTTTTAAGTTCAGAATCGATTTCCTTAATTTCAAGTTCTAGTTCCTTGAGAATATCTGAGAGTTCTTCCACAATCAATAGGATAAGATCCAAGCTGCATTTATTCAAGATTCTTTCCCACTTATCTTTAAATGCTTTTGAGTTTTTGCATAATGAGGGTTTCAGGGCGATCCGTAGACCGCGAGGGATTCTGAGGGCCCTGTGATATTTCAATAAAGTGCTCGCATGGAGCTTTTGGTTGATGTGTCTCTTTGAAAGATATAATAATTGCTTAATGCATTGTTCTTTGTTGCGTGTGGTAGAGGTTGGGGTAATGTCTTCCTCAATTAAAGCATAGATGCGTTGACGTTCCTCGTCATCATATGCAAGGGTGTGAGCTCTAGCTTCAGTGCTTCGGTTGATATCTTCAAACTGCATTGTAATGCGTGCAATCGTTCGTGGCGGAATGTGGTAACTGATAGATAGAAGGAAACGATGCACAGCTAATGTGTATGAGGTGAGTTAAATGTTGATAAATTTCGGGTGCACACGTGGGTGGTGTCTCCGTCCGAGACACTTAGGAAATGAAAGTGAAAGTCGTGTATGCATGAACCATGCAACTACATCCCCACAAATTGGCACTCCATTTGAATAATTCTTCAGATAAACAGTAGTGATAGTTCAATTTATTTTGAGCATAGGTTAAGTCTCAATGAAAGGTGATATTGAATTCATATCAATAAATGGTTCTTATTCACAAAAGTTCGTTATTCAGAACGAGGAACAATGAAGCGACATGACTCCAATGCATTTCGGGCAGGGCCCTTTGTCAAGGAGTACTAAAAGAGAGGAGACGAATCACCATCAAAATGCATAGCGGTAAAAAGCATAATGGTAAAAAGAAACATGATGAACTTGCTTGTTTACGCAACAGCGGTGAAAAAACATATGTTACATGCATTTATATGCAAAAGCGGTACATCGCGCTTAACTAATAACGTGACTCAGGTGTAGAAATGAATGCTTCGGTATGGTGAAGCAGACGGCACAGCAGTGAAAAACATATATTACATGCATTTTTATGCAAAAGCGGTACATCGCGCTTAACTAATAACGTGACTCAGGTGTAGAAATTAATGCTTCAGTGTGGTGAAGCAGACGGCACAAGTGATATTATCGAATAGTTTGTGACCTCGTTTGGGCAAAGTAAGCATACAACTGGTTCCTAAACGTGCACCAGAGTTTAATGGAACGTGAACGCTTAAGCGCGTGTTAAGCCGGCCACCGTGTGGTGAGCCTGTGACGAAAACTAAAACTTACTTAACCTACAAAATGATGCAGTACTCACAGCAGAGTTTGTTTTTTATTTTTAAACTTTAGCCATGCTGCACAGCATCTTGGATACTGTGCAGCATGGTTAAAAACAATTGGCAAAGCCAATAGGTCACAAAGGCAAGGCCTATTGGCTTTACCAATGCATGTTACAATTGGTATTTCAGGAATAATCTGAGATTTTTGGGGTTTCCAGAGGGAGTAGAAGGAAGTGACATCAGGGCCTTTATGCTGAACCTTCTTAAGGGGGCCTTTTGCGAACTTACCACCAGGAACTGAGACTTGGCGGTTCAGGGTGTGCATCGCTTTCCACTAATGCTTAAAAAAAAGCAAGATGAGAAAGTTGAGGGACCCAGAGCTATGTGGGTATATTTTGGGAACTTTCTGCTCCAGGAGGCAATTTTTGAAAAGGCTCAAACAGATGCCAAGCCGAGCTATGATGGGCATTATTTTTTCGCCTGGGCAGATTTTTGTCATGCCACAGTGGAGAGGAGATGGTGGCTCAGGCAGCTCATCAAATCATTTCAGGGTCTCGTAGGGGAGGCCTTTTTTGTTGAACGTAGCCCGTTGATTGTCATCCATAAGGGCAAGACTCAGACATTCACCTCTGAGATTAGGGCTATGAAATATTCGAACAAAATTCCATCAGGGGCTGAGAAAGTCTCTTAGTTGGGAGGATATCACTACAGTTCAGAATAGGTCGTTAACATAAGGCTATTATCTTTTGTTCACTGATTCCTAAAATGAAAATCTATTTTTCCTGTATCTCTGTCTGTGGGGTCACGTTGCTGTTCAGGGGGCATTACAAATGTATATCTCACTATGGATGTTTTTTTTATTTAATCTCTTTTCTCCCTCTATATACAGTATTTGTTTTTAACTGGGGGAGCGCAAGAGGGATTGTGTCGGAGTCATCACTCAGGCCATGGTTGGCCTGAATGCTTCATGGTGTTGGTCGGGTGAAGGGTTGTTTAGGGAGGGGGGTTGGTGGGGCGTGGTCTGGAGGCACTTTGGAGGCAGGTTGGGGGGATGGAAGGGTGGGGTCAACACAAGAGGAGAAGCAATGGCATTGCAAGGCTAGTACTAGTAAGAGGTGGGGAAGGCTTGATCACTATACTCCGCTGCAACAAAACCCACTACACTAGTCCCCGACATCTTTTGGGATTCTATGGTGTTGGGTTGGAAAGATTATGATTAAGAAATGAGGTGATTTTTTTCTCCTAAAGTCGATTAATCTCTTTTGAAGAATTATGTGCCAATTTTGAGATTACTCTGAAGGATTTTTTTTTAAATATCTTCAAATTCAGGACTTTTTATTTAGGAAGGGGGGGACTCCAAGAGGCTTTGTGAAAACAGAATTGGCAGACCGGCTGGTGAGGGGCTATCAGTGTACTATTAGTCAACTCTATAAAGCCTTGAACTCCCTCTCACAAGATGATCTAGAGAGAGACAAGTTGAAAAGTGGCAGAATAAGCTGGGGATTTCATAAAGCTCCTTTTTAGAATCTTTGGAGTTAGCCTGAAGTTTATTACTTTTGGCTAATCTACAAGCTCAACATTAAAAAACAATTTTTGATCTTTATTTCACAGCCAGGAAAATCAGCAAGTGGGGGGGGGGGGGGTGGGGGCTGGAGGGGTTCAGTAGGCACTTCCAGTCCGCGCTGTCAACAACCACAGGCTGACCCTATACATATGTTTTGTAGGTGCGCGGCATTAAAACTGCTCAGGAATGAGATTACCAGTTTCTTTGACACTAGGTTAAATATCAGAATTATCCTAACCCCAATTTATGCGACAGGGAGGTCACAGCGATGTGCTTCCGGGGCCCCAAAATATGTTTTAAATTTATTGCTATGGTGGTATTCCGTCTTTGTATCGCCTCAGCCTGGTTTGACAGCATTCCCCCAGATTTTCACCAATGGCGTGCACCCCTGTTAGCAATGTATAATCTGGAAATGTCTGTTTACTCAAGAAGAAGCAAAAAGGCTAGCTTGATGGGGAAACAGGCATGGGCGCCTATCTAAGATTGGCGCCTGGCTCAATCTCAGGACCCAACTTCCGGCTGTATAAACAATATCAGTCTGAGATACACTAATACTTCTATCAGCGTGGGTATAACAGAGCCTGAATAATATCGTCGGAAGCACACTTTACCGCAGGGATAGGTAAGGTTAATCGGCCCTTGGTGGGGGAGCCGGTAAAAACTCGGGAGAATCTTAATGGGTAGTTCTTGCACGTCGCGCACTTTAAGAATAGTAACTCAACTTGGATGGAGGCTCCGGAGTTTTACTGAGTAGATGCACTTGTAGAATGCAATACTTACGAATAAAAGTCGAATTACAGAGTTGCATTTATGCACTTTATTGTATGGGCGGCCCTATGTTTATGATCTCTTGGGAGGGAGCGTAATGATCGTGAAGAGTAAGTAGGCAAATGTCTTTTTGATCCTCATGCACTGAGTACACTTATTTTGGATTGGATTGGATGTAATGTATAACCCTATCTGATATAAATTGGGGCTCCCTCTGTATGATGTGATTAATGACAAATTCCCCTTTTTTACAATAATTTTTGCCGCTTTGAGCATAATTAGTTGTTTCTTAAAGTTGTACTATCCTCTTGTTTATGTTTATATGCTTATATAGCGTTCGATTGCCGTGGCGTCTTGGCGCTGGGGTGTATGGACAGGAGTGGTGCACTATGATTAAGAGGCCTATGCGGATGTGAACAGCCAAGTTTTCAGGCTCTTCCTAAAAAGCTGCAGATTGGGTTGAAGCTTCATAGGAAGTGACAGTTTATTCCAAAGCTTAGCCGCACAGTGTGATATAGCCCTGCCCCCCCCCATCTCGCCCATCTTGTCTTTATGGTTTTAATGAGGCCTAGACTAGCAGATCTAAGAGCGCGTGAGGGGATGTATGGTGGAAATAGTTTTTGAATGTCCTCAGCACCGCCACCATAAATTGCCTAATGCACAAGGCTTAGGGATTTAAATTCTATACGCTGTTTGATCGGAAGCCAATGAAGTGATTTAATTACAGCAGAGGTTGACTGTCCTCTGGGTATGTCCAGGAGAAGTCTCACTGCAGCATTTTGTAAGGACTGCAGTTTTTTCAGTTGGAATTCGTCGATTCCCAAAAATAGGGCATTACAATAATCCAAATTAGATAGAAAAAGGGGTACCATCACCGTCTTTTGTAACTCTTGAGAGATGTATGGAAAAAATGTTCTCTGAGTTTTTAAGAGAAAAAAGCAAGATGAGGTGAGGCTATTTACTTGGGAACCAAAATTCAATTTATCATCAAAGATGATCCCTAGGTTCTCTTCCAGGGGATACTCATCAGTAGTCATAAGCACTGAATTATCTCCGCCCATATGCGGGAACCCTGAACATATAGCCTAATACATATATATGTGTAAAATATATAAAGAGTACATTGTACTAAAAAATTATACACATATACATGTATAAACTAATAATATTCAGCCCAAAACATATCCAATAAGCTAAGTAAGCCATAATTACATGCATTTATGTAGTATGAAAATAACTCATAACATATAATGCAAGAAAAGGACATGAACATTAGTTGCATTCTGCAGAAAGCTACCTTTTATTTTCATCAAAGAAAACAGGTAATGAAACGCAATTAGCCTAAACAGGCTGCATAAGCAAATAATATCCCTGTACAGAAAAGAGGACTGGTACCTCGGCTTTAAGGCCTCAGAGAATCTGAACACTTTGCCTTTAAGGCCTCTAGGAGAAGCCTGCTCCCATCATACCCCACAGGTGACAGTTAGGTCAGTTCTTTTTTCCAGCTCTTTCTGAGAGGAACCTGGAGCTTGAGCTCGACTGATTTTGATTTTTTTCTTACTTTTGTCGATATTTCTTATTGTTGGTGGTAGATTTCAATCTTTTCTGACTAATTGGTTGCTATTTTTTAGTCGGATATGCCACCTTTATTTTACAATTGTCCTTCCTGTGGGAAGAAGATGTCTAAATCCGATCCTCATTCGGTTTGTGTGGTGTGTTTACCTTCTTCTCACGATACAGAGACATGTTACCACTGCCTTCAGCTTTCCAGAAGAACTTTGAATGAGAGAGAGAAGATCAGACTTCTTGGACTTATGGAGAGAGGAAAACATCATGAAAAGGGCCCAGGAAGTCATCCCTCATCTGGAGGGCCCTCCTCTTCCAGAAAACGTTGAAGATCTGCTTCTCCTGATGTAAGGAGTAAGCAAAAACTTCATGATGTACCGTCGACGTCGAGACCAGTTGAAAAAGTAAGATCGACGTCGAAGTCTAGATCGCCGTCGGCGCAGTCGACGTCAAGACCAGTGGAAAAAGTGAAATCGTCGTCTAAGACATCACCTTTAAGAAGTAAGTCGATGTCGAGACCGACGGAAAAAGCAAGATTGACGTTGAAGAGTAAATCGACGTCGAGACCTGTGACGTCGACTACAGTGAGATCAAAGTCGAAGACAAGAAGTGGATCGACGTCGAGACCTGAAAAGCGTATGAGGTCGAGATCAAGATCACCGTCGAGGCATAAGTCGACGTCGAGACATGCTTTGGGCTCGAGGCATGAGAAATCTCGATCGATGTCGAAGAGGCTACCAACATCCAGGAAGTCGACGTCGAGATCTCCGCCACCTTTTTTCAAGGTCGGCGTCGAGGCACTCGAGATCAACCTCTCGGACCCGTCATAGGTCTTTGTCGAGGTCAGAGCCGATGTCGAGGACACCTGCTGATCATCAGCGGTCAACGTCGAAGGGTCCGATGATGAGGGCATCGTCCTATAGATCCCCATCTACCAGAGCTTTGCCTCCTCGCTCATCATCAATGGCGGCTCATTCTGGTTCGACGTCGAGGCGTTCGACGTCGAGGGACAGGCAGTTGATCCCTGTGGAAGAGCTGCATAAATCAGTGTCTAGATCTCCACGTTTACGGTCAGGGAGTTCTTCGTCATCTTCAATTGGGATACAGATTATTCAAGTTACACCGGAGGGCTCACCGGTGTGCAAATCACCTCCTGTCAACACGTCACCTAGATGGCTGGAAAGCATTCGACATTGGAAGATGCAACCCAGAGTTAACGAAAGGGCCCTTGCCTTGGAATGCTCAAGACCTCCTGCTAGTTGTTCCCCGAGACGTTCCAGATCTCCACTGAAGCGACGTTCACGTTCAAGAGAATGCACCAGATCACACCGCTCTCCTACGCCAAGGAGAAGACAGAGGTCTCCTACAACGACCACGTCAACGAGGTCATCCTATAGAGACTATTCTCCTACGATTTCATCAACACCACCTTCCAGGGTATCGCCTGCTGATGATCTTGGAACTTTCAGTGAGGTGTTATGTCGGGGTGCTAACAAGTTTAACATAACTATGTCTGTATCTCAAGTTACTTCATCGGTTATATTTGAGACATTACATCATAAGTCTTCGGCTAGACCTCTATTGCCTTTAGTACCAGGATTGCTGGAACCGGCAATGAAGTCTTTCTTAACACCTGCCACAGTGGGCTTGGGGCCCTCGAGGATTAAAAAGAAATATAAAGCCCCAGATCAGGATCCTTTTTTTTATGTACGGACCCCCCACCAGATTCTCTTATAGTTGCCGCTACCAGGAAAGCACATTCTGCTACGTCCATCTCATCTGCTCCACCAGAAAAGGATAGCAAGAACATGGACTCCTTGGGACGGAAAATGTGTAATACGGCAGGTTCCGTGATGAGAGTGGCGAATGCAGCTGCTCTACTGGGGCGATACGACCAACTGTTATGGGACTCCTTGACAAGATTTGCTCAAAGATTTCCCAAGGAGGATCAGAAAGATTTCATGGAGATTGTACAAGAAGGAGGTTTGGTTGCCAACCAGATCATCAGTACGGCGGCCGACTCTGCTGATTCAGCAGCTCATGGATATGCCCATGGCATCTGTTCCAGAAGATCAGCCTGGCTCCGCCTCACGGGCCTTAAACCCGATGCTCAGAGAAAAATTGTTAATTTGCCTTATAATGGATCAACGTTGTTTGGATCGCATGCAGACGACGAAATGGCTAAAATGAAAACTGAACTAGATACTCTTAAGGCTGTTGGCCTGGAGAAAAAGAAAGAGTTTTGTCGTTGCTTTCATCCCTACGACAAGCCGTCTTTTCGACAGCGAGGGCAAACATTGAACTGGTCATCACAAAACCAGGGCCAATCTCAACAAAGGTCGCAGTTTCATCAACGCAGACCTGGACGGGGCAGAGGCGGTAACAGACAACAGTCGACAGCATCAAAACAGCCACAGAAACAATGAGATGGATCTTCCTCCAAAGCCGTTGTCCCCTCCGGTAGGAGGAATCATTGCATTATATCTGGACGAGCGGAGGCGTTTAACAAAAGACAGGTGGGTCATCGACATCGTTCAAAACGGATATCTTCTCAAATTCAAGAGACCTCCTCCTTCCATAGTTCCAAAAGGTGTTTTTCACCAGAGCCAAAGTTTGCGGCAAAAGGAAGTGAACACCTTATTAAACAAAAGAGCCATAGAGAGAGTTCCAACTCCGCAAAGAAATCAAGGGCTCTATTCTCGTATTTTCCTTGTACGAAAGAAAGGTCCGACCGCAGAGTACAGACCTATACTGGATTTGAGAGTGTTGAACAGATTCATTTCGAGAGAGAAATTTCGAATGTTGGCACTTCATCAAATCTTCCCTCAACTTCACCAAGGGGATTGGATGTGTTCTATCGATCTGCAGGACGCACACTTTCATGTACCAATTTCAAAGAGACATCTCAAATTTCTAAGGTTTCGAGTGTCTGTTCAGCATTACCAGTCTGCAGTTCTTCCATTCGGGCTAAAGTCAGCTCCCCGAACATTCTCCAAGGGTATGGCAGTGGTGGCCGCCTTCCTTCGGAAGCAGAGGATATTCATTTACCCTTACTTGGACGACTGGCTCCTGAAGATCTCGTCTCCATCTCTGCTGCAGGATCATCTTTAAAGCTGCCTTCAACTCCTGCACAGACTAGGACTTCAGGTCAATTTCAAAAAGTCCATACTAAACCCAACGCAAAGGATTCACTATCTGGGTTCCTTTCTGGACACAGAAAAAGTAAACGTGTGTCCTTCGGAGGGGAGGTGGTTATCAATCCGAACAAAAAGCCAGACTCTTCTTCATACAAGATTCCAGACAGTTCGTCAAGTGTCATCTCTGCTGGGTTCAATGGCGTTGTGCATCTTTATAGTAGCAAACGCAAGATTGCACGTGCGTCCACTGCAGCAATGTTTGGAGGATCAATGGATGCAAATATCAGGGTGCTGGGAGGATCAGATAATTCTTCATCAGGCAGCCAAGGATTCCATCCGATGGTGGATGAAGAGATCGCACCTAATGAAAGGAGTACCGTTTCATCAGGATCCTCCAACGCAGACTCTGGTCACGGACGCCTCTCTCCAGGGTTGGGGTGCTCATATGAGCCCTCTGCAGGTACAAGGTCTCTGGTCCGACTCCGAGAGGGGTTACCACATCAATCTGCTAGAGCTGAAAGCTGTACATCTGGCTCTCAAGTCCCTGTTTCCGCCGTTAAAGTCTCGATCCCTTCTAATTCAAACGGACAATACAACGACAATGTATTATTTAAACAAACAGGGAGGTACCTGATCAAGGACTCTCTCCATGGAGGCTCAGACCATATGGAACTGGCTTCTGGCAAGAGACTTGTCAATAGTATCTGTTCATCTGCCGGGCTCTGGGCTCTCTCAATTCTCAGGCGGATTTCCTCAGCAGAGACTTCGTCGAAGCTCACGATTGGGTTCTCAACAATGAGGTCGCATGCAACATCTTTCAAGCAAGGGGAACTCCAGACATCGACCTGTTTGCAGACGCGGGAAATGCAAAATGCCCCGTCTTTGCATCCAGGTTTCCCTAGAAAGGATCTCAAGGGAATACCCTTTGATAGAATGGTGTCAGAACTTACTGTACACTTTTCCACCAATCTCAATTAATACCAGCAGTGATCAACAAGATGTACAGGGCCAACTCCAGGATGATTCAAATAGCTCCGGAGTGGCCTCGCCAATGGTGGTTTCCAGACCTCCTTCAGTTATTGGAAGTACCACACAGGAGATTACCATGTCGCCCGGATCTTCTATCCAAGCAGGCGGGGAGAGTATTCCACCCCAACTTGTCCTCCCTTTGGTTGGCGGCATGGCTCCTGAAGTCATCCAATATGGTCGCTTACAATTGAATTCAGACTGTATGGATATTCTTTTTTTTAATTTTTTTATTTATTTTTAAAGACCTTTATTGACAAAAAAACGCACTTACAACACAGCAATGAGCCCGAGGGCTAGCAAGTATAGTACATTGCAACAGAGAAGGTGCTAAGGACACGTAACAGGAATAATGAGGTCTAATTTTAAAGATTTTTCCCGTAGGATAGACAAGAGCAGAATATCAAGGACAACGAGTTGGACCTGGCGTCATAGAAACAGGATTGACAAATAGGAGCCGTAATAAAATGCCAGAGTCGCTGCCCACCACACATGTGAAACGTCTAAACCCAGAAAAAGGAAAAAGGAAAAAGAATAGAGGGCCCATAGAACCTAAAAGAAAAAACGGAAACCCCCCCCAATCCACCCCCCACCCTGCACCCCTGCAGCTGGCTACGGCCCAACCCCCCCTAGCAGTGTGCCTGTCGCCCAGTAAAAGGAGTCCCGAAAGATAGAGAGTAAGAAAAGAATCCTAATCTATAACTCTCAAAAATAAAGAAAGGAGGGGAGGAGCCCACCGCCCGTCCCCCGGCCCCACCGTCCCGCAAGTACATCAACAACACAGAATAAAAGCCCGGTGATCTTAAGCAGTATAATCAGGATAAATTAGAAATGCAGAGTCGACACATAGCGCAGACAATGGCAGCGACACACCACCCACATGCCCAGGTCAGCAACAGGAGATCCCCAGACCATAAAAATAAATGTTCACCCCTGGCCAGTTCTCTCTCCGCCACCACTGCTAACCACGGAAACCCCGAGAATCCAAGGGGATGCGTACGATAGTCCAAACGGGGAACATCGACTAGAGCACTCAACCACGTCCCGTACATACAGGGCCAATGAAAATAAGCTGGGACAGGAGTACGCCACACCCGTGGCACCGAGCGTAATCGAACCAAGGATGAAAGTCTCAGTGTCAGGCCCCTTCTGGAGCGATCTCCGGGTAGAGGGAGATACAGTGCTGGGATAGAACACTCGCCGTGATTGCAGTTCGTACTTTCCACTTCGGCCAGGGCAATAATCAGCAGTAGCAACAGGCACCTCGGGGTCTGGGGTCGTAGGGCAGGCACCGCTACGCAACGCCGCCATCTTGTCATGGTCAGACGTAGAACAAAGAGCCCCGCTACAGTCTGACGAGGCGGCCATCTTAGAGCATCCACGATCACTTATTAGAACGTCCACCTTGTTGATCAGGGTTTTTGCAGAGTGTAACACTTCGGAGTGAAGGGAGACAATAGCAGCCAATAAGGCTCCATAGCCCCGAGCAGTTCCATGTGTCCTCCCGGTCAAGTCGTCTCGCACCACACATCCACCAGCACTCCATAATACAGTCTCTCCGAAGCTGCCCTCCATTGTGCACTTCGTGATCGCCACTGGAAACACCTCGAGTAGTGCAAAGCCGCTATTTTGGCGAAAGGCGTACAGCTCGAGGAAAGGCGTTAAGCAGGTCCGAAAAGAGGCCGTAAACAGCGCCCCAAAAGCAAGCCGCTCCGCCCGACATTGAGGGGGTAGAAGGATCGGGAGCCTCCCGCCGCCAGCAGGGTAGTGGTCAAGCACTTGTCCGTAGTCGCGATATGGACATCTGCACTCATGCAATCTCTGCGGATAGTCTGCCAGGCACAACTAGCGCAGTACCTGTAGTCCAAAGGAGCGCACGTTCCAAATACGGCCGCTTCTGTTGGGAATGTTCCGACCGGGTCAAAGCCGCTTCTGACGCCCGGTGTTGATCACACGGCAGCCGGTCCCAGCGTCCACTCGAGACCCCGGACTCGGGTCCGTCGCGGGCCGCAAACTTCAGTCGGACATTACACCCACTCGCAAAGAGTCGCAAGCCTCAGGATTGCACCGCAGGACGCCTGGGCACATCGGCTTCCACGGCGTGCCTTCTAAAAACAGGATCACCGGCAGGATAGGCACAAAGAAGGAGACGGTCTCCGGAGCCGAGGGACTACACGTCCGATCAGGTCGCCATCTTGGCTCCTCCCCCTGTATGGATATTCTTAAAGAAGCTAAACGTCCTTCCACAAGGAAGTCATATGCTTTCAAGGGGAAGCGAATCTTTCTATGGTGTGTGGACAATGGACATGATCCTATCCAAGGTCAAGAACAGGTGATTTTACCTTATTTGCTGCATTTGGCGAAGTCTGGCCTTCAGTTTAGTTCTATCAAAGTTCATCTTGCAGCAATCACCGCCTATAGAAAGTCACCTAACCAGATTTCTTTCTTTAGGATTCCGGTAGTGAAAGATTTTCTGGAAGGCTTAAGAAAGGTGTACCGTCCAGTCAGATCCCCCTCTCCTCCATGGGAGCTTAACATTGTGTTAACTAAATTAATGGGAGCTCCTTTCGAGCCTATTCATAAGGCTTCCTTACAACATTAACTTGGAAAGTTGCGTTCCTGGTAGCCATTACCTCTGCTCGCAGGGTGAGCGAGATCCAGGCTCTTTGTTGTAAGGAACCTTTCACTGTGTTCAATGCTAACAGGGTGGTTCTTAGAACACATCCTGGTTTTCTGCCTAAAGTAGTATCGGACTTTCACATTAACCAAACTATAACTTTACCAACTTTCTTTCCGAATCTTGCGAATCCTCCAGAAAGATCTCTCCATTCTTTAGATCTCAAGAGGGTTCTCAAGTTTTATTTGGACAGCACAAAGACATTGAGGAAGTCAGACCGTTTGTTTGTTAACTATGGCCCTATTAACACGGGGTCTGCAGCTTCCAAAAGATCCATATCTAGATGGATTGTTTCTTGTATTCTCCTGGCCTACCAGTTAGCCAACAGATCTTTATCAGGGAGGCAAATGGCCCATTCTACTAGGGGAAAAGCTTCTACCACAGCTCTCCTAAGGAATGTTCCCATGGCGGAAATTTGTAAAGCAGCTACATGGCTTTCAGTTCATACTTTTACTCGCCATTACTGTCTTGATGCTCAGGTTGGGCAAGCCTCATTGAGAAACCTGTTTGCTAATGCTATCTAATATGTATGTGTCAAAGTGGTTTTTCTGTTTTCTGCTCGTCCGCTTGGAAGTGGGTATGAGCTTGCTACTCTATTCAGTGGTTATAACTATTGATGAGTATCCCATGGAAGAGAAGATTTAGTTACTGACCTGTAATCCTAGTTCTCTTCCAGGGGTATACTCATCAAAGTCATAAGCACCCTTCCGCCTCCCCGGGTGAGCAGTAGCATTGTTTGATAAGTTAATATTGCATTTGGTATGCAGGTTCCTACAGGTTTCTCATACCGTACAAAAGAACTGACCTAACTGTCTCCTGTGGGGCATGATGGGAGCAGGCTTCTCCTAGAGGCCTTAAAGGCAAAGTGTTCAGATTCTCTGAGGTGTTAAAGGCGAGGTGCCAGTCCTCTTTTCTGTACAGGGATGTTATTTGCTTATGCAGCCTGTTTAGGCTAATTGCCTTTCATTACCTGTTTTCTTTGATGAAAATAAAAGGTAATTTTCTGCAGAATGCAACTAATGTTCATGCCCTTTTCAGAAATGCATGTAATTATGGCTTTCTTAGCCTATTGGATATGTTTAGGGCTGCATATTATTAGTTTATACATGTATATGTGTATAATTTTCTAGTACAATGTACTCTTTTTATATATTTTACACATATATATGTATTAGGCTATATGTTCCGGGTTCCCGCATATGGGCGGAGATAATTCAGTGCTTAGGACTTTGATGAGTATTCACCTGGAAGGATTACAGGTAAGTAACTAATCCTCCCTGACCTTCTCCACTGGGCAAGGACATTCTCCGACCTCAATTGGCCACCAGGACCGTTTCCACAGGGGCTGGCCCGACCCAAACTCCATCACCTCTGTCTTTTCTGTATTTATTTTTAGAAAACTCTGACTCATCCAGGTCATAATCTCGGTGAGACAGACATGGAACCTGACTGCTGTGGTCTCTGGCTGGTTGGTAACAGAGATGACAAGTTGCGAATCATCAGCGTAAGAGACCAGAACAAAGCCATGCCTCTTGCTAAGGTTGGCCACAGGGGTGACGTAAAGGTTGAACATAGTCGCAGAAAGGGCGGACCCCTGTTGGACACAGCATGGAAGATGGAAACTATCTGACTTCAGGCCGTCCCAGAACAGCCTCTGCTCTCTTGCCTGAAGGAAGGAGGACAGAAGGGCCAGGGCGGTCCCCCCTACCCCTACGTCCCTCAGCCGCTGCACCAGAACAGTATGGTTCACGGTGTCAAACGCGGCTGATATATAGAGGAGCACGAGGACCGCCCTCCCCCCCCCTCATCCACCACCCTGCAGATCTCTTCAGTGGCAAGGATTAAAGCAGATTCGGTGGAATGGCGTGAGCGGAAACCATGCCAACAGGTTATTTACATCCAGGTATTTGGTCAACACTGTGTTCAGTTGTTTCTTCAGAACTTTAGCCACAATTGGTAGGCCAGCAATGGGGCGGTAGTTTTTAAGTTCATTGGGGTCCAAGTTTGGTTTCTTTAGAAAGGGTGTGATCGATACCTTTTTTCATATTTCTGGATAGCCGCCAGATTCCAGGACTTGCTTCAAGAGGGGGGTAAGATTTTCGCAAATCTTATGGGCAGCCTGATGCATTATAGAAGGGGGACAGGGGTCAGTAGGTGAACCAGATTTTATGGAAAGTAGACGTTTTTGTGCTTCCACTCTAGTTATTGGCTGGATACATTATAGCCTGCAGTGGGGACGTGCCATAGGTATTGTTTTATCCTGAGGTTCTGGGGCAATTAGTAAGTTGTTATAAATTCCTTGCACCTTATCTTGAAAATACCCGGCAAGTTTATTGCACAGGATTTGATCAGGCTTAAAAGCATTGTCCTGTTGAGGTTTAGCTAGCATGTTGACAGATTTAAACAGTTCCTTTGTGGAGTTGCCCACTTCCTTTATTTTAGTTGTGAAAAAATGTTTTTTTGCGGCTGTGATTGCCTCCTTATATTGTGAAATAGTTAGGTTGTATATGGATTTCTTTTGGATTTCTTGTGTTGTGCCCCCACCCCGAGTTACTGCCCCCCTCAGCAAACATGCTAAGTGGTGGGTCAGGTGGTGGGTCTGGGAAGGGGGCCCCTTCCGTGCACTTTTTGCAGGGTGGCCTCCCTCACGTTTCGTTACGCCACTGTGTGGTGAGTTGATTTCTGTCCTGTGCCACTGCCCCCACCAACCACACCCCTGTTGAAGATGCCCTTGCTCCCTTTCATGCACCCCGCAACCAGCATATTGGCCAGTGATTGTGGAGTTTTTGGTGACCCCTTTACACTGTCTCTCAACAGCTCTCCTCAACACCGCACTTTACATTAGCAGTCCATACACCATTTTTCAAATCAAGGCCTGTAAGTTGTGCTTTTTTCTGTGCTTATCCTCTCTTCCCCCACGAAGCCACTTCCTCTGTGTCTGCCTTATCTGCTTTCCTTCCGCTTCTTTCAGGTCTATCTGCCTGGCTGCTGACGTTGAATGTTAGTGACTTTCCGGCTTGTGGAATCCTGTGCTGCATATTATCCGCAGCTTCTGCACACAGTAATGTAAAGATGTTTTTCTCCATTCTCCTTTCTCTATTCTGTCTTCTCCTTTTCTATATTACTATTTGCCCCCTATTCCTCCATTACATCTATTCTTCCGCCTTTGAGTTGTCACCTGTTCTTTCTCATTTGCTTTTACCCCCCTCTCATATTCTATAATAAGGAGTTTTCACCTCCGAACAATGGCACTGCAGAAGTGGGATTTAGCATGTTTTCTCAGGAGAACCCCGAACGTTTTGTGTTGATTGCACCAATCCAAAGTATCTTTTGTAATCCTGACCCTTCTTCTTGCTTCTTTTCTGCTCTGCACATAGACTTGTGGTCAACCGAGCCCTGGGCACAGTACTAGCGGAGGTCTCAAGGCCGAGACTTCACAGGAGTGAGATTCAAGGGATATTGAGCAGAACCCCTGGCACACTACTCAGTTAAAATCAGTGGAGCTATTAAGAATGGCAATGAGTGAGACTGTTCTAAGATTCCAAAGCGTGAGAACCGCACCCAGTGAGTGAGTCTCTACTCCGAAGGTATGAAACTGACACCCAATACGGCACACTGTGCTCCAAGAGATCCACCCCGAGTGCGGATGTAAAGATACTACTCGCAAATGCCCTTTGTGAATTCCCAAAGTTGTAAACGTAGACGTTTGCAGTGGCGGCTCCTCGTTATAGCAGAGGAGCATCACCCCACTTTTTTTAAGTACTGTAAAGTAAAGGAAAGAAACATAAAATAATAACTTTGAGTTATTATCATTTTATGATTCCGTGCTGCTTTGCTGGCAGGCTGGTGGGCGGGGCTGCTCTGCTCTCGGAGGAGGGCAGGGGAGGAGTGGTTTGGCCACTTCTATGTGTACATGACTGTGTTGCCAGACCTCTTGGGCCACCCACAACAGTCATGCCCACTTTCCCTGTTCTCCATGCAGGCTGCATTACAGCCTGCGTGGAGAACATGCCAAAGCCCCCATTCCCTGGCTGAGCGTCGAACCAGGATGCTCAGACCAATCACAACGCTGCATTGCAGAGTTGTGATTGGTCAGGGGAGCCTGGCTGTGCCTCCTGTTTCACGAATCCAACGAGGAGAGCAGGAGCAAAGACACAGGACCCGACGACAAGGTAAGTGTATCTTTTTTTAAATTGTTATTTACATTGTGCACCCCCACGTCCTTCCCACCCTGCCCCTGCCACCCATTATCCATGCCAGCCGCCACTGGATGTTTGAACTAAGTTTAGCAGGGGCGGCTCCTCCGCTAAGGCAGAAAAGCGTTGGCCCACTGCTCTGTGAGCAGTTGAAAAAGGAAAAATAAATCGATAATGACGCAACATTATTATAATTTTATTTTTCTGTCGTGGCTCAGATGGTTAGGTGCAGGGCAGGGCTGGCTGTCACAAGAACAGGGGGAGGAGTGGTGGACACTCTCTTAAGTGTGCATGACTGTTTGTCCTGCCGTCTTGAGTGGGACAAACATTTTTAGGCTCTTTGCTTGTTCTTCACCGACTGTAATGCACCACCTGGTTAGAGAACATGCACAGCCCCATAGTGCCTCTCTGAGTGGCGAACCATGGTGCTCAGACCAATCACAACACTGCTGTAATGCAGCGTTGTGATTTTCTAGGGGAGTCTGGGTGCCTGTGTTCTTCCCGGTTCCTGCTTCCTGCTCCTTAAGTCGACCGAGGAGACGAAGAGGACTGAGAGGCAGCAGCCGGCCTGCAGGTAAGTGTTTTTTAATTTATTTTCTTTCATTTAGTCCCCTTCCCACCCCTCTGCACCGCCACCCCCTTAAGTTTTGGCTGTCACTGAAGTGTAGACCATACGTCTACGTTTACCTTTGTGAATTGTACAGTCTTTTAGTAGCATTGTACTCCGATTATTATTATTATTATTGTTATTATTATCATTATTATTATTATAGTATAATAATGATACACAACTATTGAGCGAGAATGTGCTCCAAGATGGGGGATTCACACCAGACGAGCATGACTGTACACAAAGGCATTGAAAATAAGAAAAGTCCCTAGAACCCTGAATGGGAAAAAGGACTGGCAGCTGATTCAAGAGCCCACTAGTGCCGTCTACTACAGATTTATCGTCATATTACACAGTTATGATAAAGAATTATTCAGATAAAATGATCGTATTTAAAACATTTTCATTTAATAGTTTATAAAAAAACACATTTTATGCTATTACAATAGAACATTAAAAACTGTGTAAAAACACAGTGACAGTTTTAAAACATAAATTCATTTGAAAGAAACGAAATGTCGACGCAGCGTTTCGGTATGTTGCAATAACACCTTCTTCAGGACAGTTCTCTAATTAAAGAAAACATACAATTATTATTCACATTAACAGAGTCTTTTACTACAATCACATAGGCTTTTGTCTATATCGTCCATTGTTTTAGATTTTCCACATGGCATGCATTATAAACTTTATTCCAAATCTTTTTTATATAAAACATGTTCTAGGCACTCTACAGGACAAACTAGTGGGTCTCTTTGATTTCAACTGTTCCAGTAGCAAAGACAATACTTTGCACGATTGGTTATACATAGATAAAAATTACCACTATTAGGGTTATTTACTCTACATACTCCGTTCTAGATCTAGACAGGAATTTTTAATAATTTCAGGCAGTTCAATTCCTCATTTAGATTGTGTGCCTATCCTTTGATTTTGGGCTTTCTTCTCTGGTCAGCCTGATGTACTTTTAGTGCTGAACAAGACTGGTGATTTTCCGAGTCCTGTTGTTTAAAAACAATTCCACCTTAGGGGCATAATAAGAAACATCACCTATTACTTAGATCTTTCTCTTGAGGGTTCATTTTTATGCTCAATGCGATCGCATCATGGTTACCTGTGAGCCTCAGTTCCTTTATTTTCCTTTTTTCTCGTTTTGGAATTTTCAGGCACCTGTGTTTTCTTTGAATTGGATGGTATGGAACTGTAATTCCAGACAAAGAAAAGGGGGACCTCTACTACAATCTGGACCCTATTCTCTCTATTCAAATTCATCAGTTTCAAGAGTCAAAAGAATTACCTTTATGTTGCAATGTCTCCTTCTCTTTACGTCCCAAGGAGCCACCGATATTTTAATTAAAATTCAATAGCTGTAAGTGAAGCCAAATGGGTATGTTTTAGTTTATGTTGTTCACTTAAGGGCTTTATGTATGCAGTATACCCAAGGTTCTCTTGACCAAAGCTTACCAAATTAATCGTTTATAGCAGGAGATCCACTTGTGGTTGTATGTTCCACATTTGATTCAATGGATACCTCTTTTACCGGTGGCTTATTAATTCACCATCTGTAATAAATGCAAAATGGCCTTAGAAGTACGGTTTTATCGATCTCTATCTGTTCACTCTATTCTTGTGTGGGCGGAGCAACTTCTTTCTGTCTCTCACTTTACCAAGCAGTCTTAAAACAGGGTTACTTTATGTAGCCCCTCTGTTTAATTATATATGAGTGCATCCTTTAATAGGGCTATATTTTTTTCTTTTTTTTGTTATTTTATTATTTTACATGTTGTCTACATACGCCTGTGCGTGATCTCTAGCCTTAAGGGTAATATTGCTTAACCTCCATCGTTATGCGTCTGAATTGACGACGCCATAATCTTGGTAGTACCGAAGACGCCATAATCTTGGTGGAAAAGATGGCCGTACTTCCGTGTTGCTCGTAATATATGGTATGGGCGAAAATGCTTTAGAATTAAAATACACCCGTATCACTTCACCTCTATGCTATACACCTCTGTGTGGTTAGACTGTCATAATCATGTCTCAGCCCATGTTTGTTTATTGGCCGTTTCCCTTGTATTTACAATTACGATATTTTTAAAGCTACGTCAAATTGCAAGCCGCTGTACTGCCGTTAACCATTATTCAATATCTTCCCCTCACGGTGACTAGCACAACGCTTTTATCGGTCAATCTAATCTCAACCGCGGGGTCTATTAACGCTCACCTGTAGGATTACGGTCGGCCTCCCTGCTCCTCGAGTACGTGTCCACTTTCGCACCAATCTGCCTTTGCGACTCGGCACCGGGTTTTTTCTAGTATTACTTCCGGCTGAGGTCTCGCGATATTACGAGACCGCTAGCTACGTTGGCCTTCTACGTTTCTATGGTAACGGCGTCTTTCCTGTTGATCCCTGTTCTACATGTTGAGAAACGTTATTGATTTAAGCACCGCGCATACATTTCCCAGTTCTTTCGTTTTACATATAAGGCAAACGTGTCAGTATTATGCCTTTCTCCTTTTTTATCCTTGTAGGGCTTGTGTTGTTTACCTGATCTAAAATCGATTTCTGTTTGTAGAGTGAATGGTTCTACAGCGCGTATCTCTGCCCAATTCTACCGCCATATGTTCTATCTATGTGCAGCATGCAAGTCATGGTTCTCTCTCTATATTCAACCTGTCTATTTTAGGTACCTTATTCTAAGTTCTAACACCCATATCTTACGTTTAGAGTTAGGTTGTTTCAGCTATACAATCAAATTTATAAAAAAGGGGGGAGATACTACTTTTCACTAAGGTTTTCCAGCGTTAATAAATCCCAAAATTTAAAAATAAAAATGTATAGAATATTTTTGGACTCGAATTAGAAACAATATCTTGCCCATATCAGGAAGATATCCCCTATTCCTCATGTTACTCTTCGCCTGTCTTTCTAACGGTGGATTTGGCCTGTCTCTAAACCATCACGACTACGGAGTGCATTCTACTTGTATGCCTGTATTTACAGGTTATCTCATAGAATGCGTTCCCAGTCCTCTCTACTGCTTAAGCCCTTCCTGACTGTGTTGAACCGTGACATATAAAACTGTTCTCTTTTTTTCCTTTCGTTCTCTAGGTCACCACCTCTATCGCTGACAGTGACTATTTCGAGGCCACACCACCTAAGATCTGCAACTTTGTGGTTGGTCAATGTCCAGTGTTCTGTCAGTGGGGCACCTTTCTTGCCTGTTCTTATTGCCGATCTGTGCTCATTTAACCTAAGGCGAATCTCCCTTGAGGTTTCCCCTATATAGGCCAAATCGCAGGGACATTTAATCAGATAAATTATACCTTTTGTTCTGCAGTTGATGAATGATTGCACAACATGGAAAGCGTCATTGCCCAAAATTAAAGGATAGGCACACAATCTAAATGAGGTATTGAACTGCCTGAAATTATTAAAAATTCCTGTCTCGATCTAGAACGGAGTATGTAGAGTAAATAACCCTATTAGTGGTAATTTTTATCTATGTATAACCAATCGTGTAAAGTATTATCTTTGCTACTGGAACAGTTGAAATCAAAGAGACCCACTGGTTTGTCCTGTAGAGTACCTAGAACATGTTTTATATAAAAAAGATTGGGAATAAAGTTTATAATGCATGCCATGTGGAAAATCTAAAACAATGGACGATATAGATAAAAGCCTATGTGATTGTAGTAAAAGACTCTGTTAATGTGAATAATAATTGTATGTTTTCTTTAATTAGAGAACTGTCCTGAAGAAGGTGTTATTGCAACATACCGAAACGCTGCGTCGACATTTCGTTTCTTTCAAATGAATTTATGTTTTAAAACTGTCACTGTGTTTTTACACAGTTTTTAATGTTCTATTGTAATAGCATAAAATGTGTTTTTTTATAAACTATTAAATGAAAATGTTTTAAATACGATCATTTTATCTGAATAATTCTTTATCATAACTGTGTAATATGACGATAAATCTGTAGTAGACGGCACTAGTGGGCTCTTGAATCAGCTGCCAGTCCTTTTTCCCATTCAGGGTTCTAGGGACCTTTCTTATTTTCAAACTCGTTTCTCCTTGTCCCCTACCGGATTTCTAAGGAGACCTCCTTCTGTTTTTACATACAACGTTCAGCTTTTTAGCTGGGGAGGTATACCGTGAACCTCTAATTGATATAACTGTGAGGCAAGGATGGAAGGCCTTAAAACATATAGTTACAGTGAAGATCAATTCAACAAAATAATAAATGGCACTGCTAAAAACATTACAGCAGTTCATATAGACAACACTGACGAAGAGCAGTGGAGAACCTTGTGGAATTTAAAAAAGAAAGTCATCAGAACAGAACTACACTCAGATTTTCTGATAGATTACTGTAAAAAGGGCATTATACCCAAGGGTCTCCAGGTGACCAATGAGCCTGGTATATTTATCAACAATCAAAAGTTTATACAAAATTGGACCTTAGTGGCCAACAGATGCAGCCGTGATTGGATGCTCTTAATCATTGAAAACCGCCACAGATATCCTGATCATAGAGAGGCAAGAAATCAAAGATCTGGAACAAAAATTGAGCGATAGTACAGCCCTTGATGATGCCAAAAAGAAATTAGATGATATCATGACTGACATTACAGGATATAGAGATTACCTAATTAACAAGAAATCAAATAGATTAAGGAAGGACATTGGTAAATTCAATCCCGAGCATGTCTATCCCTATCTTCAAAAGGACTATTATGAGAGACCCAGAGAGAGCTTTCAAAATCGTAGGAACTGGCAACAACACCCGACACAACAGGTTCAGAAGAAAAAGGTCCTTTTTTTTATACATCTTACACCAGTTCAGAATCAGACAATGAAACCCAGACAGATACCAGACAGAATAGAGAAAAAGACACAGCACTGGCCCAAATAGAGATAAACTTTCTTTTTTGGACCAGCGCCAGAACTATGGCCAACAGAGGGGGAGAGGCAGGGGGAGGAGCAATTTTACCCCTCAACCTCAATTTTACCAACGACCTCATACCAGGAGTCAGAAAAACTGGGAACCATAACAACAAACAAAGCTTCAGTTATTAACCTTTCTGATAGGGAACTCACAGATATAGAAATAAAAGTCCTAGAAAAGGGGCTGGGCTTCGCAATTGCAATCCCACGCAGACAGGTTCAATTTAGAAAGAGACCTTCAGAATTTCTTTCGTAAAATAAGATTGAATTCATGTTTTGAAGGTAAAGACAGGGTACCAACCCAGAATAGATCAGGTCTTAGACTTAAATCCACCTGGACCCCCCATTTGAGTCAGATAGATAAAGATATCGAGGCATTCGAAAGAACTGTAGAAAACAGTGTGCAAGACCTTTTAAATCAGAAACCTTGGATCAACCATAATCTTAAGGTAGAAGAGAAACAGGCGCTCAAAAATTTAGAAGACTGCCATACTTTGACAATCAAACCGGCCGACAAAGGCGATAGTATAGTGATTTTGAACACCAAACAATACAGAGAGAAAATTATGTCACTATTAAATATCAAAGAACATTATCAAATTATAACTCGCAGCGACTGGATAGATCTAAACACAAAAATAAAAGGTATGTTAGAATTGGCTAAAGAGGATGAGGTCATTTGTGATGAAGAGTATACATTTTTATTAAATACCAACCCAATAATCCCAGCATTGTACGGCCTTCCCAAGGTACACAAAAATCTAGTTGACCCACCTATGAGACCAATTGTCTGGAATTACAGTCCCATACCATCCAATTCAAAGAAAACACAGGTGCCTGAGAATTCCAAAACGAGAAAAAAGGAAAATAAAGGAACTGAGGCTCACAGGTAACCATGATGCGATCGCATTGAGCATAAAAATGAACCCTCAAGAGAAAGATCTAAGTAATAGGTGATGTTTCTTATTATGTCCCTAAAGGTGGAATTGTTTTTAAACAACAGGACTTGGAAAATCACCAGTCTTGTTCAGCACTAAAAGTACATCAGGCTGACCAGAGAAGAAAGCCCAACATCAAAGGATAGGCACACAATCTAAATGAGGTATTGAACGGAGTATGTAGAGTAAATAACCCTATCAGTGGTAATTTTTATCTATGTATAACCAATCGTGCAAAGTATTGTCTTTGCTACTGGAACAGTTGAAATCAAAGAGACCCACTAGTTTGTCCTGTAGAGTGCCTAGAACATGTTTTATATAAAAAAGATTGGGAATAAAGTTTATAATGCATGCCATGTGGAAAATCTAAAACAATGGATGATATAGACAAAAGCCTATGTGATTGTAGTAAAAGACTCTGTTAATGTGAATAATAATTGTATGTTTTCTTTAATTAGAGAACTGTCCTGAAGAAGGTGTTATTGCAACATACCGAAACGCTGCGTCAACATTTTGTTTCTTTCAAATGAATTTATGTTTTAAAACTGTCACTGTGTTTTTACACAGTTTTTTAATGTTCTATTGTAATGGCACGTATATGCATAAAATGTGTTTTTTTTTTAAACTATTAAATGAAAATGTTTTAAATACGATCATTTTATCTGAATAATTCTTTATCATAACTGTGTAATATGACGATAAATCTGTAGTAGACGGCACTAGTGGGCTCTTGAATCAGCTGCCAGTCCTTTTTCCCATTCAGGGTTCTAGGGACTTTTCTTATTTTCAAACTCGTTTCTCCTTGTCCCCTACCGGATTTGTAAGGAGACCTCCTTCTGTTTTTACACACAAAGGCATTGAACCACAGCAAATGAGTGAGATAAAGGTATGAGCCTCACAATGAGTGATAATGTGCTCATAAAATTGAGACTCACGCCAAATAAGCCAGATTGTACCCAAAGGCACTAGCTTCAGACCTAAAGAAAGAGATAGCGGTCCAAGGTAGGGGTCACACGAGTTAGTTTGTAAACCGGGACAAGGTTTCCGAGTAGGAAAAAAAGTAGAAATAGGATATAAGGGGTCAGGATAGAGGTATTCTTGGGACTGATGAAGGGATCTGTGAGGGACCCCTCATAGGGAAAATATTGTGGAAAAAAGTGTTTTTTAGTTCACACGAGGATCCACGGACCCACCACAGTGCTCGGCGAGGGCCAGTGTAAATCCACGGGAGATCCGTGGATCCAGACCTCAATTAAAAAACACATATGCTCTCTCACATACCCACTTACATACTCTCTCACACAACTACTTACACACCCACTCACACATTCATATACCCACTCACAGATCCACAGACAGTCAATCGCACATCCACTCAGAGACCCAGAGAACCGCTCACATACCCACACAGGCATTCACATACCTACTCACACAGCCATGTACACACCGATACTGCCACTTATGCACCCACTCCATACCCACACAGCCACTTACACACCGACTTACACACTCATACAGCACAACCACTAACACATCCACTGAAACACCCATACAGCCACTCACACACCATTCAGAGACCTATACAGCAACTTATACACCCAATCACCACCCACTCACACACATTCTTACACACCCACACAACCACTCACACACGCATACATCCACTTCCACACCCACTCACAGACCTACAAAACATTCATACACCCACTCACAGGTCCATACACCCACTTACGCAACCAATCATAAACATACAGCCACTCACACACCCACTCGCAAACCCTCAAAACTGCTCACACATTGCCACTCACACACCTACTCCAAACTCACACAGCCACTCCCACATTCACACAGCCACACAAAGGCAGTGATACACTTGTAGAAATTGCAATAGCATATGTTTGTATTAAATGTGTTGTTATTTTAGTATTGAACGTGTGCTTTCGGTTGGGAACAGATCCACGGATCCATAAAATAAATTTAAAAAAAGAAGAACTTGGTGCATTGTATTTATAGAAAGACAACATCAGTTATCTTACCTTTCTTTAAATAAATGTAGTTTTAAAATATATAATAACAATGAATGTGTGAATTAAATGTATTTATAAACGTGTGAAAATGTATATTAGTAAATTGAACTTATAAGTCAAATTGAAGTATAATTTATTTTAAAAATTGTTGAAATTCACTAAAAACCAAAGGTTACAGGGATGTTATTGTTAGGAACTAGAATAACAAAAACTTTGAAATTCACTGAAAACTCCAAAGGTTACAGGGACGTTATAGGTTCAGATGTTACACACACAAAACCGTAGAAATTCAGCAGCTATAGTTACTTGAGCTAGCTATAATTTATACCCCCGCAATACACTGCTTATGACTTCATATATTACATCACTCATGGCATGGTCAGTGACATCACTGTTGACATCACTGATGACATCTCAAACGACATCACTTTTTAAATTCTATTTCTTGACTATAACATCCCATTAACCTTTGGTTTTTTCATGAAGTTCTATTTCTAAACACAGACACATATGTAGGGGTTTCACTTACTTTTTATAAATATATATTATTATATTATATATTTATATATATATATTTATACTTACCTTATGTTGTAAAGATATATGCATGGAAAAGTATGTGCATGGTAAAGACATGCATGGTAAAGGCATTGTGAGGTAAAGGATGTGTGGTAAAGTCATGCGTTGTAAACATGTGTGTTGTAATGTCATACAACCAGTGATTGAGACTGAGCTTCGGAAAGTGAGACTGACAGCAAATGAGTGAGACTATTACTCTAAGATGAAACTGTACTTGTTTCTCTGCAATCTTTGTTTGCCCTGCACCCCCTGACTTCCTTTTTTTACTCTTTGCTCACTGGTATTCTTCTATGCTCCATGTTTATCATTCCCTGCTGTCTGCTTTCTGAAGTTTGCCCTCCTGTTAAGAAAACTAATTGAATAAAACCTATATATTTTAGAAGCAGTTCTGATGTAAAGCTGGTCAGATATGCCTCTACTTCTGTTTGTTTCATGGCCCTCAGCATTTTGATCATGGGCCACGGAATATCAGAACGTTTTTACCAAAAAGGAAAATAACTTGTGAATTGTAATTGTTGCCATTATATGGCAGAGTATGTCTACCGGTCAAGCTAAGGATACACCTAGATGCTTCCCAAATATTCAATGGTGGTGTAATAACAGATTGGTGCTCTATGAATTAGCCTGTTTCTTCTTCTCAAAATACCCAAGATTCTACTCAGTGTACCAGTGATGCTGTGCTGGTCAAACACTGCTTGCACGTGTCAGTGCTATCGATCTAATGTCAAATATTGTTTGGGTAGCAGAGCTGTTGCAAAATATGGCATGGCTTCTCATACATGCCACAGTTACTTCTGAAATGTTCCAGTCACTGCAAATTGGTATGGGGATCCTCAAAATGCTCAGTATGCCAGTGGTGATGCCCATTGTTATAGGGCGCCCCTGGAGAAGGACTACAGGTGCCCTGTGGGTACTGCAAAGGTGTGTTCTGTGCCTTTGGAGGGGCTGAACCCAGGACCTCAGCAGAACCCGGGAGTGGGTAAAGGTTCGCTAGGTGCAGGCGAGGAGTTTTTCGGCAGTCAAGGAGGGGAAGCGAGGCCAGGAGGGAGAGAGGGAAACCTGGAAGAGACAAGTGCAGAGTGTGGGAGCTGGACCAGAGACGAAGAGGCACGGAGCAGTCCAGCAGTGTTGACTATCCCAGGGGAAGGCGCTCCGGATGAGACAGCCATGGCTCTGTCTTTGAGCCACGGCCTCAGGCAAGTGGCCCGAACAACCGGATGATTAGTGGGCAGGTGGTCACGTGGTGTGAATAGCGAGCGGAGCACAGAGCACAGAGCGGAGCGGGAGCCGCGAGAACCGCTGGAGCCGCGGCGGAGGCTTGTATGACCCATTGGTGGAGCTGGGCGAGAGGGTCCTTCGGAGCCGAGGCTGTGAGGAGCAGGTGTACGGTGCGAGGCTGCGGCTGCCCCCGGTGTGCGGCCGCGAGTGCTGATTCCGGTCCTGGTTTTGCTGCCGACGGTGCCGGAGCTGTGCTCAGAGCGTTTTGTGCTTTGAAAGCGGAAGGAGGGGGGAGATCATCGTGCCGCTCCTTACCGCCACTCCGAGTCTGTGCTGCCTAAAGCCACCTAAGTGGCCAAAAACTGCTGAACATTGGGACCCCAGCAAAACCGTAACTTGGAATTTGGAACCCGTAACCCGCAAACCATAAGCGGGAGAGGGGTAGAGCCCTGCGGCAGAGCCCTTGCTTTCGCTCTTGGACCCACTCCTGCTCCCACTCCCACTCCAGCTGAGTCTGAAGCTTTCAGCTTCATATCTACCGGGCTCACTGATTTGTGGGCTACCTGACGGTTGGGATCTCAGCTAAACGGACATAAGGGACATAAGGGTCTACGGCCAGTGGAGACGAATGAGGAGAGAGCTGAATCAGCCCGCGGTGTCGTGGTGCTGCGGGTGATCCTGACGAGCCTCCTGTGTCTAAGCTGCGTGTGTAGTGTGTGTTAGGCCGTGACAGCCGTGTCTTGCCGGAAAAAACGGGTCCGGGGCTTCTCTGTGGCCAGAAGACAGAGAGCCGGAGGCAGTCCCTGTTAGAAACTGCACAGGGTCCGACATCCAGTGCACACGACCACCGAGTACAGCGTAGCGCCGGAGTGGAGTACGGCGAGTGGAGGGGCGGCTGCGCAGTGGCAATTCTAGTCATTTCAAACGCGCTCGAGTGCTTGAGCCTTAAGGCTGTGTGCGGGGCTGTGCTGCCTATTGGGAGGTACCTGGAGGCGCCTGGACTATCGGGCGACTTTGGAATATTCCTGGAGCCGGAGCATTCGGAGAGCCTGGAGCCTGGAGTCTGGAGGCCACCCGAGCAGCAAGTGCAGGAGGTAAGTGGCAGTGGCGAGCGCGGCCGCCATCAGAGGCAGTCGCAAAGTAAGAGCCGAGGGTGCGGGCTAAGGGGCTGCTTTACCAGGTCTCCCAGCCTGCGGCCCCCCTGTGTGCACCGCTTGCCACCTCCCTCTCCCCCTGTAAAGACGCCGTCCAGTACAGTACAGCTCACGTGGAGAGCTAGAAATTTTATCTAGACTCACACAAAGAAATATAAGGCCCCCACAGGAGAGTCACCCCAGCAATTAGGCACACAAGTAAACGAACTCCACCACTTCACCACTTTACCACATAGAGCCCCAGTTCACGGTGCTTAAAGGATGACGCTCAAAAAGATCAAGTCCAGCACGAAGGAGGTGGGGGTGGAGGCGAACCCTGAAAACACGACACAAAGAAGAGCAACTAGAAGTACTAGAAGTACCAGCACCCAAAATTCTCTGGACTCAGTCCCGGGCAATTCCCTCCCACAGGGTCTCATAACCCCTTACTTCCAGGCCCCCTGTGGACCTACAGCCACGGACGTGAGTCAACCAGGACCCGAGGGCAGTACTAAAAGCCAAAGCCCAACCAAGATCTAATCGGCTGTCAGTCCAGCGAGCCTGCCTATATCGAAAAAGTCCGAAGCCCGGAAAAAGCCCGAAGCCCGGAAGCACGACCCCATCTTGTTGCTAGGGTGAAGAGCCCGTTAAGGATTTTAGCAGACGTTCACTTGAGTCCCATTGTGGGTGCACAGGTGGAGACAGGCTTTGCAAAGCAAAACACGGCTACTGCACCCTCTCCCCCAACGAGCACTGGGATGCACCCGTGCACAACGGTGACACCCCGGTCAATAACAAAGTCGACCACTCCGGGTATGGTCGCGCTAACGGCATCGTTCCTACAAAAACTAGAACAGTCAATAGAACGCGCCCTTGAAAACACACCCATAAACTCAGGTAGAATCAATTCCAGGAGATCATCGCAGACGGAGGCATGGAGCCCTTGGGCCTGACACAACACCAAGTCTCCATCGATGAAGTCACGGTCAAAGATTTAAACCTGACCGTAATAAGAGAAGTTCAGGACACCATGGCTAGGGCCTTATTATGGCAGTCCACGAAGATGGAGGTTCAAGTCGATCTCCTGCACTCAATTGCCCAGCACCTAGTGCGCCCAGATGACAAATTAGCAAAGTTAGAGGAGCTATTCGAAGCTCACGCGGTTAACATCAACTCTTGTGCCGCCATCATAGAAAAATGGTCTACCCGAAGTTCTAAAAGACATGCTCGCACTAGCCAAGGGCCTGGGAGAGAGGTCTCCTCAAATACAGGCGGCACAGAAGTTACCAGCTCTGACGAAAGTGCATGACGCAGCGACCGACCATTGCACCGCGGCTATCAGCTCACCAAAAGTTCCACTGATAGAGCCATGCAGCAATTTCATCTTGGCAGAACAAGGGAGCGGGGACCTTGAGGTTTTGGACCCTGACACCGAAAGCGACGACTCATCGGTCAGTATACCTCTCCTGGAGAAGGCAAAAAACGCATCGGCTAGTGTAAATGCTCCGCTGTCACGGAGAGCCAAAAAAAGACTAAAGAAACAATTAAAGAAATCTAAAGTCAAAAGCAGGATCACATCATCAGCCACAATAACCTCCGGTGCCACCGTAACTGAAAGTAGCCTTAAACCACCCTTTCCCATCTTCATCCCTAAATATGCACCCAAGACCATCAAGCCTAGTGACGCACCTCTTGCCCCACGCGAGGCCTTCAGATATTTAACCCCTCACCCGGAGGAACAATGCAACGTGGAGGATCAATTAAGGCCTTCACAGGTGGTAACCGGTGGACATCCCAGCACTAACGGCCCAACTGGTTGGGCACTCCAACATAAGATAGAAACAACCCGTTCACCACATCAGGGAGCGCAGTTGGGACTGCCCTGCCTGGTAGGTCCACCAACTGAGGTACCTGGTAGTCAGCAACCAGGAGTTACACACAATAACCCCCACACCAGAACGCAACAAATGATGAGTGGCAAGGATCGTCAAGAGAGGCAAGACCACCAACCATGGTTTCAGACAGACAGTGGCCAGGAGACTCCCATAAAATCTTTTCATATCCAATTCATCAGAGGCACATGTCCTTGGGAGAAGGGGTACAACGGCGCTCCCACGAAAATAAAAAGCCACCAGAAATACATGAGCTGCTGTTTACCCCTAGATATAAAGCCATAGGTTCCTTTGACATCCTGAACAGGTCCAATATCGTTCGACTCTTCGGCCACATTGACTCCCTGGCACAAATCACCTCGGGGATGATCGAATGGGTGATGTTCAAGAGCCTGGAGATAGACACTCACGGTGACTCCACCATAGTCGGCTTTGGTAATCAGCAAGCCCAACAAGCTGTCCTCCACGAAGCAATACAACTGGCATAATGGGGCATAGAAGTCACCGCCCCCAGGGCTCCAAAATACCCGCACGTCCTCAAACCTCATTATGGCCTTCAAGAACCTGTCTCTGTCCTCAAAGGCACAAAATCCACCAGTCCAGACGGGGGGTTGAAATCAGGGAGGCCAAGAACCCCGCTAAAATTAAAAACCTGCTAAAAGAAAAGCAGCGCAGTGTGCAGCGGCCTCAGCAAGGTCTGGCTCTCACATAGGACACATGGAGACAGGGCTCCTAACCCCGCCCATACCTATGTAAACACCGTACGCGTAAATCCATCAAGGGGCCAAGATCGCAAGCTTACCATCATCTCATGGAATATTGCGGGGCTAAATAATATCCGCAAGGACACATCCACTCTTGATTATCTTGCACAGGGGGATATATTATGCATCAAGGAGACCTGGGCGAGGTCAACGACCCCAATAGCTGGCTTTTATGAATATTTCAAATCAGCATCCAAAAGTACGATCTTTGGTGCCCGTCAGGGGGTCTTTCCATCTTCGTAAGCCATGCCTGTAAACTTAACGTAAAGGAATTAGATCTGGAGTCACCTGAGCCACAGACTCACGGCATTTGTAGCCAACAGGGCGGCAGTACTAAGGCCACAAGACAGTGAGAACACTGTACACCTATGGGAAATATTGACCAAGGATATATTGAAGTGCCTGGGCAACACTCATCAACCAAGAAGCAGTCAAAAAAACTTCAGGCCAGGTCGCCTAAAAACCCACAGCCTTAATCAGATCAAGTATGCACTCAACAAGGCAGTGAGGGCAAAAAAGAAAGGTATCCACCTGCCAGGGGGGCCCCCCATTGCCGTTTTGCTAGCCAATTACAAAAGAACATCTGGGAATTGAAAAGAAAGCGGACCGAACAGAACTGGCTGACAGTGTTTTCCTTAATCAAATGAAAAGACAATAGCAAGCTCTGGCGCTACATCAACAGCTTGTCATCAGGAGGCGCATATAAGGCTAACAGTGTGGCAGGAAAAGTATGGGAACAGTATGCAAAGGGGCTGTATACCTTGGAGCCAAATCGGCCGTCTCACTGCAACACGGGGTGGTCCAAGGTGGCAGCTGCCACCATCAACACTGAAAGCGCCCTGAACGAAAAATTAAGACCGACCCGACCCGGAAAATTCTCGGAGGCGGAGATAGTAAAGCACATCAAGGCCATCAGAACCGACGGCGCCCCTGGCCCAAACGGGATCCCCGCCCAGGTTTTCAAGACTGATCCAGCCTTCTTCGCATCCAAACTCACTCCTTTATTTAACCACTCATTCGCAACCGCAATCTTGCCACTTTCGTGGAGAAGTGTGGCTCAATGGTTAGAGCAGGCAGACCTTGCTGCAGAGCTCTGGCCAGGGACCAGGGTTCGATTCCCGCCTAGGCTGGTCTCGGCTCATTAATTCCCCTCACTGGATATTCTCGCCTCAGTGCCTGTTCTGATCATGGGTCGCACGCTGCAACTCTGGGCAATAGCTTGCTTAGTCTCCACAACGGCCCCAAAAGCGCTGGGATGTCTGGCTGCACCTGGGGGGTGCCCAGGAGTGGACATTTCCCAGGAAAGCCAGGAAGGGTTCCTAAGCGGTATACGGACAGCGCCGGGACACCTCCGGTGGAGGTAGCTGTGCGCTTTACAAATTCCGACATTTACATTTACATTTTCTTGGAAAGGCTCAATCCTTTTCCCTATTCATAAAAAAGGCGACCACTCGAACCCGGCTAATTACAGACTGATAGCACTTCTTGATATTGAAGCTAAGGTATACGCCCGCCTTCTTCTAAAGGACCTTGAGACCTGGGTGGACAAGAACGGTATTCTTCCGCCCTCACAGACTGGCTTCAGGGCTAACTGTTCCACGCTGGACAACATCATAGCGCTTTCGTACCTCGCTAAGAAGGCCAACACGAGGAATAAGCTGCCCCTGTTCTGTTGCTTTATAGACTATTCAACGGCCTTCGATCGAGTGAACAGAAGCCGGCTCTGGGCAAAGCTAGAGACCTGGGGGATCCCCAAAGATCTTCTAAAAGCCATAAAAGCACTTTATGAGGGGACCTGGGTCCAGGTGAAACTAAGCTCCTCAATTGTAACCACAAGAATTGCCACTAACTCTGGTTTAAAGCAGGGGTGTGTTTTGGCCCCCCTACTTTTTAATCTGTACACTGCGGACATGGGGCATGTCCTGAAAGATGCCAACCTAGCACCCCCCAGACTGGGGAAGCTGGTCCTGGGTACGCTCCAGTACGCAGATGATACAGTAATCATGGACCACACCAGGGTAGGCCTTCAAAGAGCCTTAAATAGTCTTGCCACCAACAAAAGGAGAACGAGCTACGAATCAATGTGAGCAAGACCAAGATAGTAATCTTTGGCAATTACCACCACAAATCAAAAGCATCATGGTCCCTGGGTGAGCACCGAATCACCACGGCCCCATCCTATAACTATCTGGGTACATGGGTATCAGAGAGGGCCTCTGCAGTTAAACACCTGAAGGAGCTTAAACCAAAAATAGTCAAAATACTTTCGTCTTTACGACGTTTAAGCCACGGCTTGGCCAGTCCCTCTGCAGATCCGATGCTGACAGTACTTAGGGCTAAATTGATCCCCGCCATCACGTACGGCCACATAGCCTACCCAGGGGCTTTTGAGAAAGTGGTCCAAGCGGCCCAGGTGAAAGCATATAAGATGGTGCTAGGGGCCCCCAGACAGGCACGGAACAACAGGCTCAGACTAGAAATAGGCCTGAAACGTCCTGAGCTGGCACTACTGGGGGAATTGCTCAAATATTACATTAGAGTTCTGAAATCGCCCGAAAACACCTTAAAGCACTCGCTAAAAACCATCTTTGACGACGCAGGCTCCCCATGGCACTCCAAGGTGGAACTAGCCATTGAAGTTCTGAAGATCGAGGGAAGGAGCCTGCATCTTCACGAAATTCCATATTCCGCTTGGGCCCAAGCCGTTAAGCGCCAAGTCCAGTCTATTTCCTTTGAGTCTGACCTTTCCTCGCTCCGGCATAATCCACTAACGCTGGCCCTGGACCAGTCCTATATCCCTGGTAAACCCCAACCATGCCTGCAAGATCCACTAACTATCAAAGCAACACAGAAAATTCTGTTTATGCGCCTTTTGGCCCTCAGGATTGCGGACTTCAACCCAATTTGGGCACGCACGGACGGAGTCACTGCCTGCCGACTTTGCAACTATCGCAGAGAATCCTGCCTACATCTGCTATGTTGCTGTACAAAGTTGGCCAGCGATCGACAGCAATTGTTGCGTCCGACATTACGAATTCTGGGCCATAGAACATGCAGAGAGGCCTCGGACTGGTGTTTCTCAGAATCCACGACCTGCTTATTAGCCAGGGTAGGCAAGTTCATCCATCAAGTTAAAATGGCACTCGATTCCCAACTAAAGGCTACTATTTCGATGGGCCTGGATAGTGGGCTCTGCGCTTTCCCCGTCGCCCCAAAGTTGGCAGCCCACAGGTAATTCAGGGAGACGCCGAAAAGAAATTGGTACCATCGGGCTGTGGTATTTAACCCGGGTCGACTAAGGGTCAGATGAAGTCCGCAGTGCGACTGATGATGTCGAACTTTTATGCGTCTCTCAGACTCTAGTAAGCGTGGTCTCATGGTGAATTCAAAACCCTTATTCTTTTAATAATGTATAATAGTAGTGAACACAGTTAGTCTTGGGACAATATAGCTGCACCAATGGTACTACCTGGTTTTGGCCAAGAAGGGGGGGGGGGTATTTTATTTTACTGTATTTTATTGAAGTTCATTGTATTTTATACTGTAATGATTTTAAGTAATCGCACAGTTTTCTAATAAACACAACGACTAGGTGGTTTCTCACATGCGCATTTCTGAAGCTCGAACGGGGTCTTGGAGGGAGGACAGAGATTCCCTATGCTTAGAGGGAAGTACCTGGTTCTGTGCCAAACTCCCTGTTATGGTGTCTTACTTTACTTTCTTCCCCCCTTCTTCATTGCTCGACTGCCTTAGAAGACAGTTCAGTGACCTCCACCTGCCTCGTAACCCAACTACCTGGGGAATGTTAGTGACATCACTAATATTCTAGAGGGTGGCTGGATAACTGATTGCCTTTCCTTTTCTTTTTTTCCGAGGGGAAACCGACCCAAGGGAGAACAAATGAAGAGCTGACGGTCTCAAATGAAGAGACAAGAGTGAGCCGGAAAGAAGAAGAGACACAAGTCAAACCTTAGAAGCATATCTGCCAGATGATCCGGTGGCATACTGATAATAAACCCTCTTTGCTAACAACCCAATGCCTTTCCTCGTGGTTTGTCCTGTCACACCCATTGTCAGTAATGAGTGAGCAGTATTTTCTTACCAGTAAACAAGAAAAGAGTGTTGGGTGGTTCACACAGACCACAGTTAGGAGCAACTAAGAAAGGGGGGGTTTTTGACGGCCAAATTCAGGACGTTTCAGGAAGGCCCACTCACCACCTAGTGATGACATGCTTCATCATCGGGCCCCACCAAAGAGACAGAGTGTCTCTTTGGTGGGGCCCGATGATAGTCCTCTGGGTGATAGTCCTCTGGGTGCACTGGCAGGAGGCGAAAAGCTGACTCAATATCTGTTTTTGCCATAATAGCGTTTGGCCCAAGGTCCCGCAACTTCTGCAATGCAGCATCAAAAGAGGAGTAAGTCACAGAACACAAGGACGGGTCAATGGCGTCATTCACTGAATCCCCCCTTGGCGCTGACAGGTTGTGGATCATCCTGAATTGACCTGGCTCCTTCTTAGGAACCACCCCCTGAGGTGAACACACATAACCTGGCAACGGGGGTGCAGGGAAAGGGCCAGCAACCCGGCCAAGAGCTCGCTCCTTCTCAACCTTCTGTGACACTACCGTGGGATGTATGCGTGCTGATATAAGGTTATTACAGCGATCTACTGGGGGAACCCTCTGTGCCGGGATGCGAAAACCCCTAGAAAAGCCTGAATACAATACCCTGGCTGCTGTCCTTTGTGGGTACTGATACAGCCAGAAAATCAGTTTCCCAATGTCCACTGGCGTGGGCAGCTTATGGCTGTGGAGGTTTGTTCTCTCTACCCCCTGCCCCCCTTTAGATTTCTTGATGCACTTGAACTCGGGGTGAGAAGGGTGATCACAGAATGAACAGGCGTGTTTGAATTTGCATTGACCTGTGGGCCAGGTACACACTTTCTTATTAAAAACCCAGCAGGCTCCCCTCTTCTCCCCTGGTCCCCCCTGAGACGTCCGAAAGGGCTGTTTCATGTGGTGTGATTTGCTATTAACATTCTCCAGCCACACATTGACCTCAACTTGATCCCACCCAATGTCTGGGTCCTCCACTTTCTCTCATCGAAAGTCCCTGTCATAGTCCAACCATGCTGTCCCCCCATGTGTTGTGTGTGCCTTCAAGATCTTATTCATGTAATTTACTAGAGGTATTGCCAGCTCAGGCTTCTTCTCCAACATAACCGTTGTAAAAACCTGGAAACCAAACAGCCAATTTGTAATGGACTCTTCCACCCTAGGTCTCCTGTCCACCTTCCTTCCCTTCCTTATCTCTGAACTCCACTTCCCTCCTCTTAGGTCTGATCAATGAGAAAATATCCACATATTCTCCCTTCCAAATTTTTTCTCTTGTGTCCAGAGCGACATGGGTTGCCAATTTTCCTGGTTTCGATAACAACGTATCATGACCCCCCTACCGCCTTAGACCCCCCCCTCCGCATCTTTGTTCAAGGTCCCCACCGTTTTACCTCCCGTGAACCCAGATGCCTCTGATGGGGCGAGGGCCGTTTGACCCGCCGCCTGACTGGTGGTGCCTGTTTTTGCGTCTTGGATCTTAACAAGGAGCGCTACCTGTTTACTAATATCACTTAACGCACTCTCAGCCGGGGATTTTGGAGCCCAAGGTGCCAATGCCACGCCACTGGGCTGAGTTCCCCCCGCCGGCGCTGCTAGCTGTCCCAAAAGAGTGGCCACTGAAGCTAGGATACTCGCTGTGGGATCCTGTGACCCTCCTGCCGTGACCTCTGTTTGTGGAAGAGGCAGGGGGCAACTGCCGCTGTTGCTGCCCCGGGTGTAGATGCCACTCCCCCGTCCCTACTGCTGGGGGAGCTTTATTGGCGGGTGCAGCTACTGTGAGCTCTGACGCATTCGGCCCTGGCACCAACGCCTTCAGGGCTCCCCTGATTTTTGCCAAAATGGACCCCACATCGTTCCCCGGGGCCAGTTGCGATGGCGCTATTACCCCCGGCATGGACAATGCAGAGGTGTTAGGTACCTGCAGCCCCTCAAGCACCGGCTGCGGGGGGAGCCCAGGTAATGTTAAGGGGAGGGCTGCATTCTCAAGAACTGGCTGCAAGGGGACCCTTGCTGGTAGCGCGGCCTCCTGTACTGCCACTTGCCCCTCCTGCCCCTTGCCCATCCTCTTCCTGCTTGCCCCACCCTTGCCCTCGCCCCTTCCTTTGTGTTGTTGCACCCTAGGTTTCTTAACTAGGGGGGGAAAGCTGCTTTGGGAGGGACCCCCTTACTGCGTGGGCGGTCCTTTATGCCAGTCTCCACTGGCTGATCTTCATCTGAACTGGGATCTGCTCTCCCATATCCCCGTCACTCTCCTCTTCATCCCTGCTAAGTTTAGCTAACACCAATTTAAGTAGCTGCGCAATTTCAGGATCCTTGTCCTTCCTCTTGTGGCTGTGACCCCTTGCTGGTATGATGCCCCCTTGAGGTGCTCTATCAGCGCTCCCCCAAGCAGGCCCACAACTCGAATCTGGAGATAAATAACTGGCAGCAGTGAGATTCGAACCAATGCCCTTGGAGAGACCTGAATCCTAACCCTGCTGCTTAAACCGCTAGGCCACTCTCCTTTCCCTTAACTTCCTGCTAAATTCCTGCTGGTGGTCTGAAAAGGCACAGCTCTGCCCCCAAACACCTCCTAATGCACTCTGTACAACCCCTCAACGTGACTGTTCCACTCTAAGCAGTTTCTTAAGTTGAATACTTTCTCAAAGCTTGGTACATAAATATGCCCCAACACCAGGGAAAATTTCTATCGCACACGCTTAAAAACGAAGTCCCTGAACAACTTGGTTGGCCTGTTACCTTACGATCGGCACTTAAATCCCACTACTGGCCACACCACATCAATTATTGCCGTAAGCGCCCCGCTCTGAACCGCTCTGTTGCCCGCTCCCCCCCCCCCAGTCACCGCATGCAGTTTTCGTGCCGTGTTTTCAAATATTAGGGTCCGCTGCTTGAAAAGTGGAGAGTGTGTATTCCATGAGAGATCAACGTTGTACTTATTTGGATTAATATCCGTTCTTGCAAATTGTCATACAGAGGACAGAACTACTTCAGGTTGCAGTGTGACATCTTTATTATTTTTTAGTGAGACATGGACAGCTGACACGTGTTTCGCCCCCTATTGGCGAGTTGCGCCGGGGCTTTCTCAAGGCTGTAAGAAAAGATGGATGAGTTATTTTAGGTGAAACGAGATAGCAGTTGACCCCAAGAGAAAGGAAAGAAAACGCCTAAAGTGAAAAGTGATTGATATATTTTCTGATGTCTTAGCATCAGAGCTCTCTTGTACGTTATACATTATATGGATCGTGAAAAGAAGATGTATCATACCACAAGAAACGTGGTTGCAGATTCGCATATACTTGTAAAGGTCCAAAACGGAAAATGTGTGCCAAGGGTTAAAATGAAACCTAAAAAAGAGTGAATTAAAGAGAGTCCAGAAAGATGTGCTTTCACGAGTGCCTCAGATCGACCGAGCATTTAATATTCTCTAGCGGCACAGAAAAAGTGCAACAGTCCCAAACCAAGGTAATATAGTGAAGTAAGATAAAAGGTAAGAGCATAATAAACAATATGTAACGGTCATACCTATTTACACATATACAGCATATATTATTTCTGTTTCCAAAATGTCAAAATCCAAGAGACAAGAGTTTCAATACTCGAGGAGCAAAGTTCTTCTGTAAGTTCTGATAAAAGATATATATACAACTTGTTTGTGGCCTGATGTTATACCATTACAGTTCAAGCAGTACATGTAGTTTGTCACATTAAACATCTTTGAAAAGCATGCATGTGATGAAAGGATATATAGGGTACAAGCTAAACCAGTAATCATGTTTTAGGGCTTGTGTTTTATTGTATGTTTATTTATATATTTGGGCCCAAATGCCCTAGCAAATATCTATTAGTGAGTTGCCCCACATGTCCTCATTATTAATTGGTAGAGGTGGACGTTTATGTTTGTCGGACACATCAGAAAGTACATATGGTTTAACCATGTTTCAGAAGATCATGGCATTTGATGGCTGTTAAGAGGAAAAAATATCCTTTACATTGCATGTGCATGGAGTTGACTCCAGAGACGATATGAACCTTTATATATACGATTTACAAACACTGCAAAGTAGCTTGCTTAAAATATGGTGTCTCAATTCTGCGCCTATCGTTTAAAAGCATATTAACAAAAAAGCCGAAAAAGTTGCATAGGGCTTCTTTTTTTATAAAACATATTGTATAAAGTCTGTCAGGGACCAGGTAATGAATTCGTAAGCTTATTGGCGGTGCGCATCATTTTCTGAGTGCGTACCCGTCTTGTTATGCCAAAGTTTAGAGATTCACAGGGCACCCACATTATTATCGGCGATTTTGTGCCGAAGAGATATTTGAGTTGAGGAGAGCCAAATTCCTTGCAGGGTCACATAAGATACTCGAGGCTGATGGCGGATCGCGTATATTCCCAAATTCGCGCCCGTCTTGTAATGACAGCAGTTGTTAAAAAGTCACGGAGCACCCATATTACTTTAGGCGATTATATGCCAAAGGGAAGTTCGTTTATTAAGGAAGGCTAGAATCCTAGCCGAGTCACGTAAACGTACAAAGTAGGTTTAACAAAAACGCGACTGTTTACTATTTCGCTGAACCTAAAGAACCCCCAGTTGGTATTTTACTCACTTCAAAGCTGACGAGTGCAGTTCGGTTCCTGCTCGCGGCTCTCAGTCTGCGGGTTAGTGTATGGGTTGAATCCCAAATTCCCCGTCGTCCAAAACACAACCGGAAGATAACGTCAAATCTCCGGAAGTGAAACAGGGAAATTGTGTTTACGTAGTCAAATTTCCTTCGTTTACGGAAAAGAAACCCTGTACCCGGCTAAGCATTACTGCACAGATTTCTTAGATAACATATTTAAATAGGACTTGTAAACTAAAGCCTAGTATTGTATTTTAACGTGTTATATCCCAATTGACATAATACAATGAGGCCGCCATTTGTAAGTGGTGTTAATTCCTTATATTTTCAAGTAGTGGAGTATGAAAATGTCGAGCTCCATAAAAAACTTCACATCAAGTGTACAGGGTCCAATCAACGTTCTCTATGTTGAACATCAGATCGTCTTACCAAAAACGTAATACACATTGATATTTTAAATTCTGCCTGTCCTATTGAACAGAGGTGTAGCCATGGCTTTGGTAGGAAACTAATCCAAGCATCAGGGATTCATAAACACGGAGAACTAGAGCGGGAGGTGGACAGTTTGAGTGTAACACTGAATATGCATAATTTAACATCTCAGTCTGGATCTAATTAGACTGCCTTATTTCTAAACATTATTCACAATATAGTAACCAATATCACATATTATTCGTTTATGCAGTGCAGGGCAGATATTCACTCATGAGCAGCTTAGTCCTACAGAAAATACAAAGAGGACTGAACATTACTATAGTTGTGCTGCATAGTATGGGAGTGTCAGAAGAATTAATTTCTGAAGAAACAAGATATTACTGTTCCTGTCACATGTTTGTTAGTGATTTATGACTTTGTCTATTGGCACCATACATTGACCACTAATAGAGATATAAGGGTTTTAAAGCCAGTGATGCCATTAATATTCCTGGTTCAGTCCCTTTGTTACTGTTTCCATTCCTATAATTAGTGAGCTCTCTTCTCTACGTAAGAGTAAGTCCAAGTCCCCCCCTCGTTTTGGTAATTTTAGTCTTTTTATACCCACAAACGTGAAGGTCAAGCGATTACCATGGTATTTCAGAAAGTGTTCAACCAGGGATTGTCTAGTGTCTGTTCCATGAATATTCTGGCAATGTTCTTGTATTCAAACTTTTATGGGTCTCTTTGAACTTCCGATGTAGTGTTGTCCACATGGACATGTTATCAGGTAGATCACATAGGTGCTTTCACAATTGATAAGGTCTTTGATCTTGTAATTATGGCCATTGATTACAACCTCCTTTGTTCTAGATTTGCCAAGTTTGCAGATTGAACAGTTGGTACAGGTGTAAAAGCCGGTTGTTTGAGGTGGAAAAAGTCTAGGTTTTGGTTTTCTATCCAGAAACGATGGACAGAGAATGTCTCTTAAGTTTTTGCTCCGTGAGAATCCCAGCTGTGGTTTGTCTTGTAGTGCAGTAGTCAGAGTGGGATTGTCCTTTAGAAGATGCCAGTGTTTTTGCAGGGTTTTACGAATATATTGTTGTCCGCTATTGTATTCAGTATTGAAGCGAATTATTTGTTTGCTTTCTCTCATTTGATTATTGTGTAGTAGGCTCTGTCTGTCTGATGTTTTAAATTTGGTTAGGGCTTTGGTGAGTGGTTGTTCCTTGTAGCCCCTTTGTTTTAAGCGTTGGGTTATTTTGTCTGAATATGTTATATAGTCTTCCATAGAGCTACAGTTCATACGGGCTCTTCTATACTCTCCTCCTGAAATATTTGTGATGGTATGGGCAGGATGACTGCTTGTGGCGTGAAGGATGGAGTTTGCAGAGCTGGGCTTTCTATGGATTTTGGTGTGTAGCTGATTATCTGCAATGTAGATCGATAGATCCAAGAATTCTATTTCAGTTTTCCAAATATTGTAAGTAATTTCAATTCCCCACTGGTTTGGTGACATAGACTTGATGAATGATCTGAGTTTGTTCTCTGCTCCTTGCCAAATCATTAAAATGTCGTCTATGTAACGGCCCCACATTATTATGTTGTCTGTGACGTCTTCCGATCTTTCTTGCCAGAGCCAGTGTTGCTCCACCGCTCCCATCAGGAGGCAGGCATATGGAGGTGCAAATTTTGCCCCCATGGAAGTTGTAGATAGTATTTGCCATTGAAAAGGAAGTAGTTGTTGAATAGACAAAATTCCAGGAAATCAAGAACCATTCTATTGCGTGCTGTTAGGTGGACTGATCGAGTTTGCAAATATTTTCTGGTGGCAGCTATACCGTCTGTGTGTTTTATTGAGGTATATAGGCTGGTGATGTCAATTGCAATTAGAAAAAAGTCTTCTTGCCATGTTATGTTCTCAAGTTTTTGTAATACATCTTTTGTGTTCCTAATAAAGGACGAAGGGATCTCATTAAGGGTTGCAATTCTGCATCAATAAATGCTCCCAAATTCGAGCAAACAGAATCAATACCGGCAATGATGGGTCTACCCTTAGGTATTCTGCCTGGCTTGTGCACCTTGGGTAATAGATACATTGTTGGTACAATTGGATTTTTTATATACAGGAGGTTTTTTTCTTCAATACTTAGTAGGCCCTTTTCTTGCCATAGGTCGAGTAACACAGATAGTTTTTCTTGGATCTGCTGGGTGGGATTGCTTTCTAGAATTTGATAGTATGTGCTGTCTTCCAATTGTCGTTGTGCTTCCAAAAGGTAGTCCGTGGTGTTTAGGATGATAACGTTTCCCCCCTTGTCAGCTTCCTTGATTATCAAATCCTCATTTTGTCGCAGTTCAGTCAATGCTAGTCGTCTCTCTTTGGCAGTGATATTCTTTGGAATGTATTTTTGCTTAGCTTTATATTTATCAAATTCCTTATTTAGATTTTCAGTCACTTTGGTGAAAAACATATCAATCGAGTTGCCAGATGGAAGTGACGGTGTAAACCTCGATTTTTTCTTCAATGGATTGGGTTTAGAATGAAAGATATCAATAGGGTCCGCTGCGTTTACCCGCTAAAATGCCCCTGAACCACCGGGCCTCTCGATTATCAGCGTCCGCCGCATTTGCCCGCCACAATGCCCCCAGAATCCCGGGGCCCCAGGTCGACAGAGAAGATGCCGGCTTCCAGCGTGCCAAAAGAAACGACACGGGACACTGCAGGCAGCCGCGGGCAACCGGAGACGCCACAAGCACAGCGGCCTCTGAAGTCAACCCCTCACTGCCCCCCACGGCTTCCCACAGCCCCCCAGGACACCCGACACCCTACCTGTAGAGCTGGTTGCTGCCAGACGACCGCAACCGCTCTCCGATGCCGCGTGGTCCGGGATCGCGCCTCTCGCTAGCTGATGGTTAATGGATACCGCTCTCCGCCACGCTTCCGGGACCCGGCTGCCCCACACAGAACCAGGATACCGATACCGCCTTCAATTAATCAACTAAACTTTTAAAAGATAAACTAAAAAAGGCAGTCTAGGATGGGTCCAGCCGGTCCGGTGCAGGGAAGGAAAGAGACTGAGACCCCAGCTCCCTGAGCCTAAATTGGCCCAAGTCTCCTCCCTCTCCCACACTGGACACAAGTCACCTGTGACCCAGAAGTAAATCCCGGTCGGTCGCCGATAGGGCGAGCCGGCCGGCTACTCTATCCTGGGCGTGGCGAGGAGCCGGGGGGCCGGCCCCTAGGGGCGCGCTCGTCGAGCCTCACGCTTGGCAAACTAGACTATAGATGAACAAAACCGCATATGGGTAGGATTGTAGGAATACTATGTGCTGTACGTTGTGTATATTCTGTATGCTGTACATGTTTTCTTCATGGGAGCTGTGCTGTTTTATTTCTGCGTGCGTTTGTTTGTGTGTGCGTTTAGATATCCTCTACACAGAGCATGCACCTTGCTACGAAACATATTGTTTACAATTCAGTGGGCGTACAGCACTCCCACAGCATACCATTAGTTCTATTTGTTGTCACTTTCATTTGCATTCTTTCAAATGCTTGGATTCTGTACACTTCCTTTCCTTTTTGTGTTAGCTTTTCCCTGAAATATGGGCCAAGTCCATGTGTTCTTCGTCGTCTTTTTGCAATTAACCATATTTATATTTTATAAGCCTTTTGGTGTTTTTCCTGGACTTGCAATGTGCTTTCCTGTTTAACACAGTGGTATACACAAAGGGTTAAACCCAGTAAAGTCAAGGGACCTGGGTGATTAAGTGGTATATAAGAGAGGGGTCCCAGACAGAGAACTAACAATTACAGTTTTAAACAATTATTACAAAGAAAACAGATAAATGAATGCAAAAAGATTTATTTCAAGTTTGCATTGTAACCATTCATTGGTTGAATTTCATCAACATCTCAATACAATTTTTTTTATATATGTGCCCACATACACAACAAGGAAAGGGGGTGAAGTGAGGGAAAGTGCCAAGGTTAAAGAAGGAATAGGGAAATGGTCAGATTCGTTCGTGATAAGTATTCATCAAAACTCAAAAACAAATGTTCATGTGATTCCTTGATCCAAGGTCCACGGCCGTGGACCTTGTATTGAGATGTTGATGAAATTCAACCAATGAATGGTTACAATGCAAATTTGAAATAAATCTTTTTGCATTCATTTATCTGTTTTCTTTGTAATAATTGTTTAAAACTGTAATTATTAGTTCTCTGTCTGGGACCCCTCTCTTATATACCACTTCCTGTTTAACACAGGCATACAACTTCTTATTTATGTTGCCTTCACTCTATTTGCCTTCTCTATTGACTCTTTACTTACACCCACAGCTGAACTACTCCATGCCACTCTACTCAATGCTACTCCATGTTGGACCCAGGGTCACCGGTCCGTCTAGGGTAGCTTGGCACGAGAGGGAAAGACTTAACTCTAAGGCTTTTGTGCTGTACTTGCGTCACACTCTCTCCAGCACCTCAGCGTACTTCCACTCAAAAAGAAATGACACCACACCGTATTTAGAAAAAGTTAGAAAAGCTTTATCTTTTCTTGTACTTAGTTTCTCAGTTACCGCACAATTTGTCAAATCTGCACTTTAAACATCACTATTATTTCTCATGCTTTTGTAAATTTCCTAAAGAACAGCAAAGATCTAATTTCATTTGCAGACTTTTTCATCAACAATAATCCTGCGCAAAAAGGTAAAAGAGTTGCATTACTATGTCAAATAATTTGAAATTACAGCCAATGAAATACATGTCCTAAAAGCAGCTCTGCCATATTGACACTTCTAGCAGAATAACCAACCAATGGCCTGGAGGATCAAAGGTGAATTTAGCAGATCATCACAGTAGCATTGAATGTGTTAATATTGCAGGAAGTCAGGATCACTCTCCAGAGTAGTCCGGCTTTACATAAGAAGAATTCGATCCCCCTTTTAGCAGTGCTCAGTCCCTATTAAATTGGTTTAACTCCGTATAAGCTGGCTGCAAATAAACAGTACACTTTTGGTAGTTAACCTCCCCAATTATGCACTCCTAATGGTGCAGAGAACATACGGGAAATGGGCCCAGTTTTCTTTTATCAACAAGCACCCCCTTTGAAGTTATTCGGTCCGAGGAAACCTCCCAGTTAAGGTTACAATAATGGTAACTCCTCCCTCCTCCTGAAAGGTCCCGGCTTACTGTGACTCAAGTCTGATGGTAATACCGGCTCCGGTAGATTCCGTGATCAAATCTCCCTGCTGTTCAAAGCGCTCCGGTGACTGCTTTCACTCTGCAGTCCTACCGGAGGAAGGTGCGTTGAGAAAAAGGGAAACGGGGGTTAATTCGGGTGTTTTACCCACTGTCAGGTCCTTCACATTACAGCCTTCCACACGGGGAAGTGCTCCGTGTTGGCCCGGCCTCCTTCCAGCCCGCCCCTCACCTTCCGGCGCCTTCTGTCAACTCGCCGGGCGGGGCTTCACTGGGTCTTCGTTGCTGGGAAACACTCCAAGACGCGGCTCCTTCTCCTCACACCGATGTCGGCACCTCAGAGTGCGCGAGGAATCCCAGGCTGCACACGCTCTCTCCGCAGCGGATTCCCAGGTTAGAAACAGCAATTGAAGGAAAGTGCTAACAGTGCCATGCTGCCCGAGGTCCGTTTCTTTTATATTATGAACCTCCCATGTAATCAGCTCTGCAGCAGGCTTGGGGGAAAACTAGCTTCAAAGGGGCAGTCCTTTAGGTTTTGGGACATCCACCAGGGTAAAGTGGATTAGGTCAATGGACTTGGGTCCCCTGATTTGTGGTAGATGCCCCCACCCTCCCACTTGGCTCACTAGTCTGAAGCAGGGTTCTCCTCACAGAAGAGGGGGGGGGTACCAAAATGGGGCTACACCTTGGGGTCAAGAATAAAGGCAGGGCCAGTTCATCAGACAGGAGGGGACGTCATTAGAAAAGGGTAGCAAGCCCAAAGACAGTCAATTCCCTCCTCAATGCACCAGCCTCTCCTATCCAAAGCCTCTGCTCCTGACTAACCCCACTCCTCACATAATGACAAAATGGCCGCCCAACACTCCACCTTTTATTTATTTATTTATTTATTTATTTTGCATACTTGTATAGCGCTGTATTGTCACCCAAAGGGCATCCTGGCACTTTGACTCACATAAGCCGGACCATCGATACGGAGCATAGACTACTCAAGGAAACAAATGCGTTTTCAGCCCTTTTTTAAAAGCCAAAAATTCACCCTGGCTTCTTAACAGGAGCGGGAGGGAGTTGCAGAGTCTGGCGGCCGCAAAACTAAACGACCGCCCTCCCATCCTTACCCTTTGAACTCTAGGGACCGACACCAAGTACGCAGACGAGGAGCGAAGGCTCCGAGATGTAGTGTACCAGGAAAAGAGGTTCTGTAATAGTACAGGGCCCTGCCTATGTAAGGCTCTAAAAACCAGACAGGATGCTTTAAAAAGGATCCGCTGATGAATCGGCAGCCAGTGAAGATCCTGTAGTGCCGAAGTAGATGACGCTTATATTTACAACAAGGGGTGGTGAGGGACAGAGTCTCTGAATTAAGCAGAATACTCTCACCCAGTCAAGAGATCAGGGCTAGATCCAACACCGTTTTTTAGCTCAATGCACCATCCCAGTTTCAGAACCTGGCTGTATGCAAATTAGTCTGTTCCTGTCCCAGTGCATGATGGGAACAGGGCAAACCAAACTACAAAAGCCAATTCTTACACTGGGAAGGAAACAAGCTTCCGGGGACCGGTTTCTGGCATTACAGCCGTCTTCGGCCCGGCTTGCTTGAATCCTGATGGTGCAATGAGCAAGGGACTCATGTCTGAGTATACCCTTCCACGCTTAGGGTGGACAAAAATATTTACAACAAGGGGTGGTGAGGGACAGAGTCTCTGAATTAAGCAGAATACTCTCACCCAGTCAAGAGATCAGGGCTAGATCCAACACCTCACCACCCCTTGTTGTAAATATTTTTGTCCACCCTAAGCGTGGAAGGGTATACTCAGACATGAGTCCCTTGCTCATTGCACCATCAGGATTCAAGCAAGCCGGGCCGAAGACGGCTGTAATGCCAGAAACCGGTCCCCGGAAGCTTGTTTCCTTCCCAGTGTAAGAATTGGCTTTTGTAGTTTGGTTTGCCCTGTTCCCATCATGCACTGGGACAGGAACAGACTAATTTGCATACAGCCAGGTTCTGAAACTGGGATGGTGCATTGAGCTAAAAAACGGTGTTGGATCTAGCCCTGATCTCTTGACTGGGTGAGAGTATTCTGCTTAATTCAGAGACTCTGTCCCTCACCACCCCTTGTTGTAAATATTTTTGTCCACCCTAAGCGTGGAAGGGTATACTCAGACATGAGTCCCTTGCTCATTGCACCATCAGGATTCAAGCAAGCCGGGCCGAAGACGGCTGTAATGCCAGAAACCGGTCCCCGGAAGCTTGTTTCCTTCCCAGTGTAAGAATTGGCTTTTGTAGTTTGGTTTGCCCTGTTCCCATCATGCACTGGGACAGGAACAGACTAATTTGCATACAGCCAGGTTCTGAAACTGGGATGGTGCATTGAGCTAAAAAACGGTGTTGGATCTAGCCCTGATCTCTTGACTGGGTGAGAGTACTCTGCTTAATTCAGAGACTCTGTCCATCACCACCCCTTGTTGTAAATAATTTTGTCCACCCTAAGCGTGGAAGGGTATACTCAGATGTGAGTCCCTTGCTCATTGCACCATCAGGATTCAAGCAAGCCGGGCCGAAGACGCCTGAAATGGCAGAAACCGGTCCCCGGAAGCTTGTTTCCTTCCCAGTGTAAGAATTGGCTTTTGTAGTCTGGTCTGCCCTGTTCCCATGATGCACTGGGCCAGGGACAGACTAATTTGCATACAGCCAGGTTCTGAAACTGGGATGGTGCAATGAGCTAAAAAACGGTGTTGGATCTAGCCCTGATCTCTTGACTGGGTGAGAGTACTCTGCTTAATTCAGAGACTCTGTCCATCACCACCCCTTGTTGTAAATAATTTTGTCCACCCTAAGCGTGGAAGGGTATACTCAGATGTGAGTCCCTTGCTCATTGCACCATCAGGATTCAAGCAAGCCGGGCCGAAGACGCCTGAAATGGCAGAAACCGGTCCCCGGAAGCTTGTTTCCTTCCCAGTGTAAGAATTGGCTTTTGTAGTCTGGTCTGCCCTGTTCCCATGATGCACTGGGCCAGGGACAGACTAATTTGCATACAGCCAGGTTCTGAAACTGGGATGGTGCAATGAGCTAAAAAACGGTGTTGGATCTAGCCCTGATCTCTTGACTGGGTGAGAGTACTCTGCTTAATTCAGAGACTCTGTCCATCACCACCCCTTGTTGTAAATAATTTTGTCCACCCTAAGCGTGGAAGGGTTTACTCAGATGTGAGTCCCTTGCTCATTGCACCATCAGGATTCAAGCAAGCCGGGCCGAAGACGCCTGAAATGGCAGAAACCGGTCCCCGGAAGCTTGTTTCCTTCCCAGTGTAAGAATTGGCTTTTGTAGTCTGGTCTGCCCTGTTCCCATGATGCACTGGGCCAGGGACAGACTAATTTGCATACAGCCAGGTTCTGAAACTGGGATGGTGCAATGAGCTAAAAAACGGTGTTGGATCTAGCCCTGATCTCTTGACTGGGTGAGAGTACTCTGCTTAATTCAGAGACTCTGTCCATCACCACCCCTTGTTGTAAATAATTTTGTCCACCCTAAGCGTGGAAGGGTATACTCAGATGTGAGTCCCTTGCTCATTGCACCATCAGGATTCAAGCAAGCCGGGCCGAAGACGCCTGAAATGGCAGAAACCGGTCCCCGGAAGCTTGTTTCCTTCCCAGTGTAAGAATTGGCTTTTGTAGTCTGGTCTGCCCTGTTCCCATGATGCACTGGGCCAGGGACAGACTAATTTGCATACAGCCAGGTTCTGAAACTGGGATGGTGCAATGAGCTAAAAAACGGTGTTGGATCTAGCCCTGATCTCTTGACTGGGTGAGAGTACTCTGCTTAATTCAGAGACTCTGTCCATCACCACCCCTTGTTGTAAATAATTTTGTCCACCCTAAGCGTGGAAGGGTATACTCAGATGTGAGTCCCTTGCTCATTGCACCATCAGGATTCAAGCAAGCCGGGCCGAAGACGCCTGAAATGGCAGAAACCGGTCCCCGGAAGCTTGTTTCCTTCCCAGTGTAAGAATTGGCTTTTGTAGTCTGGTCTGCCCTGTTCCCATGATGCACTGGGCCAGGGACAGACTAATTTGCATACAGCCAGGTTCTGAAACTGGGATGGTGCAATGAGCTAAAAAACGGTGTTGGATCTAGCCCTGATCTCTTGACTGGGTGAGAGTACTCTGCTTAATTCAGAGACTCTGTCCATCACCACCCCTTGTTGTAAATAATTTTGTCCACCCTAAGCGTGGAAGGGTATACTCAGATGTGAGTCCCTTGCTCATTGCACCATCAGGATTCAAGCAAGCCGGGCCGAAGACGCCTGAAATGGCAGAAACCGGTCCCCGGAAGCTTGTTTCCTTCCCAGTGTAAGAATTGGCTTTTGTAGTCTGGTCTGCCCTGTTCCCATGATGCACTGGGCCAGGGACAGACTAATTTGCATACAGCCAGGTTCTGAAACTGGGATGGTGCAATGAGCTAAAAAACGGTGTTGGATCTAGCCCTGATCTCTTGACTGGGTGAGAGTACTCTGCTTAATTCAGAGACTCTGTCCATCACCACCCCTTGTTGTAAATGAAGTAGATGACGCGGCACGCGGACGAGAAAGTGCCAGCTTGGCGGCCATATTCTGAACCCGCTGCAGCCTGCCCACCAGCGTTCTAGGCGCCTCCAGGAGCAGTGCGTTGCAGTAGTCTAATCTGCTCAAGATCAGACCCCGCACTACTGGCCTAGCCTGGGCTGGGAGAAGTGGTAGGACCTTTCGCAACATCCGATGCAACATCATACAAGTTGCTACGGTCTTGTTTATGAAAAGATCCAGTTGAAGGTTGGGGCCAAACATGACCCCCAGATTTCGAGCAGACTCTGCAGCCGTGACTGTTTCGGAAAAGGAAGAAGGCCAAAAATCATCAGGAAGGGCGCGTGGTACACGGTCATTGGAACAGTAGAGTACCTCCTTCTTAGATCCATTAAACTGGAGGGAATTGGAACGCAGCCAGTTCGATGTAGCAGTCAGGCAACGGTGGAAAGTCTCCAAGGAGACAGCGTCTTTACCCTCCAGAGAGAAAACCAATTGGGTATCATCGGCGTAATTAAACACCGAGATACCAAAAGATTTTATCAGTTGGATCAATGGGCGGAGGTACAGATTAAATAATATAGGGCTGATGGCCGAGCCCTGAGGTACCCCCTGCCCAACTTTCCGCACATCCGACTTAAAAGGTGGCAGAGCCACTACCTGCTGTCTGTTGTTAAGATAGGAGACTAACCAGTCTCTGGCCAACCCCGTGACCCCGCTCTCCTCCAGTCTCTCAATGAGGGTGCAATGGCTGACCGTGTCGAACGCGGCCGACATGTCGAGCAGCACTAAGAATGCTGCCCGACCTGTGTCGACCCACGAACGAAGATTGTCTAACACGGCCACCAGCGCCGATTCTGTCCCGTGCGCTGGCCGGAACCCAAACTGGGCCACATCCAACCATGCCTTCTCCTCAAGGAAACTAGATAGGGAGCGGGTGACCAACTTCTCCAGGATCTTAACCGGAAAAGGGAGCAGGGAGATCGGCCTGTAATTTGACAGACAGGTAGGATCGAGTGTGGGTTTTTTCAAAAGGGGGGAAACCACCGCTAGCTTCCAGCTCTCCGGGACGGTCGCAGTAGCAAGCGACTGTTGGCAGATGGAATACTAGGGGTGGAAGAGTTCATCCTGGAATGCTTTCCAGATCCTGTGCAGAATAGGGTCCAGCGGAGAACCCGATGATACAGTTAGTGCCAGTTTACAAAACTCCTCAAAGGAAGGCAGGGAGAAGCAACTCAACTGATGGTGGTTGGGATATTCATCCAGGGTTCCCGAACTTAAAGGGTAACCATTCCGCACAGAATGGTTAGAGAGTTCCTCAGAGGCCACCCCGATAAAAAGAGGGCGGCTCAGCAGGGGATCAATGGATGGTACTCCCACAGTAGCCAGGCCAGGAAAAGATCATCTAGTTGGAGAGAGCCGAAAGATACCTCCGGAGCTCCCAAGCTGAGGGGCGGGCGACTCTCTCGGGGCCGACTGGAAGGCTCTTCCGGAACTCCCACACCGAGGGAAGAATACCACGTCGGGGGTCGACTGGAAGATTCATCCGGATCTCCCGGGCTAGAAAAAGGAGGGCTCAGCTGGGGTCGACTGGAAGGCACTTCCAGAACTCCCAAACCGAGATGTCGACAGCTCTCCCGGGGTCGACTGGAAGACTCTTCCGGAGCTCCCACACCGAGGGAAGAATACCACGGCGGGGGTCGACTGGAAGATTCATCCGGAGCTCCCGGGCTAGGAGAGGGACAGCTCAGCTGGGGTAAACTGTCCGAGGAGGTCGAGAAAGACGAAGCCTCCTTTGCAAGTCCACTCAAAATCGTGGCGATCTTATCCTCAAAGGTGGATGCCAGAGAGTCACACAAGACCTGTGAGATTGGAATAGTGTTCATGGCACCAACCGGGTGGGAGAGGTCATTCACGATCTTAAATAGGGACTGTGATTTATTAGTCGCCTGATTTAGCGTATCCTCCAGGTATACTGCCTTAGCACACTTAATCTGTGCTTTGTATTCCTGTAGAGTCGATCTAAAAATAGTTTTTTCTACATCTGAGTAGTGTCTCCTCCATGCCCTCTCAGCCCGCCTGCATCTCAACCTTAGCTGCAAGAGGTCAGGGGTATACCAAGGCATAGCACGATTCTGTCCGTTCCTTGATCGACGCAGTGGAGCTGCCTTATCCAGAGACTCGGAGATCTGCCGACAAAGACTGACATAGCTTTCATCGACATCATCTCCAAGTACAAACCCTCCAGAAAGAAGGGTAGGCAGAACCGGAGACTTTAAAAGTCTGGACCAAGGTCTGCCCATTTTAATATTGCTCTGCCCTGTGTCACCCCGGACTGCAGGTAGGCAGAGATGAAATAGGACCAGCGCATGATCCGTCCAGCATTGAGGCCTGATGTCATTCACCACTACATGCTGGGCATCAGCAAACACCAGGTCCAGAGCATGACCTTTCTGATGAGTCGCAGAAAGGACCAGCTGCTGCAGCTGAATGTTATTACAGGCCTGACACAGTTCTTGATAGGCAGAGTCTAAAGGCCCGTTGGGCCATAGATTAAAATCTCCCAGAACTATCAGTCTATTATGAGAGTTAGAAAGATCATAAATAAGGTCAATAAAGTCCGGTAGGGTGGAAGGGGTATTGCCCGGGGGTCTATAACACAGCACCCCTGAATATATCGTTTCCTCCTGCCCCTTAAGGGAAAAACCCATAAGCTCGAAACCCGGCACCTCCTTAATCTGGAGCTGTGAGAGAGCTAGGGTTTCCCGGAAGATAAAGCCTATACCACCGCCTCTGTTCTTCAACCGAGGGGTGTGCCTGATTTTATAGCCTGGGCCAAGAGAGTCCAGAGTGGACAAGAAGGTTCTAGAACCCCTCAATGCAACCCTATGGCCCCATGTGGTACTGAAAATTCTGAACCCGTGTTATTAAAGTCGTCGAATCATGACGATTTTGGTAACATCAGACCGAAAATGACGAAAGCAAGGTATGCATGTATTTTCGTCACGTTTGAGTGGCGATATCACCATTAAATCAGGGATTCCGTCCTGAACCCTCGGGTTCCATTTTGTGCACAGCAGCCATTTTGTGGTTGCCCTCACATAGGCCGATGACTAAGGCCAAGCGAGTCTTAAGGACACGTACACCTTCAGCTGACTTCTGTGTGACCTGGGCAAGCTGACTCCACTGCCCGAAGCCAAACCTGTTCGACCAGTTCCTTTCCCAGTAGCTGATCAAGATTAAGCATCAAGGCACAGGAGATCATAAACCTTTATTGCACACAACTATGTCTTATCTTACTCACACCTGTCTCTGCTCCTTTCTTTATGGCCTGTTTACGATGGGGATGTGCCCGTTTTTATTATGGGTTTGTGCAGCTTGTGTAAGAAGGAATGTTGGGTTTTGCATGCTTGCAAAACCTAGGACTGCCCCTTTCTTTTGTACTGAGTCAAATAACGCTAAAAACATATAAAAGGCCTCTGTCCTTTGAATTCCTCAGACTACCTCATTCAGTTGCTACGGCTTCTGTGTGACGTGGCCTCACTATGTTAAGTATAATAAAGATGTCTTTTTCATATTACAGCTTCTGTGCCAAGTTCTTTCTTATATTAGTAAGTATTCCCTGAGAACGAAAATCTCAGTACTTCAAATGGCGCAGCCAACGCAGGGCTCATCAGGAGAAGTGGCTTTCTGTGGGAGTGATCGTGTCAGGAGACTGAAATCTACTGAGGAGGACAGAACGGGATTCTACTAAGAAGGTACTCTGTGCACGGGGATTCTGGAGATTCTTTGATTCTGCAGCCCAGTATATTTCTGATCTTCCTGATTTTGATCCGCCACATGATGTCACTCCTGACTGAGAACCTTTTTGGCGTGAGTATTCTTAAAAAGACCATTAGGTCATGTAGAACTTGACAGTTAGAATCTGGATAACCTTTTGATTAGTAAAAGTAAGAGTTAAGTATAAATGGGTCGCTCCCAGTCCTTTGTTCTTTGGTTCCTTAGTCTGGTTCTTAGTTTGATTTGTCCTTAGTTTTTATTTGAATATTGCAATTTTCAAAAACTGAGGGTCTTGTATATTTACGAGTGTATCGATAAGAGATAGCCCCTTGAAGTTTGAAGCTAGATTAGTGAGCTATAAGATGCCTGATCTTAGCAAATTTGGAGCTTTGTATTGGCCAACTTTGTATAAGTTTGGACTAGCCGGCTTCCCCTAAAGGGAATATCCAAATAGGTTTAGATTTAAAAACATATTTCTTCCTTGGTGATTTTGTATCCCCAGGGAATTAAAATATGACATAATACAAAACAAGGATCCTTTGTTCTGCGCAGTTTATGAACAAAGATATGCAGAACGATTTTTGGTGTTCTGCCAGTCAAAGCTAGTGAATTAAGTGTATTGTGGCTTCGTGCACATACAGCAGTCTGTTGGACTGTGTTTTTTTTGCAGTCTTTTGGAACCCTATTGAGACGTGTTTCTTGTAAATATGACTTACAGCTAAGTATTTACAAATGGGTTTGGTTTGGGTACAGTCTGTAGGCTGTCCTTTGTTTTCGTCCTGAGTGTTGATTTGTGGGTTCAATGTGTGTTTTAATGTCTATGTCGTTTTTCTCATTAGTGTAACTTCAGTATGTGGACTGCGATGGCAATTTATGAAACAATAGCTACAGCGCTGTATTGTGTGTCCTGAGTGTCTGAATACTTTCTCTTTATGTCTGCAATGAGCTCAATGTGTGTTTGTGGGTTTCTTGATGTGTTCAGTCTGTTAAGTAAAAGGTCAGATTAATTAATATTAAGTAGAAATTAAATAACACTCCAGCAATTTACTATGTCACATGCTAAAATGGCTATATGTTGCTATTCAATTTACAGACTAAGCAAAAACGCATATGTGCAAACAGTTAAATGCTTAAAATAGATAAAGTTAAAATCCACAGTCACTAAGAATATGAAGGGCCTCAAAAATAATTGTGTGTTTTGTAGCAAAACGAATTTATAGCATTTTTTACTTACATGCATTGTAGTACATGTAAAAGGCAAGCACTTCAGCTAAAGTGAATTTTTGCTAGATTTAAATGCATCTTATTGCACGCACATTTTGAAAACTTGAAATGTCTGTTTTCAGTAAGACTGAAAGCGTTCTCAGGTTCCAGCACTGTGCAGGGCCTTTCCTGCCGTTAAGGCAGCAGATGTTGTTTTTCGAAGGCCATGAATGGCATCGGAATGTTTATTTAGCACAGTTGGACTTTTTCATTTCAGAATAGTGTTTTAGAGGGTTACAAAAATAAGGTTCATCACTTTGTATCACTGGAAGACATTCCAATTGCGGTTTTCCTCTCTTTAAGCATTTTTTTTCAAAGTATATTTCTGGTTCTGTTGCTAAATACTGATTGTCCTTTAAAAAATGGCGCGAAAAATGTCATGTTTTAAGTTAGGCTTTTGTGCTTAGCCGCATAAATGAATGCATCTAAAATGATAGGCAAGGGATGCAGCTTACCTTTATATGTGGAATTATCATAAAAACAGATAATTGGTTTCATTGAACGAAAAATTATTAATTATGGAAAAATTATTTTGAAAAAAATAAGTGCTTTTTAAAATCGTTTTTTGATATTTATAAAGCTTAATACTCATACTATGACCTCCTAGTATTAAAATTTGATTTAAGTTATGTGTCACTGTATAATTAGGTAATTTGCATGTTGGTTTTCACTTGGCGCAGGCGTAAAAACTCATTTTTTCAAAGGAATTAGATGTGATATGCTCAATGTCCAATCTTTGCAATCTGTAAAGCACATTCTGAGGATGATTAATAAGTAATATAATTGTAGGATTTTTATTTTTAAGTGCCCCTAAGATAAAAGTCGAAATTGAGTTAAATGGATTTTTTAACACAGCATTCTTGTCATTTACCATAGCTTGAAAGTGTCTCTGGCTTCAGTAAATGCATACATTTGTGTATAATACAAGCTTGCGAGTTGTTATTAAGGATGTTTTTCATAAGCTCAGTGAGCCAATGTGCCCGATGCAGAGGTTTGTGTTTAATCTCAGAGTTGAAGGTTCTAACTTTAGCGGGGCCCATTTAGGCGTTCATCCATGTTAGGTTGCTAAAATGAGTACCATTGTATAGGGTGGTAGCAAACATTTGTTCTAAAAACTGGTATGTGTGAATCATTCACAGTAAATGTAGTAGACCTTCTGTCTTTGTCAGCCTCAGAATGAGCAGAAATTGTGGGCTAGGAGAACAGGCTGCTCAAGTTGCGCTAAGATGCTATCTTTAGTTTTCCTGTAAACAATGGAGGAGGCTGTCATGTTGACATTTGTGACCTTTTAAATTCGAGCCTTGTCTCTGTGAAATGCAGAATGACCTTGCTAAACAGGCCTCTGAAAGGTGGGATTTCTGGTTCCCCCATGAGAATATCAATAAAATTAAAGAACTTAATTCCAAAGAGAAATATAAAAAAGGTTTCTTTAAAAGTTCCAACATCATGACATTTGTATTTCTGCTCTAAAAAATAATGTCTGCTAGTCGCTTTTATTTGACAGAAAACGAAGTGTTACATTAAGTCTTAGACAAAAAAATAAGATGCAGCCTTTTACTAAAATTTTGAAGCCTACATGAATAAGTAAGAACAATTTGCCAATTGAGAAGTATTTTTCAAAGTGGAAGGGCTTCATGTTGCAAGGTGACTGACAAGATGGTAACAGTTAAGTAATGGAAATTTATTTTTGTGTTTGATTAATGTGTATCATGTTTTGTCTTCTGCTTAAAAGTTATAATTGATGTCTATTTATTATGAAAATTGTCTCTCTTTTGTGTGCTGTGTATTTTTTCTCTTCGCTTCTGCTCACAGATCATTCATGGATTGCTCTGGGGGATTTTAAGCCTAACAAGACACGTGAGTTTGGTTGGCTGAAATGAGATGGGGTTTTTTTGCGCAACTCCTTTTGAAAGAAATGTCCATGCGTTTTTCATGTTTTGTGTATTTGGTTCTATCATGAATTGTTCTTGCTGGTTCTATGTGCCTCTCAGTTGTATTTGACAGCAGATACCCACTAATTGGTGATCTACTGTCAAAAAGGAGGGTAAGGATTTTAAACCTGACACGGTATTATGCGTCACCGCTCATTTATATATGCTATTGTTTTACAGCGAGTATATCTGATGGCTTGACGTCCGTTTTGTGCGTTTTTGCATGTTTTATGTTTTATGTTGCTGCTTAAGAAATTATTACAAGTTCACCTGTGTTGTTGTGAGGGGACATGTATGACGATACGTGTCGCTGTACAACAGTTGGGTAAAATTTTCGCTGATATTAAAATTCACAGATATGATTTTTTTCATATTGTGAACCAGACAGACAACACTTCACCAGTGTATGTCAAATTTGGCTATAAGTATTGAAGAAATAAACAGCAAATTGTGTCATTTGTAGTCACGATACTGCCCTTTCCTGTAAGGAACAGGCAGCCCTAAAATTATATATCCTGATTGGACGTAAGGATAAATTATAGATTTGTGACTCTTGTACATGGTGACCTAATTTCTAGATTACATTAGTCAGTTTTATTCTGCTTCCTAAGTAGTATATGGCTTTGTACCATAAAAGAAACCAGGTTTCATTTTTCCCTGAAGAAGGAACTGGAACATTAGCTGAGAACACCGTATATGGTGTAGCGGCCAGCGGTAGAGTTAAATTCGTAAACTATTGTGATTTTTTTGTGTATCACCCATACTCTTGGTATTGTGTCACATGCCTGACTATCACCCAAGCGCATCGTGCCTAGTCATTGGGGATTTTAACTGTGTCCTAGTCCCATTTCTCTTTTCCGTATTCCTTTCACCAGTCAGCTTTTATTATTATTAGTGTATTGTTCAGGTTCACACTTTCAGATTGCAGTAATGTACCATGGACCACCATCTTATGTATAATTCCCTTTTGCGTAACCAGACTGTTTTCCCCGATAATCTGCATTATGCGATTTTTCTTTTGAGATGTTCTAGATGAGGAATTTAGGAACACCTATATGTAATCATTGAGATAAAATGTGTTTGCTCCATTAGACGATGCCACTATGTGTGAGGACATCCATTCAGATAGAATTCCCATGTCACTATCTACCCTTAGATGATGGAGGATATACTCTCACACGGAAACCCGATTGAAAAGCCTAGAGACACTGTTTTGCCTACTGCCTTTATATTTGTATTGCTTTTTGAGAATGACAGTGTATTCTAGACCACAATTGTCCCATGGCGTATGGCCACTCCTTTGAAGATTGCAGGCCACCTGTTTTCAGTCCTTTTGTTATACAATGAACTGTTAAAAAGCATCGCACTTGCTTCATCAGAAGGCGTTCAACATCAGAAAAGAAGGAGGAGCTGGTTTTGCCACAGAACCAGAATTTCAGTGCAAAAGAGCGCCTGTCATGTGCTGGTTAACCTCTGACAGTGTGCAGTCCCTTGAGCCCTTGGCCTGAGTTTTGTCCACGCACCAAGAGCCTGTCATGTGCTGGTTAACCTCTGACAGTGTGCAGTCCCTTGAGCCCATTGGCCTGAGTTTTGGCCACACACCCCTTTTTCCTTTGCTTCAACGGAAGGGCAGTGCACCGGAGGATCCAAGAAGTGGCAAAAGGCACTCCATTCTGGTGCCCATGAAAGAGCAGCCTGAGCGTCCTCTGACACTGAATGATGAGTGTTGGAGTCTGAGAATGGTCCCGGGTCTGCACGAGATGATTTGTGCCCCTGACCAATGAAGAGCACAATATCTGTAGTGTCTGCCGCAGAGAAGAGATACTGATGCATTGCATTGAGACATTGAGACTTTTTGAATGAGCTATGAGTGTGTGCCAGGAGGGCACTCCAACGGATCATGAAAGGCCTGGATGAAGAGGCCCATGCACCAACAAAAGAGATTTGATGGACAATAGAAGCCTGCCAGAGAGGCTTTTTGAACGGACTCTGGGCATAGTTGGGTTCACAAGTGGTTTCCGTGCGATTGCATATAATAGGTGTTAGGAGACGAGCTTTTGATTGTTTTGCTGGCATTATTTTAAAGTAGTATTCTGTTTAGTAAAAGCAGTATAAAGTCCATTTTCTGTGGAAGAGTATCCCCTTTTCACCTCAAGGCATTAATGAGGGTCACCACTGTTTCACTTGAACATATAATAAATTACAGAAATGCATAGGAAGACCTAAAACGTTACTAGATAATTTTAGGATTTACTTTTTGCTTAGGGTTGTGAAAAATTATGATTTCATTTGTAATAGCGGTCACTACAATCTCCAGTTGTCTATATGTTCTTAACAACGTGTTTTCTAGTGTTTTTAAACATGACATTGTCTTTTATGGGTGGGATTGTTTTTCTTTCTACTCAATTGACATCTGTACCCACCTCCCAACCTATGTCTCTTCATACCCAACCTATGTCTCTTCATACTACTACTTCTTTGCATTCTTTCCATATTTTACCTGAACATGGACTAGTTAGGAGGTCAGAGTTTACTGATAATTCCTTTTGTACAGTTTCTGCATCAACACCAGTTAGTAGTGAACATCACTAATTGTTGGGTGTGTGGTCTTATACCACATACTACAGATAGTGGTATTCCCTATTTGGTCCTGCCATATATGGCCTTTGTGCTACTACGTGTGTAAGGAGACCTGTCCCGAAGAGTTGCTAAGTAATAGGATTATGCTTCAGCAACATCTCGATGATTTGATGAATATAGACCTGGACTCACATTAGCGTAAGTGTAGGTTATTGCCTATGTAAGGGTAAAAGGAGGGTCTGTGGTACTGAAAGTTCTAAACCCGTGTTATTAAAGTCGTCGAATCATGACGATTTTGGTAACATCACACCGAAAATGACGAAAGCAACGTGTGCATGTATTTTCGTCACGTTTGAGTGGCGAGATCACCATTAAATAAGGGATTCCGTCCTGAACCCTCGGGTTCCATTTTGTGCACAGCAGCCATTTTGTGGTTGCCCTCACATAGGCCGATGACTAAGGCCAAGCGAGTCTTAAGGACACGTACACCTTCAGCTGACTTCTGTGTGACCTGGGCAAGCTGACTCCACTGCCCGAAGCCAAACCTGTTCGACCAGTTCCTTTCCCAGTAGCTGATCAAGATTAAGCATCAAGGCACAGGAGATCATAAACCTTTACTGCACACAACTATGTCTTATCTTACTCACACCTGTCTCTGCTCCTTTCTTTATGGCCTGTTTACGATGGGGATGTGCCCGTTTTTATTATGGGTTTGTGCAGCTTGTGTAAGAAGGAATGTTGGGTTTTGCATGCTTGCAAAACCTAAGACTGCCCCTTTCTTTTGTACTGAGTCATGTAACGCTAAAAACATTTAAAAGGCCTCTGTCCTTTGAATTCCTCAGACTACCTCATTCAGTTGCTACGGCTTCTGTGTGACGTGGCCTCACTATGTTAAGTATAATAAAGATGTCTTTTTCATATTACAGCTTCTGTGCCAAGTTCTTTCTTATATTAGTAAGTATTCCCTGAGAACGATAATCTCAGTACTTCACCCAAGTCATGAGGTGATTTGGACAGGCCACCATTTTGTGTTTCCACCTATCCCTCCATTTTAGAGGAGCCCTTGCGCCACATGGTTAATTGGTAACCATGGGCGTCCAGAGACCTATGGTCAACACCAAAAATAGATAGTGGACACACAAAAAAAACAGAAGGCAAAAAGAGGACAAAAAAATTAGGAGGGACCACCCAAAGGGCTGACAGGTCAAACACGCGTCCCCCCAGCTGAAAGTGGGGAGAGCTACCCAACCCCTTGGGAGTTCTCGTCACTAAGGCGGAAATACCTTGAGAGACCGTCTGCGTTGGCGTGGTCCACTCCAGGCCGATGTTCCACCCTGAAGTCCATTCCCTGTAGGGAGATGGACCACCTTAGCAGCTTAGGATTCTTGCCCTTCATTTGCATCAGCCAACGAAGGGGCCGGTGGTCAGTCTGAACAAGGAAGTGCGAGCCAAACAGGTATGGTCGCAACTTCTTCAGAGCCCATACCACTGCAAAAGCTTCCCGTTCAATCGCACTCCACCTCTGTTCCCGGGGAAGCAGTCTCCTGGATAGGAAAACTACAGGTTGGTCCAGACCCTCCTCATTGAGTTGCGATAACACTGCCCCAATGCCATGCTCCGATACATCAGTTTGGACGATAAATTCCTTGGAAAAGTCAGGGGCCCTCAAGACAGGAGCCGCACACATTGCTTGTTTTAGGGTGTCAAAAGCTCGTTGACACGCCTCAGTCCAGACTACCCGTCGAGGATGTTTCTTGGATGTGAGCTCAGTCAAGGGTGCCACAATTGTGCCATACCCCTTGACAAAGCAACGGTAGTATCCGGTTAGGCCCAGGAAAGCTCGGACCTCCGTTTGAGTCTTGGGGGTTTCCCAGGCCATGATAGTCTCAATCTTAGCCTGGAGGGGCTGCACCTTTCCCCTGCCCACCAAATGGCTTAGGTACACTACCGACCCCTGCCCAATCTGGCATTTGCTGGCCTTGATTGTCAAGCCAGCCTGCTTCAAGGCTTGAAGGACAGCCTGAAGGTGACACAAATGGTCCTCCCAACTGCTGCTGAAGACAGCGATGTCGTCAAGATAGGCAGCAGAGAAGGCCTTCATACCGGAGAGGACCTGGTTTACCAGCCTCTGAAATGTAGCAGGGGCGTTCTTGAGCCCAAAGGGCATCACACAGAACTGGTAATGGCCCTCAGAGGTGGAGAAGGCTGACCTTTCCTTGGCTTCATCTGTAAGGGAGATCTGCCAGTACCCTGATGTGAGGTCAAAAGTAATCAGATATTGGGCAGCTCCCAGCCGGTCAATGAGCTCATCTGCCCTAGGGATAGGATGAGCATCAGTCTTCGTCACAGAGTTCAGCCCCCTGTAATCCACACAGAAGCTGAGTTCTGGAGTGGTGCCCGGCGGGGCGGCTTTTGGTACCAGAATCACCGGACTGGACCAGGGGCTGCTTGAAGGTTCAATTACTCCCAGCTCTAGCATCTTAGTGACTTCGCTATGGATGCTGGCCTTCACCTTATCTGATAGCCGGTAGGACTTGGACTTCACAGGTGGGCTGACCATTGTGTCCACATCATGGGTACACAGGTGGGTCCTTCCCGGCATAAGGGAGAACAGCGAGGAATACTGCTCAGGACTTGACGGCAGTCTCTCCGCTGTTCGGGAGTTAGGGATGGCGAGAGGTTCACCCCCTCTACCGACCCATCCTTCTCCTGGGACGCAAAGAGATCAGGGAGAGGCTCACTTTCCTCTTCCTCTGTCCCATCCGTCCCCATCATCAAGATGACCTCGGGCCTCTCATGGTGGGGCTTGAGGCGGTTGACATGGAGCCCCCGATGGGGCTGCCTAGGGCTCTTAAGATCCACTAAGTAGGTGACCTTGCCTTTCTTCTCAACAACTTCAAAGGGGCCTGTCCAGCGATCCTGGAGGGCACTAAGCTCTCCAGGCTCCATGACCCACACCTTCTGGCCAGGCTCCAACTCCACAGGGTGAGCATTGTGGTCATACCACTCTTTCATGACTGCCTGGCTGGCTTCAAGGTTGTCAGAAGCTTGCTTCCACAACTTAGCCATTTGGCTACAGAAGGCCAGCATGTAACTCACCACATCCTGGGGAAGCCTCCTGGGAGTCTTTTCCCATCCATCTTTCACCAGGCTGAGAGGTCCTCTGACAGGGTGCCCATACAGAAGTTCAAAGGGGCTGAAGCCCACTCCTTTCTGTGGCACTTCCCTTTATGAGAACAACAAACAGGGTAGGAGGATGTCCCATTTCCTCCGCAGGCTCTCAGGCAGGCTCCTGATCATGCCCTTCAAGGTTTTATTAAACCTTTCCACCAGACCATTGGTCTGGGGGTGGTAAGGAGTGGAGAACCTGTAAGTAACTCCACATTCCTTCCACATAGCCCGCATGTAGGCTGACATGAAGTTGCCCCCTTGTCAGACACAACTTCCTTGGGGAAACCCACTCGGGTAAAAATCCCCATCAGGGTCCGTGCCACCGCAGGTGCAGTAACAGTCCTCAAAGGAATAGCCTCTGGGTACCGGGTGGCATGATCCACCAGAACCAGGATAAACCTGTGACCGGCTGAAGTGGGTGGATCCAATGGCCCAACAATGTCGATGCCCACCCTTTCAAAGGGGGTGCTAACGACGGGTAGTGGTTCCAGGGTAGCCTTCAGCTTAACCCCTGTTTTCCCACTAGCTTGTCAGGACACACACGTCCTATAGAAAGTGTCGGACGCAATCCTCATCTGAGGCCAATAAAAATGGGGCAAGCCTGGCAAAGGTCTTGTCCTGACCCAGGTGTCCTGCCAAGGGAATCTCGTGAGCCAACTCCAAGAGAAAGGCTCAGTAACGTTGGGGAACTACCAAGGCCCATGATGAACCGTGCACCAGTGCCTTGGGTTCGCTGTAGAGAAGTCCATCCTCCCAATAGATATGAAAGTTCCCTGCAATGTTACCTTCTGCCTGGGTTTCGGCCTGACGCCTCAGACCCTCAAGGGTAGGGCACTCCTTCTGCCCCTGACAAAACTCTTCCCTGGTAGGTCCTCCCTCCACATGCCATTCTGCAGGGATAGGTACGTCCTCCAGGGAGACAACATTCCCCTCCGTGAACTCCGGGTCCACTACCTCAGGTGTCCCATCCATCTCACGGGGTGTGGACGCCGAGGCAGGTTTTCCCTGTCCCCGGGTCTTCCCCTTTTTGGCAGCTGGCTGTGCCTTTGTTCCAGGCTCCAGCCCTTGCGAACTCCCCCTCCGGGCAGTCGTGGACCATGTGCTTGCACAGGTCCAATCAGGTGTACCCAGCATCTCCGAATGGGTCCGGAATTCCACCTCTTTCCAAGCATTGTGCTCTAGGTCATTCCCCAACAGACAATCGACTGGCACGGCAGGGCTCACCGCAACTGGAAGGAGACCTGCGACCCCTCCCCACTCAAAGGGAACCTCGGCCACAGGATAGTGACCTATTCTGCTGTCAGCCATCGCAGCAGGGTGGAGTACGTTTGGGATCACCTGCTCTGGGGACACCAGCTGACTCCTTACCATAGTCATACTGGCACCTGTGTCCCTCAGAGATTCCCTCTCTGGCCATTGATGGTGACCCACTGCCCATACTTGGTGGTATTTGGGGGCACCTGGATCTTAGGAACCATCTCTCTGTCTCCCAGGGACACTAAGGTTATCCCTGCCCACTCGCCTCCCTTATCTAAGGGCAATTCCTCCCCGAGCACTACACTAGCCACTCCCGGGGTTTTTCCTCCAGTGGGAGGGGGTGGTCTCTTTGGGCACTTGGCATCTCCTTTATAGTGCCCCACCCCACCACATTCATAACAGCGGACAACCCTTGGCTGCTGACTATGGTCAGGATAGGAAGGTTTTTGTGGATTAACCCTAGGTGTGTAACCCGATCCCTTTCCTTGCAAACTGTTTTGGGGACCTTTTGAGAACTCCTTCTTTTTGTCTCCCCCCTCTTTCTTCTGGGGAGTGCCCTGACTAGTCCTTTGGGAATCCCCTCCAGTCCCCTTTGAGGACACCCGGGTACTAGCCCAGATGTCCGCCTCCTCCGCAAGCTTCCTAGGGTTAGTCAGCTTGCTGTCCACCAGGTGTTGACGCAGCTCCGGAAAACATTTCTCGAGGAGGTGCTCCTTTAAGAACAGATCATATAACCCCTCGTAATCAGTCACCTCACTGCCTTGCACCACACCCTTCAATTTTTTTTTAGCATAATCCAGAAAATCTACCCAATTTTGTGTAGCTAGTTTGTGGCTGTTCCGAAATTTCTGCCTGTATTTTTCAGGGGTCAGCCCAAACTTCCTAATCAAAGCAACCTTCATGGTGGGGTAATTAGTCTGTTCCTCCTGCTCTAAGGCTAAAAGAGCATCCCTCCCCACTGGAGGCATATACTTGTACAGGCCACCCCGAATGACTTTCTGAAATCCCATGGGCTCCTAATGAGACCTCATAGGCAGCCAACCATTTGGCAATGTCGTCTCCTACACTAAAACTGGCAACTACATCTTTGGGCAAATAGGGTCTGGGTTCCCTGGTAATTTCCTTAGGTACGCTGCCACCAATAGGATTACTGGGGGTCCCTATCTGGAGGGCTTTGAGGTCTAACTCCCTTAAGCTAAGCTCATGGAGAAACCTCCTTTCCTCCTGCTCCTTCTCCAAACGGGCTAATTCTAATTTTAGTTGTCTCTTCTCCCTCCTGTCCGCTAGTTCTGCTGAAGACAGGCTCCTTCCAGACACACTACTGCCCGCCCTCGAAGGTGTCCCAGGACCTGTTAACAGATTCCCCCCTTTGGTTTGGTACAGCATGTCCGCTTCTATGATGGTGTCACGATCCCCTTTTTTCTCCCCCGTTTCCCCATCTGGGTGAGCTGCCACCCATGCTCTCAAGCTGGTTTGGAGTTCCACTTTCTTCGCACCACGCTTGAAGAACACCCCTTTCTCCTGGCAAAATTCCCTAAGTTGGGCCGCTGTGTAAGTCTCTAACTCAGCCAACTCAAACTCCATTTTACCAGGCGGGCCCACAGACATTTACTTGGGTTATTCAAGAGAGAGGTGTCAAATAAGGGCTACTTCAACCCACCACCAGAAAGAATTTGGAAAAAGCAAAAATGTCTAATTAGGGAGACCACTAGGAGAAAACTCCAGGTGTAGGGTACGTGGTGCACACTGAGCCACTGTCAAGCGGACGCAAGCACAAGCCCTAATCCCACCGCTGAACACCAATATGTTGGACCCGGGGTCACCGGTCTGTCTAGGGTAGCTTGGCACGAGAGGGAAAGACTTAACTCTAAGGCTTTTGTGCTGTACTTGCGTCACACTATCTCCAGCACCTCAGCGTACTTCCACGCAAAAAGAAATGACACCACACCGTATTTAGAAAAAGTTAGAAAAGCTTTATCTTTTCTTGTACTTAGTTTCTCAGTTACCGCACAATTTGTCAAATCTGCACTTTAAACATCACTATTATTTCTCATGCTTTTGTAAATTTCCTAAAAAATAGCAAAGATCTAATTTCATTAGTAGACTTTTTCATCAACAATAATCCTGCGCAAAAAGGTAAAAGAGTTGCATTACTATGTCAAATAATTAGAAATTACAGCCAATGAAATACATGTCCTAAAAGCAGCTCTGCCATATTGACACTTCTAGCAGAATTACCAACCAATGGCCTGGAGGACCAAAGGTGAATTTAGCAGATCATCACAGTAGCATTGTATGTGTTAATATCGCAGGAAGTCAGGATCACTCTCCAGAGTAGTCTGGCTCTACATAAGAAGAATTCGATCCCCCTTTTAGCAGTGCTCAGTCCCTATTAAATTGGTTTAACTCCGAATAAGCTGGCTGCAAATAAACAGTACACTCTTGGTAGTTAACTTCCCCAATTATGCACTCCTAATGGTGCAGAGAACATACAGGAAATGGGCCCAGTTTTCTTTTATCAACAAGCACCCCCTTTGAGGTTATTCAGTCCGAGGAAACCTCCCAGTTAAGGTTACAATAATGGGAACTCCTCCCTCCTCCTGAAAAGGTCCCGGCTTACTGTGACTCAAGTCTGATGGTAATACCGGCTAAGGTAGATTCCGTGATCGAATCTCCCTGCTGTTCAAAGCGCTCCGGTGACTGCTTTCACTCTGCAGTCCTACCGGAGGAAGGCGCGTTGAGAAAAAGGGAAACGGGGGTTAATTCTGGCGTTTTACCCACTGTCAGGTCCTTCACATTTACAGCCTTCCACACGGGGAAGCGCACCGTGTTGGCCCAGCCTCCTTCCAGCCCGCCCCTCACCTTCCGGCGCCTTCTGTCAACTCGCCGGGCAGGGCTTCACTGGGCCTTCGTTGCTGGGCAACACTCCAAGACGCGGCTCCTTCTCCTCACACCGATGTCGGCCGCCGTAGAGTGCGCAAGGAATCCCAGGCTGCACATGCTCTTTCCGCAGCGGATTCCCAGGTTAGAAACAGCAATTGAAGGAAAGTGCTAACAGTGCCATGCCGCCCGAGGTCCGTTTCTTTTATATTATGAACCTCCCGTGTAATCAGCTCCGCAGCAGGCTTGGGGGAAAACTAGCTTCAAAGGGGCAGTCCTTAAGGTTTTGGGACATCCACTAGGGTAAAGTGGATTAGGTCAACGGACTTGGGTCCCCTGATTTGTGGTAGATGCCCCCACCCTCCCACTTGGCTCACTAGTCTGAACCAGGGTTATCCTCACAGAAGAGGGGGGGGGTACCAAAATGGGGCTACACCTTGGGGTCAAAAATAAAGGCAGGGCCAGGTCATCAGACCGGAGAGGACGTCATCAGAAAACGGTAGCAGGCCCGAAGACAGTCAATTCCCTCCTCAATGCGCCAGCCTCTCCTATCCAAAGCCTCTGCTCCTGACTGACACCACTCCTCACATAATGACAAAATTGCCGCCCAACACTCCACCTTTTATAGCCTGGGCCGAAGGAGTCGAGAGTGGACCAGAAGGTTCTAGAACCCCTCAAGGCAACCCTATGGCCCCAAGTCATGAGGTGATTTGGACAGATTTAAACAAAGAGAGGAGTACCACCAGAAGAAAAGTTTCCTAATGGGGTATTTTGACTGGCAAAAGGGTAGGATTCATCCTTTTGTAAAAAAAAACCCCACTCACCAGTCTAGTGGTGACATGCTTCATCATCGGGGTCCACCCTAGTGGCCTAGTGTCACTAGGGTGTGCTTCAACACCTGAGGTACAGTGGAGCAGGTTGTGATTTGGACAGGCCACCATTTTGTGTTTCCACCTATCCCTCTATTTTAGAGGAGCCCTTGCGCCACATGGTTAATTGGTAACCATGGGCGTCCAGAGACCTATGGTCAACACCAAAAATATATAGTGGACACACAAAAAAAACAGAAGGCAAAAAGAGGACAAAAAAATTATGAGGGACCACCCAAAGGGCTGACAGGTCTAACACTCCACTCTGTGCCACCCCACTACTGTTTACACCACTCTTCATCCCTCCCTTCTATGCCACTTCACTTTGCACCACTCCACGCCACACCACTTTACTCTATGCCCGTCCACTTTGGCCACTTCACTCCACATAGTGCCACCAGGACATACGATGATGAGGGAAACAAATTTTTAAAAAAACATGTTTTTTTAAAATGTAAGTTTCTCTTGTCATCGTATGCCAAACCCCTCCCCCACCCTTCCACTCTGCCCTGCTGCTCTCACCTGCACAGGCCACACCTCAATGCCACTCTACAGCACTCTATGCTACTCCACTCTCTCTAGGCCACTCAACTCTATGCCACTCCACTCCATGCCACCTTACTCTACACAGTGGCACTCTACACCACTTCACTTTATGCCACTCTACTCAATGCCACTGTGCTCATCACTCTGTGCCTTTCTACTCTATACCACTATACTCCACGTTACTCTATGCCACTCCAATTAATGCCACTCCACTCTACACCACTGCACTCTACCCCACTCCATCCTATTCTAGTCTTCTCTACATCACTCTATTCTATGCCTCTAGACTCAACTCCACTCCATAGCACTCTATGCTACTCCTCTCCACTCTATGCCCCTCCAAGCTACTCCACTCTATGGTACTCCACTCTACTCCATACCACTATATTCTAAACCACTCTACTCCACTCCACACAATGCCTCTGTACAGCTCTCTACATCACTCCACTCTATGACACTCTACTCTACGCATTCTGCTATACACCTCTCTACTCTACTCTGCACCACTCCACTCATCTCTGTGCTATTCCACTTTATTCTATGCCTCTACAATTGATGCCCCTCTACACTTCTCTCAACACCACTTTACACCACTCCACTCTATGCCACTCAACTCCATTCTCCTTTACCCACTCTCCTCTATGCCACACAACTAACTTTTAGCCATGCTGAACAGCTGCATGGCGAAAAGACTTTGCCAAAGCCAATAGCTCTCACTTAGGTGAGTCCTATTGTCTTTGCCTATGCTTGTTTTCCGGTGTCTTTGGGCTATGTGGTGTTCTGAGAATGTATATTCCTGTACAATGTATGTTTTACGTGGGCTTGCGTGTGCTAACTCGATGTGTACATATTTGCAAATGGTAGTAAGCATGTGCATAGCAATTATGCTTGGAGCTGTTTTTGTGCACCCTTGTGGTTATGTTTTGTGCACTTGAAGCTACACAATGTGTGCTTGGTGATATACTGTATCTGTTTAAGGCAGGAATGTGTGGGCTTAGTACTGTGTGTAAGAAATCCTCCTGGAAGACTTAGACAGATAGTAGAAAGAAATGGTTGTCTGTGCTATTAATGTGCACCTAATTATTGTCACCCTAACAGACCCCCCAGGATATAGCGGCTTGGATTAGCAAATTTAGCGGCACAAAAATGGAAATTTAGCGGCACACGTATGGAAATTTAGCGGCAATTTTGCGGTGTTTTATGTGGCCAATTTTCCTACAACAAACACAGATATCTTCGTTTTTTTAGTTATTTAACAACATGAAGCTATGTATATTTGGTTTATTTACAATGTAGACACTTTGTTTCCCTCGAGCGTGTGCTTCACAATTATGGGCTGCTGCAGTTTCACAGCAAATCTACAACTAGGAAGGAATATTTCTTTCCTGTCCATATTTTATTGTATCTTGCTCCCCGTCCCATCCTTCCCCTGTTGTTGCAACAACACCTCCTCACTGTACAGGAGTTTTTTCCAGCTAGTACTGCAGCCACTACGTCCGGTGCACTACGTGATTTTAACATGGCAGCTCCCAGTCTATGATATTGAGTATTATGAACCACTAGTAACTCGATTGCTCTTGACATTCACTCACACATTTGTCTATACCATACCTAGGCATCCTACGGGCCCCCACACCGGTGAAGACACATGCAGCCAACTAAGGCCCCTTCTCGCCCAGACCAACACAACTCTCTCTGCATGGAACCGCTCGGGCTGTCATGGTCCGGCCGTATTGCGGCTGTCAAAATGACCACGGTATTTCCAGGCTAAACAGTTATGCTTTATTATGCAGAACCAAGAACGTGAACTTCCGGGGAAGGTGGGTGGTCTAAAAAAGGTAAACATTAAAATGGAGCCCGAAAGACATGAGGACATGAGGCCGTCTGCCGCACAGACAAAGCGGACCCATGGAAACAGGGTTGGTGGTAGAACAGGCCTTGGTGGTAGCCCTCGCAGAGTCGCAGCCTAGCATTGAATGGCGCGTCCATACTGTGCGCTGAGATAGGAGGGGTGGGCGGGGCTTTGAGAGGAAAGGGGGCCCTTCTGGAGCCAGTGAGGCCCATCTACCTGTCGGCCGATGCCCGCTCTCCTGCTGCGGTGGGTGAAGGCTCACAGCTATGGTAGGTTTCATGTCTGGCTGCCGCTAGCCTTTCCATGACCATTAAATGACATCACTCGGGTCGGAGGCTAAAGATAGCTCGCCATTCACGAAACGAGAGGCTACGTGTGTGTCTTGCCATCACGTGTGGATTAATCCCTCCCCCCTCAGCCCCCACCCGTCTCCCACCATGCCCAGAAGTGCAGTCCCTGAGGGAGGTGCAAGTCTGCTGGACAGCAGTCTCCAGCTGATGGAAGTTTAGAATGGGCGACAGGTGGCGCATGGTCTTGATGTTGCCCCTCCTTACTTGCTAGGCATTATTGTTTCAGATAGCATTGCGTTCTTTACTACGGAAAACTGCTCTATTTGGTAGGAAGAACATTTTCCAGTGTTACTTTATAGAACCAACACGTTCCTTCAATCCTGCAGTGTTGGTCTCACCTGGAGGTTTCTCTGTCCACATAGAGCTTTCCCAGAACCTTCTTTGCCAGACTGGGGTGGGACTACATCCTCCAGCTCTCTGAGCAGCAGGGCGGGCCAAACAACATCGTGCTCTTAAGCGCACCATTAATCCTGCAGCATGGGTCTTTATTTCTTTCACATTTGTAGCTGGTTCAGAAAGATGGACATTACTGATGGAAACTAAATTATTGTCTTGCTTGGAGGTTTCCCTGCCTGCATACAGCTTTCCCAGAACTTTCCTCGCCAGTCTGGGCTGAGACTACTTCCCTAGTCCTCCAATTGGTCCTCCAATTGGCAGAGCGGGGCCAAGCAACAACATTGCACTCCTGAGCACACCATTAATCCCATAGTGCGAGACACGCTGCGCCGTTCCTCTGGGCGAATCACCCTAAATAGGCAGGCCGGGCCTTCTCTCTTTAACCTACGCCCTTTGAACTTGGCTGCTGGAGTTCTGTAAGAGCACTCTTATTCAGACCCCCCAGGATATAGCGGCTTTTGTAAAAATGCCGCGCGATTTCTACAAAAGTGCCGATTTCGCGGGTACTTTTGTAAAAGTCGCGCATTTTTACAAAAGTGCCGATTTCACGGCAAACCGCGAAATCGCGAAATCGCGATATCCTGGAGGGTCTGCCTATTGAGGCAAAAGTAAGACTCCATGAAACATGTTTGTCTCAAAGAGTCAGTACTCATGAAACATCAACATTCATTCTTTTTGTAATGGGTCTTTTTTTTACTCATATATTTGCAATTGTTGTTGTATACAGATTTGTAGAGTGCACTATCACAAAGGAGGGTATCCTGGCTCTGGGCTGGCTATTCGAAAAGCTAGTCCTTCAAGTTCTTGTGGAATTCAAGATGTGAGGAAGGCCACGTGTCTCCTCTGTCCAGAATCACACAGATGTCAGCCATGGTGGCGATGAGGGCACTTTCTGGGCTGTGGTTGGGTCTGAAACCGTACTGAGTGTTGTTGCAGAGTTGTGGTCATTGAGGTATTTGGTAAGGGGTCTGTTGTTGTTTTTGTCTAAGACCTTGTTTTGGAATGGTAGGAGCATGGTTGATGAGCATTGAAGGGTCCAGTGAGGGTTTTTTCAGCAGTGACAGGACAATTGCATGTTTCCAAGTATCTGTGAAGGTTGTGGAAGAGTTGGAAGCATTTTGAATGGGTTTGAGCATTACGCTGATGGGTACTCTGGAGTAGGTGTGGTTGGAGCCCGGGTCGGATGGGACACCTGAGTGGATGGACTTCATAGTGGCAGTAGTTTCTTCTGAGGTGATGACGGGCAATGTGATCAGCATTGGTTCTTTGGATAAGATCCGGAGGCATTTGGTGAAGTCTGTTGGTTCCAGTTGTAGGTTGAGGTTTCTGTAAATGGTGGTGATTACGTTGCTGAACAATTGAGAGAGTGTTGCAGAGGTCCTGCTAGGGGGTGATCAAGTTTGAGGCAACTGCTGGTGAGGTGAAATCTATCACAATGGTGAAGATTTCTTTGCTTCTGTTGGTACTGGAGTCGATGCAGTCTGCCAGCGCGGTCTGTGTCATTTAGTGGTATCATCTTAGAGCGGAATTAAATGTGCTCCTGTCTGCATTGAGGAGGATGTTGCTGTACTCAGATACATTGGTATTGAATGTGTTCTAGTCTTTGACAGTGATGCTGTTCCAGTTTACACGGGCGGGTCTGGCAGTAGTGCATGTGCATTGGTCCAGGACAGAAATGCTGACCTTGACGAGAGTGTGGTCTGTGCAGAGGACTGATGTGGACTTGTCAACTCTGATGCTGTCAAAATTGCTGAACATAGGGTCCAGAAAGTGTCCAGTGATGTGGGTAGGTCATTGTACTCATTGGGTGAGGTCCAGGTTTCCATGGTTTTCGATTGCTCTTGAGATGAGGTCGGTGTGGTCTTCCAGATGGAGTTCAGGTCTCTGACTAGGATGTAATTGCTAGCATTGAGGGTGAGTGGTGTGACAAAATCTGTGATGGTGTCTGTGACTTAGGTGCGTATAAAATCAGTTTATGAACAGGAAGCCAGTGTTGGAGAGGTCTGTAAGGAGTGATATGTGCCTGTTGGTTTAAAGCAAAACTCTGAAGTAATTGTAGTTTTGCAACCAGTTTCTTGGTGACTGGCATGTAGATACTGATGCAGTAGTCGAGCCTGGAGATTATTAAAGTGTGGCTTTTGTTTTCGACATGCTAAAGGAAACAGCTGAGAAATCTTTTAAAACATTTTTTATACAAGGAAACAAGTAGATATGATCTTATTTACCTTACGGTAAAACATAAGAGTATTATCAATGTCAACACTCGGATACTTTACTGTTGCACTGGGAGTTGGGGATACTCCCCCTCTACCAGCGGCCAGCTAGAAGAGCATGCAGTTTGTGTTGCCCAATCATGCGCACCTTGGTTTTTATCAAAGTTAAGTTTAAGGGCATTATTATGCATCCACTTCTTAAGTGCTCTCGTTCGGAATTAATTGACCCATCTGAGTGGATGATAAACTGAGTGTCATCTGCGAACATACATCATGCAAGTATAGCTGAAGGAGCATATCACCTGAGCTAATGGGGCCACACACATATCAAAGAATGTGGGGCTCCGGGAAGAACACTGCACTACTCTGCTACTCTGTGAATCACTACTTTCCTAAAAAAAAGCTGGATTTCTTTTTACTATTTAAGTCACATTTCGTAGATACAATGCGAGCCAATCAGGCCTCTTACACAAATCCCACAAAGCCTGGTGATTAGAAATTCACAATAGAGGGTCAGATATAGCTAAAAAAATCAAAGCTGCACAGCATCCGCGGTCCACTGTCCAGCAAAGCTCATCTACAATTGCCATCAGGGCTGCCTTTGTGCTGTGCTGATAGGTTCTGAAGCCTAATTGTGTTCAATCGAGAACAGAGTTAGACTCCAAGAAGAAGTGAGCAAACAAAGTTGGACGTTTGGCCTCAAAACGCTAGATAATGTCTGCAAGGGCTGTGAAAGAGAGGCCAGCGGTGTAGCGATGAAGTCATAGGCCCTGATACAAACCATGCAACTGGGTTATCCCATTTCACTATCCATTGGTTCGAAGGTAAAATACAGCCATAAGTTGGGCACATTGGGCCCATAACACCTCCGAACTCTGATGCCACTACAACTGCTGCACTATTGATAGCTACCTCACTGTGATGTACCTCATCACCTGGGACTTTCTTCTATGCTCTGTTGCAAGGTTCAGACCAGGGGCTTCCTCCTTTAGGCCCTCATGGAGCAGGGTTATGGATGAGAAACCCATGGGAGAGGAGTCAGCTGTAGCAACAGTAACATAGGCCCTTTTGAATGCCAGATATATTGCGCTCCCGCCCTCCATGTTCATTGGCTGGGCGGTAAAATACAACCATAATTTAGGTGCATTGGGCCCATAGCCCCACAGGGCACTGCACTTACTACACTATTGATAGCTACATCCTTCAGAGGGGACCTCTTCTTCTGAGCCTCGCAACCATGGTCCAGTGCTGCGAGACCCAGGTAAGGATGGGCCTCTCAGTTCTGGATCACGGCTGCGAGGCCCTTGGGAGCAGGACCATTGGTATCGCAATGGCACTATGGTTACTGATGCAAACAAAGTAAGTTACCCGCTTTCATCCAGTTGCTGGTCAATAATACACAACTATCTATAATTAGAGTACATTGGGTCCCTAATATGCCTAAGCCCTGATGTAATTGCACCAGTTGCATTATTGATACCTACACTCTAAGGTCCCATGGCTTTCTCAGCCGTGATCCAGCTCTGGGAAGCCCCTGGCCCTCGAAGTCATGGTTAGGCGCTGTGAGGTCTGGGGAGATGAGCTTCACATTGCTGTGCCTCAGAGCTATGGGCTACGGCTACAAGGTACAAGGGGCGAGATCCCCTTCCCTGTAATTTGCAGCTATGAGTCAGCATTGCCTGCATAGGGGAGATCCCCCAGCTATAGTTTATCGCTGCTAGGCGTATCCACTCAGTTAGGTATTGGAGCCAGAGAGGAGCACTGCAAGGCCCAGGGGAGGGAGGGCCAGTGGAAGAGGGGCAAGCGGCATAGCTATGGTGCCCATGATTCCTGGTGCAAATTAAAAGCATCGCTCACCCGACCACTAGTTTCAAAGTAACATAGTGCCATGATTTTGGTGAATTTGACACCTAAGACCCGTCGTGCCGGAACTGCTCCACGACAAAACTATTGATGGCTATAAACCTGAAATAGGTCCATGCACATAGCCAAGGTCCATCAGGTGCATTCTTACCAGGCCCAAGCATGTTAGATCCCCTGTGTACTCAAATTATGGCTGTTTGTTACTAGGCAGCCTGTGGACTAGGGTGGGGGAGCTCATTTAATTTCAGCCCCGTCCACTACCTGCAGAGTAAAATACAGCCAGCCTTCGGTGAATTATGCGCTTAATACCCCTAGAGCCTGGTGCTACTGCACTTGCAGCACAGTTGATTGGTATGCCTCTGACATGGGCCCATGCTCACTGCCATAACACAGTGCTGTGAGGCCCAGGGGAGGGGCCAGTAGCGGTCGGTGGTGGGAGTGCTGCCGGGTAGTGACGTGGGGCGGGGGAGGGGCAGGGTGGGGGGTAGTAAACAACGGAATACGGCCAAATACAGGTAAGCATATGAATAAATAAAACAAATTTCGTTGGGCACGGTATTACATTTGGCGATGCAGTGCGGACAACGAAATTTGTTTTATTAAATTATATGTTTACTTACCTGTATTTGCCCGTTTTCCATAGTTTACTACCCCCCACCCTGCCCCTCCCCTGTCCCACGTCACCGCCCGGCAGCACTCCTACCACCGGCCGCTACTGGGAGGGGCCCCTGCTCCCCTATGTTTCGCATCCATGGTCTAGCACTGTGAACTCCAGGGAAGGGGAACCGTCTTCTCTGGGCCTCACAATCATGGTGTAGCGCTGTGAGGACCAGAGGAGTTGGGCCCGCTCACCTGGGCCTTGCTACCTTAATCCAGTCCTGCAGTGCCCAGGGGAGGGAAACCTTTCCCTTGGACCTCACAGCCATAGTCTAGCTCAGCAAGCCTGAGGAGAGGGGACCTTACTCACCTGTGCCTCACAGCTATGTTTTAGTGCTGCGAAGCCCAGGGAAGAGGAATCCCCCCTTCCCTGGCCCTTGCAGGTAGAGGACTGCAAGGTCCAGGCCAGGGCTAACAGCCACACTCAAGTGCTGCAAGGTCCAGGGAAGGTTGGTCCCATTCTCTGGGCTTTACAGTCATGGCCTAGTGCTGTGAGGCCCAGGGGAGCAGACCCCATGCCACGCTTCAGTGCTGTGAGACACAGGCGAGGAGGCCTCACTACCTTGGGCCTCACAGCCATAGTCTAGTGATGCAAGGACATGGGGAGAGGCCTGGTCTTCACAGCTATAGGCTAGCGCTGAAAGGCCCGGGGGGGTTGGGAGCCCTCTTCCCTGGACCTTACATTCCTGATCTGGTGCTGTGAAGCCCAAGGAGAGGGCCTTATAGCGCTGACTCTCAGTTGCGAGGTCAAGGTGAGAGGGTACCGTACCTTGGCCTCCCACTATGAACCAGCTGAGGGAGAGGGAAAAGATTTATTTGTGGTCTACCGGTAGGGTGACCAGGCATCCACGTTTTGCCAGGACGGTCCCTGTTTTTAACTAGCTGTCCCAGCAAATATCAAAATTTAGCTCATGTCCCCGTTTTTGGAGAGGGTCGACTGAAAACGGTGGGAGGTGTTTTTTATGTTTTACAAAGCAGGGATAGTTAGCAGTAGTTTCAAGAAAGCAATTTAATCAACAGGCAAGCTACTGGGCTTAAAAATTGCATTTTACGTTTGTTCTTACTGCCTGTTCTGTAATTCTCTGCTGAGGAGCACGCTCATTGCTTTAAGCAAAATTGTAGTCCTTCTATTTTTGTGAAATGTCCCGGTTTTTGGCTTTAAAATTCTGGTCACCCTGTCTACCGGTGTGGGACCTGTGGTTGTGAGCAAAGCTTCGGCCCTGGGCAGCTTTCCATACTGCCATGCATCGAGCCAGCCCTGAATATTGGAGGACTGCCTAAACCACGCAATGGAAGTTTTACATTTTAGATTCTAAAAGGGATTCTACTGCAACAACACAACCAAAATCATGCAATCGTTGTCCCTACCTACTAAAGTGAGGGGAAGGGTTACACGGCCTTTCCCTTACCGGACCTCGGGGTCTCATGTTAACTGTTCCATACTATCCAAGCTGCACTTGTAAAGAGGCCTAACAAGGCTGTTACAGATGTAATAGAGCCAGTGTTGCCAGCGATCTTGTCTAAAGAGCTTGACCTGGCAATTAGGGCTGCGTGTACCTATCAGATCAGAAAGAAGCGAAACTCATTTGCCATACGTTGCTCCCGTCTGGAGTGACGTGATGGCAAAAAACACAATGGACGGCAATCAGGGTCGGATTGGTAACGTGGGTACTCGGGAAATGGCCGAAGGGCCGGTAGCAGAGTTCTACCTCTGGGCTACTTTTTGGGCAGCCTGGGGGCTGTCTGAGCTGTTAGAATGCTGCCAACGGCCCAGTGGCTGCCTGAGTGGCCTTTCTAGAGGCAGATCGGCGGAGGTGTCACTCCCTTTTATCAACTGGCAGAGGTGTCACTCCCTTTCTCTCCTGGGAGGCTGTAGTATCTTGGAATTGGAAATAATTAGGTAATCCAATTGAATTGAGAAGAAGTTTATTCCATACAAAAGAGCACGTCCTAGTAGATCAGCTGTCTGCATGAACTGATCTCCAGTGTAACACATGAACACACTAGAACATAGAACTTAGCCATTTAAATGAGTACAACTAATGTGCTTAAAGGGAAACACACAATACTTAATAAGATTCTACCATAACAAAATAAATGAATAAAACTAAAGTAATAAAGTACATACTACATATCTTCCCTTTTCCCAAAAAAAAAAAACCCCATTAAAAAAAACTACTTATACACTATAAATTCTTTACATTTCATAGGTTTCTTAACAGTCCTACCAAATGAAGATTTCTGATTAACAATTATATCATTGTCTTTGATACAACAATCTTCTGCAATAACATTCTTTTCTAATGAACTAGAAGGTACATCTTGAGTAAAATGATTTTCAAGATTGTTCGAATCTCCTTCAACATTTTCATGCTTGTCATAGCACCAAAAATGTCCACGAGAATTGTTTCTACCATCAGTAGGATGACTGACTACTAAAGGTTGTGTTAGAGCTAAACGGCTAAGATGCCATTTTTCACCATTTTCCAAAGTAACAGAATTCTGATGAACTTTAACAATTTTCTTTGGAGAACTAAATTTACTCTGACCTTTACAAACTCTCCTAGGATTTTTAATAGAAACCCATTGCCCAACATGTAACTGAACAGGTTTAGATCCATGTTTGGTATTGTAATAAGTCCTATTTTTAGTTTGGGACACCGCAAGATTAGATTTTACTTCATAAACATCATAGAAACACATTTCATTCTTCCTCATCCAACTAGGATTAGTTTTAGAAAGTGGTTTTCTACATCTCATAAGAGAAAATGGACTCATACCTAAAGATGGATGAGGTGTCACACGATAAGCCCATAGCATTTTCAACAACTCACTGTTCCATTCAAGTTTAGATTTAACGCACAACTGTAAAGTTCTTTTAATAATCCGGTTAAGTCTCTCTACAACTCCATTGCAAGAAGGATGATACAACGGGGATAGTTTATGTTTAATACCTTTAGAGACAAAGAACGACTGCATATCTTTAGACTTAGATTGTGTGCCATTGTCTGTAAGAATAGATGCAGGATAGCCTTCTTGAACAAAAGAAAATTCTAAAAATTCAATAACACAAACAGTATTGACTTTATCAACCACTTTTAATTCAAACCACCTTGAAAACAAATCTACCACAACAACGATAATTTTTACTGTTTGATCAAACCAAGAAATAGGACCCATAACATCCATTGCCAAATCCTCCCAAGGAAGATTAGGAGAAGTTACTTCCCCTAATGGTGGATTAAAAGTCTTCTTAGATTTGTCAGAAGTCTCACAACTGACACACTCCCTAACGAATTTCTCTATTTTACTATCCATCCCAGGCCACCAATACTGATCTCTCACCCTAGATTCAGTACGAGAAATCCCTGGATGACCTTCATGAGACAACTGTATAATTCTGTCTCTTAAAGAATGTGGAGGAATTATCTTATCACCTCTGCTAAGAAAATCATCACAAACAGAAAGTTCATCTCTGACTTCCCAAAAACCTCTCAAGATATCATCTAATTTCTTTTTAGAAAAATCACTCCAACCAGAAATAACTTTAGACTTTACAATACCCAAAACACTGTCTTCAGAATCAGCCTTAATCCACTGCTCCAGAGAAATAGAGTTAAAAACTTTATCATTAGCAATTACACTAGCAACTGAAAAATCGTTCCAAGAGTTCCTATCAGCCTCAAAAATTGGTAAAGAAAACCTACTCAAAAAATCCGCAATAACATTTTTAGCCCCTGGAACATACTTAACTTCAAATATGAAATCTTGTAGGCGCATAGACAACCTTGCTATACGAGCAGTAGCTTTAAAAAGACCATCAGTAGTTAGTAACTTTGTAAGTGGTTTGTGATCAGATCTAACATAGAAAAATTTCCCCCACACAAATTTTCTAAAATGTTCCAATGCCCACACAACAGCTAATGTTTCTCGCTCAATCACGGAATACTTCTCTTCCGTGGGAGTCAAAGATCTAGAAGCGAAAGCAATTATCACTTCTTGACTGTATTCAGAAATTTGACTCAAAACTGCCTTTTGAACTAGCATCTGTGGTAATAAATGTGGTGGCAGCTGGATCGAAACCCTGAAGATTTGGAGCACTACAAACAGCTTTCTTTATGAGATCAAAAGCTTGCTGACACTCTTCAGACCACACAAAGGAGACTTTATTCTTTAGTAAACTCCTCATATGAAATGTCTTTTCAGAAAAATTTGATACGAACTTAAAATAAAATTCTGCTAAGTCCAAGAATGATCTTAAATCATCCTTGGACTTAGGAGATGGAGCATCCAAAATAGCCCTAATTAATTTAGTTTTTGGTCTAATACTTTGCTCTCCTATTTCATGTCCTAAGTACACCACTTTATTTTCTGAGAATTTACATTTAGAAACCTCAGCAGTGAGATATCTTTCATCAAGAATACTTAAAACATTTCTTAATCTTGAGTCATGTTGAGAAGAATTCTTACCCATGATGAGTATATCATCTTGAAAAAAGATGACGCCATGCAATTCTCCAAAAAGCTGTGACATAGGCCTTTGAAAAACCGCAGCAGCGGAAGCTAAACCAAAAGGCATTCTGCGAAAACGAAAACATCCAAAAGGGGTACAAAATGCTGTCAGGTCTCTACAAGAATGGTGCAAGGAAATTTGGTGATACGCTGAAGATAAATCCAGCGTAGAAAAGAACTTCGCACCACGAGTTAGTGATAACATTTCATCGATCCTAGGTACTGATCAACGATTATATTTTGGTTCAAATTGCGAAGATCAACACATAAACAAATCTTTCCATTGGTACGTCTCGCAACGACCAATGGAGAAATCCACTCAGCAGCTTCGATGGGTTGAATAATACCATTATCTTGTAACTTTTGTAGTTCTTTTCTGACTTCATCTTTGACAATCAAAGGGATATTTCGAACTTTATGAATTTTTGGAATTGCATCACTTTTCAATCTAATAAGATGTGAAAATCCCTTGAATTAACCAATCTTACCTGAAAACACATTGGGAAACTCCCTTAATTTTTTTTGTAAATATTTTTTTATTGCAGCAAGAGCATATAATCAAACAGCATGTTCCATCGTCTCTCCTTGGTTCGCCTGAGGTGTGTCGCCCCTCCCCCCAGTATTACACAGCCATTCAGCTCACAACCCAGAGGTCGAGCGGCAATAACACGTTGGGAAGAAAAATTTAACAGGGGCGTTCAGTACATGCCCGTAGCCACCAATCGGAGGAGGAATAACATGGCCGCTTTTGGTCCTAACCTTCTCTACTCCCTGTCCCAAAGCCAGGTGAACCAAGAGCCTCTTGTCACCCAACCTGAACAAACCCCCTCCCCTCTCCCACAACACCCTCAACCCCAACTACCCCTCCACCCTCGCCCAGGACCACCCCTAATAGCCCTCCCACCCCTAGCCAGACCCCCCTCCCCCCCAGGCGTGCCAGAGTATCGTCCAATCAGAATCTTAATCCCAATCACAGGACCAGATCCGGAACTTAGTACCAGGAGTTATCAGCTATCATTCGTAAGTCCTCACAGTGGAACTCAAAGGTAGGGAAGCAGCAAATCAGGTCTAGACCGTCCCCCCGTCGGAAGGGCGCTCCGCCGGAGCCGGACTATGTCCCGGGGAGTCCTCCTCCTCCATGTCCACGAGAGTGAGTCCCAGGACCATCCCCTCCCACGCCCTGGCCCTCTCCAGTGCTGTGTCGTTGCCTGCCCTGAGCGCGGCTCGCAGGCGAACCTCACCCTCACATCTAGCCCACTTATGCAGTTCAGACCTCCAGCGCCCTATCACAGGGCCCCGGGACGCCTTCCATTGGGACGTGATGGCTCGCTTCGCCAGGAGAAGCCCCAAGTCCAGAAACTTGCTAGTGACTTTATTTTTTGAAGTGTGTGGGAACCAGTGTAGTATGCAATGCGCCATGGTGAGTTGCAGGTCCCTTTCCGTCACCTCCCTCAGAACCTCCACTACTTCCTCCCAAAAGGGCCCCAGCTCGGGACACGACCAGAACATATGTTGGAAGTCGGCAGGATCTGCCGGGCAACGTGGGCAGGATGCCGGGTGGGCCGGGAAGTATGTATGCAATTTATCAGGGGTCAGGTAGGCCCTATGCAGGACATAAAAGTGCACCAGCTGGAACCTTGCGTTGCGTGTGCTATTTCGGGCCCCCTCCAGTATTCCCTTCCATGCCTCCTCGGGGATCTCAATCGCCAAATCAGCCTCCCATTTCGCCTTCAAGGCCAGCAGTGGAGCGACAGATTCCGAGACCATGCGACGAGACAGGCACGCGACAGCCTTGACCGTCCCTGTCATCATCACGATGTACTGGCAGCCCAGAGACAATGGTGGCTCCGACATGCCCGTTCTCCAGTGTCTGCGGATCGCCGCCGTTAGGGCCGCATGAAGGAGGAAGTCCCCGCCTGCCAACCCAAAGCGGTCCTGGAGGAGATCAAAGGGTAACATCGCCCCGTTTTCGTACAGGTCACCCATGGATGACAGCCCCTGCTGGTCCCATCCTTCTAGCCCGTGCCACGAGCCCCCATGCGGAAGTGCCCCGCAGAGCCCAAGAGGGATCTCAGGTGCGTACGGAATCGCAATACCACACCTCCGGCGATATCTGTTCCAACATTTCCGGGCCGTCGCAAACTCCTGTGTGAGGTGGAAATCCCCCATCGGTAGACCCAGTACGATCCGCGACAGCACCTGGACTGGACCCGCCGGTTCTCCCGATCCGTCTGTCCCTCTCCTGGCCCGTGCTACCCATTGCGTCAGCCACTGCAGCTGTGCCGCCAAGTAGTAGAGCTCGTAGTCCGGCAGTGCCAGCCCGCCATCCGCTCTAGGGCGGAGAAGTGTGGCGTGAGCCACCCTGCGCCTGCCTGCCCCCCACAAAAAGCCGATGACCATCGATCGCAGTTGCCGAAAGTAGCTCGCCGGGATCCAGATCGGGAGGGTCCCGAAGAAGTAGAGCAATCGTGGTAAGGTCACCATCTTGAGCAGCGCCACCCTCCCCATGAGTGATAGCGGGAGCGTGCCCCAAAAGTCGAAGTTCCCTTTAGCATGCCTGATCGCCGACCCGATATTCCCCTCAAGGATATCGGCCCTGTCGTGGAAGATCGTGGTGCCAAGGTATCGTAGGCCTCTCTCCACCCAAGTCACGCCCTCCGTTTCCTGCGGGCACTCTCCCCGCGGGCGGGTCGGAAATAGGTGGGATTTCGCCCAGTTCACTCGAAGACCGGAGACACTGCTCAGCGACTGCAGGAGAGTCTTAGCACCACGCAGAGAGTTCGCCGAGTCCGCCAGGAACATCAGCAGATCATCTGCGTATAACGCTATGTGGTGTACTTGGCCATAGACGTCCAGTCCCTGATACGCCCGGCCCAGCCGGGCTCGTGCTGCAAGGGGTTCGACAGCCAAGGCAAATAGTAAGGGGGAAAGAGGGCATCCCTGACGGGTGCCCCTGCCCACCCTGCACAACTCAGAGATAACCCTCCCTGACCTGACTCTCGCCGTCGCTTCTTGGTAGAGCAGACTCGTCCAACCTACGAAGCCTTCCCCAAGGCCCAACGCTCGTAATACATGGAATAAGTAAGGCCATTCCAAGCTGTCAAACACCTTCTCCATATCGACAGCGAACACCACCGCCTCGTCACCATCATAAGTGTCGGCCTCCAGTATATGTAAGAGTCGCCGCACATTAAGCGCCGTATTGCGGGCCGGGATGAAACCCGACTGGTCCGCATGCACCAGTTTGGACATGTGAGGGAGCAAACGCGCCGCCAAGATCTTGCTCAGGATCTTGTAATCCAGGTTAAGCATGGACAGTGGGCGGTATGCCGATCTGTCCCATGGTTCCTTGCCCGGCTTCAGAAGGGGGACAATCAACGCCTCCCTCGTGGTCTCGGGTAGACAGCCCAATCGCCTCGACTCATTGTACAGCCACGTCAGTCGGGGCGCAAGGAGGTCCACGTAGGTGAGATAGAATTCCGCAGGGAATCCATCCGTGCCCGGCGTCTTATTCCTTGCCATACTCTTAATGGCAACCCGTACCTCTCTTTCCACGATCTTGTCCCCGATCCGTTTCGCATCCTCCTCACCTAGGACCGGCAGGTCCAGATCCTCCATAAAGGTCTGGAACTCCACCAACGAAGGGAGGACCCTGCTGCGGTATAGTTCAGTATAGTAGTCGTAGAACAACGCGTTGATCCCCTGCTGATCGAATCTCGCCGCTCCCGTGTGGTCTCGGAGCTCAAGGATGACCGAGCCCCGGCGGGCCGGGTTGGCCAGCCAGGCCAGGAGGGCCCCCGATTTGTCGCGTTCCGAGTGCGCTCGTGTGAGGTAGGCTTTGTAGTCAAAGCACCGGAGGCGCTCCACCGACGCCGCCACCGCCTCTCGCGCCCCCAGCAGGTCTCCGTGAGTGTCCGGCCGCTCAGGTCTTTCCCTCTCCAGCCTCCGCAGGGTCTCGTCCTCCTTCCCAATTTCGTCCAGAAGCGTTTTCCGCACTCCCGACGCCGTTGCTATGCATTGGCCTCGCAACACCGATTTGAACGCGTCCCATTCCGTTACAGCTGAACCCGCCGTGCCCGCATTCACCTGAAAATAGCCCTCTATGCCTGACGCAATTGTGGTCCGGAAGAGCTGGTCATCCAGCGCCTCAGGACGTAGTTTCCAAGCCGGGATCCTCGGGCGAAACTGCGACCAGCGCAGCCGCACGAGGAGGGGGTTATGGTCCGAGATCGAGCGTGTGAGATACTCACTGTGGTTCACTTCCGCGTGCACGTCCTGGGAGCTCAGGAAGGCGTCAATGCGGACGTGTAGCTCGTGAATGCCGGAGAAGAATGAGTAGTCCCTGTCTAGTGGGTGGTTAGCCCTCCAAGAGTCAACCAGACCCCACTGTCGTTGCCAGGCGGAGCGCGCAAGTGCAAGTCTACCAGCTGGTGCAATCTGTAGGGGGGGGTGGGACCTGTCCAGGGTAACATCGGCCACGCTGTTAAAATCGCCGCCCAGGAGCAAGGGCTCCATTAAGAACTGAGCCAGTTTGTGGGACAAAAGGGAGAGGAAAGCAGGTTGGTCTACATTCGGGGCGTACAAACAACCCAGGTTAAGGTCCCTCCCGTCCAGCTTGCCCCGCACCATTACGTATCTCCCTTCCGGGTCAATTACCTGTTGCGTGCACAGGAAGGGTACCCCCGCCCGTACCCAAATGGCCACCCCCCGAGCATAGGCAGAGTAGCTAGTGTGAAAGACCTGTCCCCTCCAACGCCGCTGCAGAGCCCTCCCCTCCTTATCCAGCAGATGTGTTTCTTGAAGGAAGGCGATGTGAATGCCCCGCCTGACCAGATAGGAGTGAATTTTATGACGCCTATGCATCGAGTGCATCCCTCTGACGTTCCATGTGAGACATTTGTAGCCTAAGTCGGATCCCATGGCAGAGACCACCATATCTCCATCCCCCTCTCAGCCACCCCTCCAGCACGCCTAGGCCCCCCCCTTGTCCCCCCCCAACTTGTACTAGCAACCTACCCCAACTCCCACTCCCCCGGACAGATAACCAACATGGAAACCCCATCCAAACACAGTTAGCAAAAAAGCGTATCATTACAAAATAGGGTTGGAGTGGCGGCAATGCCGGCTCCAGACAGGCCCGAAGTCCCCCGCCCCCGCCCCACTACCCCCAGCAACCAACAGGAGATGTCCCCCGACTCTCCCCGTCCCCAAGGTCTCAGTAAGAAGTCCCAGTGGGCAGCCGCACCCCACAGCATAGCGTCCTGAAGCGGCCCTCCTCCGCCCACATATCCCGGTACCTTACTCATGTGATCGATGTCCCGCGAACCATCTCAGTCCAGGATACCATCCGCAGTCTGGGGAGTCACAACCGGCAGGTCTGTCTCGGACAACTCATGCCCACTGCTGGAGCCAGGGCTGGGAGCACTGGCCTTCGACTGCTCCGAAGCACTACCGGAAGGGCTGGCGTCCCCCTGGCTAATGGTCGCCACTGCCTGCACCGCCTTGGCGCGTTCCTGTTGCCAGTCCGATGGGGAGCCAGGTCGTCCCGCCGGCGGCGTCTCCGACGCGTGTCTCCTGGGGGGGGTCCTCGTAGCGCGGTCCTCTGCCGACGCCCCTCTTGAATCCAGCCAGCTCCAAGCCTCCTGTGGTGTCAGGAAAAAGTGGGTGCGCTCTCCTGCGACCACCCGCAGCCGCGCCGGGAACATCATAGCGTAGGGCAGCTGTAGCGACCTCAGTTTCCTCTTGACCGCCAGGAAGGAGGCCCGCTGCTTTTGCACCTCTCTGGTGAAGTCCGGAAAGATCATGATCCGACTGTTGTCGATGCTCAGGTCCGGGATGTCTCTCACTCTCCGCAGGATATGGTCTCTGTCCCTGAAGTGCAGAAGACGCAGTACGATCGGTCGCGGAGGCGCCCCCGGTTTGGGAGGACGCGCAGGGACTCTATGAGCCCGTTCAATGGCAAAGAACGACGAAAGTCCCTCCGGGGCCACCTCTGAGCGTAGCCAGCCCTCCAGGTAGGTGACCGCGTCTCGCCCCTCGGCTTTTTCGGGGACCCCCACAAGGCGAAGATTATTGCGCCGAGAGCGCCCTTCACTGTCCTCAGCTCGGAGCTCCAGCACTCGTACCTTCTGCGCCATTTCCGCCAGGGTCGTCTTTAGCTCCGCCACGTCTCCTGGCAAACTTTTCAGGGTACCCTCGGTCGTCGCTACCCGCTCCTTCAGCTTTTTGTGGTCGTCCCTTAGCAGAGACAGGTCCGACCCAATGGTGTCCATGCGTTTCTCAAGGGCCTCCCGCGACGCCACTATCGCCTGCATTATGTCCCCCAGGGAGGGGTCCCGCGGGCGGGATGGACTCCCGGCCCCCGCCCCCGGCGGGACTTCGTCCTCTGGGTGCCCCGGGTCGTCCAGCTTCAGTGCCTCGAAGCCCTTCTTCCTGCTGCCGCGTGTCATCCTGGCGGGCAGTTAGCGTCGCGTGCCTCTTCCAGACCCTGGTCCGCCCCACGACCTTCGCCCACTCCAATCTCTGGGCCCTCGCCCCGTGGGGACCAGTCCGTGCAGTAACCCAAGTGCTGGGGCTCGCTCCACCAGGGTTGTGGGGCACAATAGTCCCGGGTCAGGGCTCCTGACAAGGTTCCCGCGTCGAGATTGCTCAGGCCGGATGTGCACCTACGGGCCCCAGTGCTAATTGGGCGCACTGGTCTCGGGCGCCCCCGAGCAGGTAGACGCTCTCTCCCGCCAATGCGTCGCAGGGGCGGGCAGCCAGCCTCTCACCCCCTGCACTCTTTTCTGTCGACACTCCTGAGCTGTACACCCCCCCCGCGGTGTGGGTCCCTCAGGAGTCCTCTCAGTAGGGCGGACCAGGTGCTCTGCGCCGACCCCGAGTCCCTCACGGACCCAGAGACTCCGCAGTCAGTGCTTCAAGCCGGTCTTCGTGTCCCGGCCGGCGCCATCTTAGGGTCAGGCAGTGAGGTCGTCCTCTGCCCCGCAGCTCCGTGCGCGAGGATGTCCGCCAGCTCTCCTCACCTCCGTTTGCGTTCCGGAGGCAACTTCGGTAGACCACAGCCACCACAGCATTAGGGGAGCTCTCCCCCGCCTCGTAGGCTCCGGCGCCAGGCACGTCGTTACAGGACGGCGGCCGCCATCTTAGGCGCTCCCATCGCCGGGTGCCGTGCCCACCGCTCTGAGTGCGGCAGGGGTAGTTGCAGAGGCCCCCAGACCCCCAAAGTCTCACTGCGCGTTCCTGATGCTCTCTTGAGCACTCGTGGGGGGACGGAGCGCGAGTCGGGGCTCAGGATATGTGGCGGTGTGAGGCGGGCACGGAGGAGCTCGGGAGTCCCGCTTCCACCTACATCGGCGCCTAAACCACGCCCCATTGGGAAACTCCCTTAAAACCCAATTTTTTGTGTCCACTCCCACACCAGCAACAAGAACTTGTTCAGGACTGTTTGGATCCAGAATAATATGTAACGATTTTTGATCCCTCCAACCTAAAACAGATGGACCATAAATAGCAATGTACAATTTACAAAAAGCAGTGCGAGTTTTAAATTCGAACATTAAAGGACGAAATCCCAACATTTCAATTTTGTCACCAGTGAAGCTATCAGGTGAAATATCAGTAGGCTCAAGATGAGGACCTAAATCGCTAACTAATTCCTTCTCCCATACACCCTTGTTAATGATAGTAAAAGGTGAGCCTGAATCTGCTTCTATTTGAACTGGAATTCCACCAAACTTAACGATGCATAAAGGTTTACTTTTGACACATTCATCAACACTTAAAACAATATTACATTGAATTTTCCCTGTAATTGGAGATGAAGAATTATTAAAGTCAGAATCATAGTCAGAAGAATCAGTGTCATTAATACAGGAAACTTTGGGTCGTTGGAATGAACTCCTGTTGCAAACTTTAGCATAATGTCCTAGGACTCCACAATTAGAGCATTTCACAGATCTCGCAGGACATTTGTCAAATCCGGCGTTGTGATTCTTATCCCCGCAATGATAACAAGCAAAAGAAGTATTGTTCTTATCGTACGTTTGCTTAAAAAATGGTTTCTGCTTGAAAGAACCTTTTTGAAATCCCTTATTCATCTGAAAATTCTTGTAATTCTTTTTTTTTTACACATCTTTACTGTTTTTATTGATAGAAACTTTGTTGACACCTGAAGCAGACGTAGAGGTGATAGAAGATTCAGTTTGTTCTGAAAGAGCCTTAGAACTCCTGTCTGAAAGCTCTGCTTTTTTTTAATAATGTAATTACATCTTTCAAACTGGACTCTCCTTCAATCCAAAGCCTATCTTGAATACTCTTATTTCTTGAGCAGACAACAACTTGGTCGCAAATAAGTTCATCATGCAACACACCAAATTTACAATGCATAGCTAGCAATTTTCATTGCGAAACATACTCCTCTACAGACTCATTCTCCAACTGTTTTCCTTTGAAGAATGCTCGTCTAGTGACACCAATACAAACTGTAGGTGAATAATGTTCAGTCAAATCAGATAGAGCTGCACTAAAAGTGTCAATATCGCCTGATCTATCTGGTTTCTGCATTTGGTTGTAAACTCTTAGTCCTTCTGGACCGAGACTATGCAAAAGCATTCTCATTTTACGTTCAGGTGTTAAGATTCCAACATTGTCCTCCAAAGTGGCTATATAATTAAGGAAATAATCTTTCCATTCAGACCACTTAATGATTGGTTCACCAGGAGATGTTAAAAATTCTTTGGGAGTACTGATATTGATGTTAATACAAGAAGAAGATAATGAGCTGTTTGTAGTAGAACCAGAAGCAGAAGCAGAATTACCACTTGAATTGTCATTATTCATGTTTTTCAATAAAATGGGAAAAAACCCACAATTTGTCAATACAAAACGAAATAAATCGAATAAACTCACGCTGTAGGTGATAATGTAAGAATGTTGTTCAATTCCGTAGAATAGTTGATGAATTGACGTGCTCGATTATGGAAAAACGCTTGGAAGAGTTTTTTTTTTTAATCCAAGATGGAGGCACGTACAACGTGTTGGACGTGGCGCAACCTCAGACGTGCGCTACCTCTTTAGCATGCAAGGTCGCTAAGCAACGAAAACGAAAACAAAGAGTGCTCGTGGGGAACACAACTTACGTTGCTCGGCGTTGAAGCGTTGAGGAGCTCGAGGGTGCGCGCAACAGCAATGAAGAAATTTTGAAGGTAAACGGAGCCTTTCGAAGATGCACACAGTCTTTAGAAAAAAAATGCTTTAAAGTAATTGTTGAAGAAAAAAAAATTAAACGGAAGGTAGTCTGTTTGTTTCTTTAAATAAGAATTCAAATCCAACGGTGTACTCACGGTTTCAAGTAGTATAAATGTAGAAGATGGATAATTGAACCTTCCATAATAATAAGTAGAATGAAGATATATACTTGAAATTAAAAAGCAGATAAAACGAAGATGTATTTTTTTTTAAAAAATGTTTTAATGTCAAACAGAGTAATGATGAAGGAGTAATCCAAATTCCAATTCTTCTTACGGTTCTTTGATGATCCCGATCGTCGCCAGTTTTTGTAGTATCTTGGAATTGGAAATAATTAGGTAATCCAATTGAATTAAGAAGAAGTTTATTCCATTCAAAAGAGCACGTCCTAGTAGATCAGCTGTCTGCATGAACTGATCTCCAGTGTAACACATGAATACACTAGAACATAGAACTTAGCCATTTAAATGAGTACAACTAATGTGCTTAAAGGGAAACACACAATACTTAATAAGATTCTACCATAACAAGATAAATGAATAAAACTAAAGTATTAAAGTACATACTACATATAATCTATGCAGATTGAGCGGGGGCAGGAGGCCTAAGCAGAAGTGGTCTCACTTGCATTAATGAGTGGCTCAGCAGTGTGAACTAATCTGTGCATTTTTTTTTATCTAAGTGAAGTTACTAAGACTTGCCCCCACCCCCTTTCTTTTCATAAAACTTTGCTGAAGCAGTGTTTTGCGGAAAGGTAATCCGCAAATGTGGGCCACTTCTTTTTGGTGTGGCCGGGCTGATTTTTGATCCCAATCCAACCCTGACTGGAATGATGTCTGAGAGTTTTGCAAGCATTGCATTCAACTCTGTACATGACAAATCAGAGCTTTCTGTTTTACAATTTTTGTTGGTGGGCGTTGTTTTGCGACGAGCACTGCCTGCAAGGCTCTTCTACCCATCTTGCCTCCTCCTCCAAAAAAGATTTATAAAAAACTTTTTTTAAAAGGGTTTCCAGCTTGCCTCATGTTTTACCAAGTGATAGCAGCTCCTCACCCGATAACATACCTGCCAACCAGGGCCGACTGGGAACCACAACCGGCCCTGGCAGGGTGCTCGGCCGCCCCTCCCTCCCCACTCGGGAGGGGTTGGAGGTGCCACCAAGCTCTTAGCGGGGCTGGTTTTTGGCCGATTTTGGTACAGGGACAATTTTGCAGCTATGGCGCAAAAACGGCCCTGTAACAAAAACGGCCCCCTTGGGCCCACAACCGGCCCCCACCCGTGCGGCGCACCGGGGGATTGCCGGTGCCCGCTATGGCCAGTCCAGCCCTGCTGCCAACTTGAAGAAATATCACAGTGTGAGGAGGGGGCGGGCCTTGAAATGGGCGGCCTCCTGCCGAGAAGTACCTAGGCGGCACTTTTGAACCCCACCCAACCCCCCTCTTCCCAGAAAAAAGCTTACCGATGCTGGTGCCAATGTCCTGGTGTGTTTTCATACCCCTTAATTAACGCGGGCAGTTCAAAATCTCTCGATAGTGAGCTGGAAAACCACTATTTACAGTGGTTTTCAGCTCGTTTTCCCTGCCATAGTGTGATCAGCTCCTCGCTGTGACCATGATGGGAGCCGATTTAGATATCATGTGTAACACTGTAGCACCATGTGAGTTGGCAGGTACGCGATAACCACATGAAGTAGCTGACATCATATGACATACAGTGGCACCGTGTGTGTTGGCAGGTCTAGTGGCACCCGGTTTCAACTTCACTGTGGGATCAACAATCACTGCAGAGAAGCACTGGCACCAGGAGCCAAAGGAACAAGCATTTACAATGCAACGATTTCGCCTTTGCCAAAGTTAGAGCTATTGGCATTGTAAATGACAACATTTTTATTTGTGTGTCTATCGCATCACCACAGCATCACTCAGCACCACCACAGCATCACTCAGGGGCACCACAACCTCACTATGCGTTACCACAGCATCACCCAGCGCCACCACAGCATCAATCTGTGCAATCATTCAACAACTGGTTCAAATATGTTCTCTCAATGTTTCAAGCTTTATTACAAATGTCACAAAAAAATGTTAATATTTCACTTCTGTTCTTGGATTTTCGTCACAATAAAATACATTGAACATAATCTTCTCAAAAGTTATTTACAAAAGATTAAGCTATTGCCATTATAAGTTACAATAACTTTTATTTAAGTATTAATTATGTAAAAAAAAAACAAAAGCAATTGTTAATTGTAATATCAATACATCTAAGTTACGTAAATACAACACATATTGCATTACAAAGGCTGTAGGTGTCACATTTGCGAAAGTTATAACTATTGGCATTGTAAATGACAAAGCTATTAATTTCCCTATTTTCAAAACCAACACATAAATAAAAAATGTGTCATTTACAATACCAATAGCTCAAACTTTCCTACTGCGAGACCTATTGCATTGCTTGTTATCCTGGGAATTTGTTTTAAGGAGCAGGGGAAGATATGAGCAGAGTTAAAGGTACCAAGATTTTGGCACCGCTGTCCCTTCTTTCTAATTTAGATGGAGCACCGCAGCAAAAGAATATTTGCAGAGATAAATAGGCAGTGTAACTTGTTTGTACGCAAAACCCATAATAACTGTGACAATACATAGTTCGCAAGGCGTTGCTTGAGTTGGCGACTTGACCGATTTAGATCGATTAATGAGGGGGCAGAAATTTCAGAAGAGAGGGCTGCAGTGTTTAGGTTCTGCACTAACAGGAGACATTTCAAATAATGCATCTTGATTATGTTGCTAAAATCTTTAGACAAAGGAGGATATATGCCCTAATGGCTACATCTCCGGCTTTGCCACCTGGAGACCAGTAGCTTATTCTCACAGATTTCCCTCAATTAAGCTGGGTCATCCTTGACTTATCACAATTTCCACCTTAGTCGGCAATCTAGTCTCTACAGAAATAGGGGCCCTTAGAAACAAAAAAAATCACATTTTAAGCATTTTTTACAAACAGGTCAAATGTCATTAGTATTTCCTCAAAAGGAGATAATACTTTCATGAGAACTGTACAGTTAGAACCCGTAAATATATATAAAATGTGCCAAATAAGATCTGTAATATTTGTTGAGCAAAAAGCAACAAAATGTTAATTTGGTGAGGAGTTAACATATTTTATAAACCAGGGCTCTCAAATGTTAAAAAATATCAACTTGACCAAGAGGCGAGATGCTTTAAAAACCTACTTGACGTGTAAAAAAAATGGGTTTGGTATACAAGTAAAACACATTTGTTTTTTTTCGTCCTATCATATCACTGAAGGGACACGAGATAGTGTCGGACAGCTGAGGCACACGATAGCTAAAAGTGTGCCTGTTTTTTTTCAGCCATAGACCGGCTAAGGTCTTATGTCCTGCAACTAATCAATACAGTAAAGCTCCTCCTGTTTCATTACATGTCAGAGAATGAATGCATATATAAAGGTATCATCCACGAATGGAGGACAAAATTATGTGACATGTGGCAAAATAATGCAGCAAGATAGGACATTCAGCGGAACACTGCGCCAGTATTATGTTGCCATTTTACCACATAAACAGCAGAGTCTGCAAAAGACACTCCGTATTTGTACCATATTAGCACCCAAATACAGTGGGGGGAGGGGGTGAGGAGCTCACGCACACAAGCAACCAGGGGGAGGGGGTGAGGAGCTCACGCACACAAGCAACCAGGGGGGGGGGGGGAGGTGCGCACGCACATTAGCAACGAGGGGGGGTGGGGGTGAGGAGCTCACGCACACAAGCAACGAGGGGGGGAGGGTGAGGAGCTCACGCACACAAGCAACGAGGGCGGGAGGGTGAGGAGCTCACGCACACAAGCAACGAGGGGGGGAGGGTGAGGAGCTCACGCACACAAGCAACGAGGGGGGGAGGGTGAGGAGCTCACGCACACAAGCAACGGGGGGTGAGGAGCTCACACACACAAGCAACGAGGAGGGGAGGGTGAGGAGCTCACGCACACAAGCAACGAGGGGGGAGGGGGTAAGGAGCTCACGCACACACGCCAGGCGAAACCTAAAAAAGTAGGGGTCGAGGAACATAATGAAATAAGGTTGGGCAGGCCATGCCCCTTAGATCCCGCCCACTTCGTCCACTGGGATAACATCGACCTGGACAGCAGCAGCTCCAAGCCAAATGCCTCCAAGAAAGTCAACACAAGAGTCAAACCCCATCCAGTCTCGCTGCGATACCGACAACAGATCCGGGCCTGACCGCAATCTGAAGCACTCAGCCCGGCCCCCCACGGCTCTCGCAGTCACGTCACTCCCAGAAAACACTCATCGACGCCAATAAAAATATCCCAGTGAGATCAAGTGGAGTGGGAGAGGTGTGGCGCCGCGGCCAGGGCGACTGACGCTGGAATCTGGGGACCACGGTTGGGACCACGGTTCGATCCCCGGCTCCGGCGGCAGGTTAGCCCAGCACCATGTGACTCTGGGCAATAGCTCGCTTAATCTTCCCGACGGCCCCCAGCGCCTAGAGACCCTTACGGGTGATTGTGCGCTTTACAAATGTGGACTTTAATCTACCCTCGCTAATAACAAATAGAATGGGCAGCGCGGGAAACGTGTGAACAGAAGGCGCGTGCCCAGCTGGGGGTACTCCGAGAGCTCCAGCTCAGAACACCATCGGGTACAAGGCGCCCCCGCGATCAGTTCTCTCAGCGGCCCCATTCCAGAGCTGAAAACGGCAGCACGCCCCGGGGTTTAATTAAAAACTCATTTCACTGCGGCCGCCGCCTCCAAGGATGCCTGAACAGGGGCCGCTTAAGAGGCGGAGGCGAGGAAAACGGGAGGGGGCCGTGATGCCACCAGTGAGCTCTCAATCGTCTTTTGCTGATGGCAAACATTGGTACACGATACAAAAAAAGGGGGGGGGAGGTAGAGGGAAAGCAGCTAGGTTCGCCCTCCACAGCCTAGTATACGTACAAAAACAATCTGAATGATCAGATCAAGTTCAAGTTCAAGTTCAGGAATTTATATAGCGCACTACTCACCCAGAGGGTCTCAAGGCGCTTGGGGAGGGGGTTCATTATTTATCGAATAGCCAGGTTTTAAGTTCTTTTCTGAAGGAGATGTGTTTTTGTGTAAGGCGGAGGTGAGTGGGGAGTGAGTTCCAGGTCTTGGCCGCCAAGTAGGAGAAGGATCTGCCTCCCATGGTGGATCTTTGGATACGCGGAACTGCGGCGAGGCCTTGATTGGAGGATCTTAGTTGGCGGGTGGGTGTGTAGAAGGATAGTCGAGTGTTGAGGCATTCGGGCCCTAGTTTGTAGAGGGCCTTGTGTGCGTGGGTGAGGAGACGGAATGTTATTCTCTTGTTGACGGGAAGCCAGTGGAGGTCTTTCAGGTGGCTGGTAATGTGATCTTGGCGAGGGATGTCCAAAATGAGTCTTGCTGATGCGTTTTGGATCCGTTGGAGTTTTTTCTGTAATTTGGCTGTAATTCCGGCGTAAAGGGTGTTTCCGTAGTCTAGTCGACTCGTAACCAGTGCGTGAGTGACAGTCTTTCTAGTCTCGGCGGGGATCCAGTGGAAGATTTTTTTGAGCATACGAAGAACGTTGAAGCAGGAGGATGAGACGGCGTTGACTTGTTTGGTCATTGAGAGTGAGGAGTCTAGGATGAAGCCAAGGTTACGTGCGTGGTGTGTGGGCGTAGGTGCTGAGCCCAGGTCCGAAGGCCACCATGAGTCGTCCCAGGCAGAGGGGGATGATCCAAGGATGAGCACTTCCGTTTTGTCTGAGTTAAGTTTTAGGCGGCTGTTTTTCATCCATACGGCTACTTCTTTCATGCCTTCGTGAAGATTGGTTTTGGCGGTGTTGGGGTCTTTGGTGAGGGAAAGGATCAACTGGGTGTCGTCAGTGTAGGAGATGATGTTAAGGTTGTGTTGACGCGCGATGGAAGCGAGTGGACTCATGTAAACGTTGAAGAGGGTGGGACTGAGTGATGATCCTTGTGGTACACCGCAGATGACTTCGGTGGCCTCTGAAATGAATGGGGGAAGTCGGACTCTCTGAGTTCTCCCAGCTAGGAACAAGATGATCCAGTCCAGGGCTTTTCCTTTTATGCCGATGTTGCTGATGCGTTGTATGAGGGTGCTGTGACAGACAGTGTCGAAGGCGGCGGAGAGGTCGAGTAGAATGAGGGCCACTGTTTCTCCGTTGTCCAGTAGTGTTCGGATGTCGTCTGTTGCTGCGATGAGGGCGGTTTCGGTGCTGTGTTTGGCTCGAAAGCCGGACTGTGAGGGATCGAGGGAGTTGTTGGATTCGAGGAAGGTGGCGAGTTGGCTATTGACGGCTTTCTCGATGACTTTGGCCGGGAAAGGGAGGAGGGATATGGGACGGTAGTTTTTAAGTTCAGAGGGGTCTGCTGCGGGTTTCTTCAGGAGGGCGCTGACTTCGGCATGTTTCCAGCTTTCTGGGAAGGTGGCAGAGTTGAAGGAGCAGTTGATGACGTCACGGAGATGGGGTGCGATGATGGAGTCTGCTTTGTTGAAGATGTGGTGGGGACATGGGTCGGTTGGCGAGCCAGAGTGGATGGAATTCATTAGGTGGGTGGTGTCTTCAGTGGTGATTGGGTTCCAGGCGCTGAGGTTGTTAGAGGGCGGTTTAGGATCTGAGGGGGGTGGAGAGGATTCTTCGTTGGAGCTGTTTTCGAAGCTGTTATGTATGTCGGCAATTTTGTTGTAGAAGAAGGAGGATAACGAATCGCAGAGGTCTTGGGCGGGAGTGATGTCGTTTGAGGCTGCGGTGGGGTTGGTGAATTCTTTGACGATGTTGAATAGTTCCTTGCTGTTATGGGCGTTGTTGTCGAGTCGACTCTTGAATGCTGATTTCTTGGTGGATCGAATTAGCTGGTGGTGTTTGCGGGTGGCTGCCTTGAAGGTGGTCATGTTGTCGGTGGTTGGGTTTTTTCTCCATGTTTTCTCGAGAGTGCGGCATAGCTTCTTGGATTTCTTAAGGTCATCGTTGAACCAGGGGGCCTTTTTGCTGTCTTGTTTGGTGTGGTGGTTTTTCAAGGGTGCTAATTCGTCAGCGCTGTGAGTGATCCAATGTTTGAATGTGATGGCGGCTTGGTTTGGGTCCGATGAGAGGGCGGGTGCGTTATGGTTGAGCGATGTGAGGAGTTGGTCGGTGGTGATTTTGTTCCATTTTCTTCGGGGAATAGGTAGTGGGGGGTTGTGGGTCGGGGTGGTTTTGTAGCTGAAGTGAACACAACTGTGGTCCGTCCAATGGAGAGCTGTGGTGCGATCGAAGGAGATGTGTTTACTGGAGGTGAAGATTGGGTCGAGCGTATGTCCGGCTACATGGGTGGGGGCGTTGACCAGTTGATTGAGGCCGAGGTTGGCCAGGTTGTCGAGAAGGGTGGTGGTGTTGTTGTCGTTTTTCTTTTCCAGGTGGAAGTTGAGGTCTCCCAGTAGAATGTAGTTCTCGGACGCGAGGGCATGTGGGCTGATGAAGTCGGTGATGTCTTCGCTAAATTGTTTGCGGGTTCCTGGGGGTCTGTAGATGAGGGTGCCTCTAAGTGTGGTTCTAGGGTCGGTGTGGACTTGGAAGTGGAGGTGTTCGGCGGTTGTAAGGTTATCGTCGGAGCTGGTCGTGACCTTGATGGTGTTCTTATGGACGATGGCGATGCCTCCTCCTGTTTGGACGGTGCGGTCTTTCCGGATAATCTTGTAATTGTCCGGGATGGCTGTGGCGATGTCGGGTGTTGATGATGCGTTCATCCATGTTTCAGTAAGGAAGGCGACGTCCGGAGATGTAGTGTCGAGTAAATCCCACAGTTCGGTGGCGTGTCTGAGAACCGAGCGGGTATTCAGCAGGATGCACTTCAGGTGGTTAGAGTCGGAGCAGCGTTTGGGGTTGGAGGAAGTGGTATAGGACTTGAAGCTGGTATATTTGCAGGGGTGGCAGGAGAAGGGTCCGTGGGTATATCCTGGGTCAGCTACGCAACAATGTGGGATGCGTCCGGGGTTGAAGGCAAGGAGGGTGACGGCGGCATATGTTATGCGGGAGGAGTGCGGTTTGCAGGGGCCAGGGGGTCTGGCGCTGGGCGCGGTCCAGGCGCGGACGGGCTTACCTTTGGCGCACCTTCGGCGCGCATGGGGCGCGTCCGCTGCGTGTGAACGCTGCGCGATAGAGCATCTGTCATAAGAGGATAGTGGAGGGGGAGGGGGAGGGGCGCGGGAGGGTCAGCTGGGAGGCGGGAGCGGGGAGGAGACACGGGCTGGGAGTGGACACAACAACAACAACAAAATGGCCTCCTAAATAGAAAAACGAAACGGGGCACAGCCGAGGACCGGCAATCACAACAATATCCAAATAAAAAACAGTATCAGGCACAGAGCAGCGCAAACGTGAGCAAAAGCAAGCAGCTTGTTCAATTTTGAATCCCCAACAGGCTGGCTATGTAATATGAAATTGTCAATGTGGCGCAGGAAGGGCACTGATAGCGCTTAGCGGTAACGATACCAGGCGCTGAGAGAGTGCGCTCGATCACGGGTCCAGCAGGGTAGCAGGCAGCAATGAGGTATGCAATCTGGCAGCAGGCGTGGGAGCGTGGGTGAGCGACCGCTTCGGGGTTAGCCCAGGTGGTCAAGAGAACCTAGCTGACAATATGAGACACTTTCAACATGGGATATGTCTCAAGGAAGACAAGTTGGGCAGGGGGAAAAAAACTCTTTTTCTTTAGTCCCCTCACTCACCGGAGTTTCCTCACGGTGACATGCTTCATCATAGGGGCTTCCCAACCCGCTGCGGGTTGAGGCGTGCTGCAACTAACGGTATTGCGTAGGAGCACTTTTAATTGTAGACTATGTGTGGTGTCATGTGAAAAAGGGAAAGTGAGTGGAGTGGTGTGGGTTAAAAATATCCTACTAGTGGGCTAGAAAAACTTTATTTGTGCGCCTAGCGGATACATTAAAAATGGGGTGGTTTACTAGGTGAGCTGGTTCTATTATGAAAACAGGGCCCTAGTAAAAAAGTCAACTAGTTTCGAGCTGTACCCCACAGCTCTTCTTCAGGACGTCACAGGGTCCAGCCCTGTGAGTACCACTCCAAAAGGTGAAATGTATGCCTATTTTAGTATAAAATTATACATACAAAATATCTGCAGTTCAATGGCGTATCTGTAGAAAAACAAAAAATTGCAAATATTATAGGCTCAGAGCGTCTCTTTTCCTGTACTGTGCAATGAAAAGGAAGTGAATCAATAAGATCGTGATTAATGCAGTCTTGTGATGCTCATAGAGATGAGCGTGGTATCCTTAGAAAAGGAAAGTATTTGGACTTGTACCGATTTTACATGCACCGTTACAAATCGTGTATTCCTAAATTTCGGAAAAACGAGTGTGACAAAATATATACATTAAAACCACAGATATAGTGCAGTGCCTATATACAACACAGAACACGAATATCACAACAAGAAGGAAAAACATACGTTATTATAGGGCTATACTCGGCCTCATGGTCGATCGAGGGAAAGGATATGGAGTCCACGTAAACACCTGTATGGTGGAGCAATCGTGGGTTAGTTAGGTCTTACCAAGTTTTTTCGGGCGTGCCGTGTGCTTCAAACGTGGTCATCACAACAACTCCGTGTGGCTATCTGGAAAAGAAGGATCGTACTTGTTACGAGGCTCTTTCTTGTCGGAAAACCTACTCGGCTTCCCTCGAGACCGGCGGATACCGTCTCCGTCTCGCGGGTTCCATATCAAGCTTCCCAAGTCGAGGTCCAGCTTCCGGTGGGTAGCTAGACCGCGGATGCTCATCCAAGATGGCCGTCTGTTTTGGGACAGAACGGCTACCATCTTTGAATACTCGCGATGTTAATATATCGAATAAAAACCCAAAGACAGACAACATAAACACAGTGGGACTCAGAATTATTTATAAAAGATGTTCATTTACAATCTTTTAGTGTGGGAGTGAAGGATAGAACCATCATGCGGTGGTAATGCACGAGGGGTGTCCTAATGATATTGCGATTTAGACTTATGTTGTTTTTATAATGTTTTTATAATTGTCTAGCCAAAAGACCCCAAGGGATGGTGTCATTTAATCCGTTGGTATCAGTCTTCAATTTGTACACCCAACGTTGTTCTTTTTCCAGAAGTCGTTGTTCCAGATTGTCCTGTCCATGTAGTTTGTCTTGGATCACCCACTTCATATCATTTGGTGTATGGTTGCTTTCGATGAAATGGGATGTCATTTTTGTCGTATTCTTTTTTCGTCTTATATTGCTTCTGTGTTCCACTATTCTTGTACTGGCCTTTCTGGTTGTCATACCGATGTAGTGTAGGTCGCAAATACAGGTAATCATATATACTACACCCGAAGTATTGCAATTGGTGAAGTTTTTGATTTCCCATGTCATGTTGTTGTTGAATGTTATTTTCTTTGTGGCCCTTGACAAACACTACAGTCTCCACATGGGTAGTGTCCTGTGGGTACCGTGCTGATTGTTCTCTGTTTTGAGTCCCTGTGTTCTACTTTCGGACGAGTATGGACGAGGTAGTCTTTCAGATTTTTTCCTCTCTTGTGACTAAACATGGGTTGAGGTATGTCTAGATTCCCACAGTTTAGAGTGCGCCAGTGTTTTCTGATCATTTTAGTTACTTTATCAGAGGCAATGTTGTAGGTGGTGATACAAATTGGTCTCTTCTCTAATGAATCCTTGATTACTTTTGGTTCCAGTAGTGCCTCTCTATTGTTGTTGGCCGCTCGCTTAATGTATATATTTCTATATTTTGTCACACTCGTTTTTCCGAAATTTAGGAATACACGATTTTTAACGGTGCATGTAAAATCGGTACAAGTCCAAATACTTTCCTTTTCTAAGGATACCACGCTCATCTCTATGAGCATCACAAGACTGCATTAATCACGATCTTATTGATTCACTTCCTTTTCATTGCACAGTACAGGAAAAGAGACGCTCTGAGGCTATAATATTTGCAATTTTTTGTTTTTCTACAGATACGCCATTGAACTGCAGATATTTTGTATGTATAATTTTATACTAAAATAGGCATACATTTCACCTTTTGGAGTGGTACTCACAGGGCTGGACCCTGTGACGTCCTGAAGAAGAGCTGTGGGGTACAGCTCGAAACTAGTTGACTTTTTTACTAGGGCCCTGTTTTCATAATAGAACCAGCTCACCTAGTAAACCACCCCATTTTTAATGTATCCGCTAGGCGCACGAATAAAGTTTTTCTAGCCCACTAGTAGGATATTTTTAACCCACACCACTCCACTTACTTTCCCTTTTTCACATGACACCACACATAGTCTACAATTAAAAGTGCTCCTACGCAATACCGTTAGTTGCAGCACGCCTCAACCCGCAGCGGGTTGGGAAGCCCCTATGATGAAGCATGTCACCGTGAGGAAACTCCGGTGAGTGAGGGGACTAAAGAAAAAGAGTTTTTTTCCCCCTGCCCAACTTGTCTTCCTTGAGATATATCCCATGTTGAAAGTGTCTCATATTGTCAGCTAGGTTCTCTTGATCTGATCATTCAGATTGTTTTTGTACGTAAACATTGGTACACTACAGACAATCGTAGAAAAACGAAAGGCATGGTACACCATGCTTCCAAAAACTAGCACCAACCACAGCAACAGGGAACAATCCGTGGAGTGTGAAATAAACCAGAAGCAAACATTAAACTAACTCGGCTGCAAGGCCACAGATACCGGAAATACTGCAGGTCTTGACTTGGAGCAATAGGGCTTACCGGGAAACACAGCTAAAATAATACAGCTAGAGAAACACGGGGTGTGCTGGGAAGACACAAAGGTACACGGAGAAGCCACGATGAAATGATCAAAACATGCTGTCCCAAAAAAAAAAAAAAAGAACCGCCCACCGCCGCAATGACGTTCTCAAAGGGGCGGAGAGCGAAAAAATCACCGGAACGCCCACGAATCTGCTCCGACAATTACGGACAGATCTCTCTTCCAATGGCTAGCCTCCATTTATGGAGCTAGCCAATGGAAGAGAGAGGCGGGTGAAAGCCCCGTACTGAAAAACGTAAGATTTCGCCTGCGTGATACTGCTTGCGCAGTAAACGCCAGGCGAAACCTAAAACGGACAGAAAGTGAAAACATTGTATTTTTGCCGTTATCCCACTAGCAACTGATAAAGTATTTGTTGCTAGGAGACCAGACACAGAAGACAAAGGAACATGCCTAAGGCTAGAATCATTGAAGGAAGATTTCCCTTTGATTGTGTAGTTCTCTGCAAGGAGCAGGAAAAAAATAAAATAAGAGGAGCTGCTACCATAGACTAATAAAATGAAGACATAACATCTGAGATGGTTTCAGTCGCATACATTGCAAGAGAGCTTCTAAACAGTACAAAGAAAGTGGAAAGAGGGCAAAGACAAACACATTTTCTCACAATTATTTCATAAATTTGGCACCTCAGAAAATTTATAGCAATTCCAACATTGCATTTACTTTAAGTTAACCCTTTTACAATGCAATCAAATACATGCTTGCTGACACAGTAGCGGCAGCCTGGACTCTCTAAAATTGTAGGAGTATCTGTCCACTGTGTGATTCTTTATCAAAAATTGAGGAAAAGACTTTAGGACCTGTTTTTAACCCTCCATCCCAAACACACTGTGACGCCTCTTTCCAGTAAGGACATGTGTAAACAATAACACTGCTACTCTGTTTTCTTCCACTAAAACACAGCACTGATTTAAGCATGATTTTTACCTCCATTCCCTAGGGCCATATTAAATAATGCTCTTGCCAAAGCCTGGCACCTGTACCAGACATGCCAATTAAAACAATACGCATTTGCAATGCAATAGGTCTTGCATTTTTTAGTTAGAGCAATTGGCCTTGTAAATTACAATGTATTTTACCTATGTGTTTTGGTTTGGAATGTAGTGGATGTATGCCTAGTCATGTAGTTAAATACAATCATAAATGGTAATGCATAATGGGCAGTAGTGATGCCTTTTTAATTGACAAGTAGACGTAGTGTCTATAAGATACTCTTGCAAATATATATGTCTGTTTAGTTTTATTTTAGCTCCAGCCCATCTGTTTTCAGTGACTTCAGGGCACAACGCAGACAAACAGTGCAAACATTTAGGACTGAGGACAGAATAAAAAATAAACAGCAGGTGTGTGGTTAGATTCATGCACCTTGCTGACACAGTAATGAAGTGCAGATGCGTGCCAGGGACATGAATTCTATGCGTCGCATAGGTGACTAAACAATTTGGCATTGTAGAGAGCTCAATTTTGCACTCACACTCACACAGACCTTCTAGTTCAAAAAGTCATTTCTACTGAGTGAGCATCAGGGAGCTGCATGAAACTGCAAGGCATAGAAATAGAACCATATTGTGTTTTTTACTCAATCTTTCTTAATTTTAAGATTGCTATAAAAGGTCATTGGGTAGCAATAAAGTCTTATTAGTACAGAAAACCCCAATCCCTTCATTACGTTTTAAGTCTCACTGTGTTTCTCCAGATCAAGCACTCTTAACATATAAGGCCTACCGCTGTGGAAGATCTGTCACTCGTACAACTTGAAATCCTCATCGACCATATATTGATCCACACACTTAAAGATAAGATTAATTGTCTCAATGCAATATGTGAGTTTGATATAAGGTGCTTTGAAACACTACATTGCGATAAGCAGTGCTATAATTTAAATTAAACTAAATATATTGGTAAGTGCTATTTAAATCATTATTAATGTTACTGCTCATTCAGATATCTCTGACATTCTTACAGCGCCTGCAGGTATCTTACATACACGGGATGAACAAAGTCAAACCTGCCTCCAAATCATAGTTTCTATTAACCACTCGTAAAGTGATAACAAGCTGAGCGCCTTTGTTTCCCTGCCTTGTATTGGCATCTGGGTATTGGGTTCCAATCAGTGTAAGGGCACTGCGGAATGTGTCCTGGTGTCAGCATGTAGGCACTGCGAATGTGTCCCCCGTTGGCAAATTAGACTGTTGCAAATTCAGCATCCTTCTCTGGGGCTGGCCCGGATCAAGCTCAACACCAGCTTCTGGATGCACGATCCTGCTCCATCCTCCCTCACTTCCCGCATTGTACCCAACTCCATCATACTCATTTTATCGACCTCTGTGCTATGAAAGACTGAGTGCACCTGTCAGGATTTGAATCTGTAACCCTGAGGTCAAACAGAGACCCCTGCGGTGGATCCATTAGCCCACTGTACCACCAGACCTGGCTTCTCATCATGAGTTTCTGCCAGGCCTGTTATGATGTCATTAAAGCAGAGTCTTCTCTCTGCTTTCAGGGGTAAGCAAGCAGTCAACATGGCAAAAGTTTCCACTTCTGAATATGTGCAAGGCTCCTCTCTGGACAGGATTCGTAACGCCATTTCTTAGCACGCCTTAGGCCTCACTTGGAAACTATTATTCAAACAATCACAAGACATCAGTTAATTAAAGAATCGAGACCCATTCTGTTACCCACCCCCTTTGCTAAATATTAACCCGTTAATTTATGTTACCTTCGCTGAGCACACAAAGCAGCATTTATATCTACCTTCTTCTTTTAGACCGCAAGGATTCTCCACGAGCTTTTGTCACAGAAAAGACATAACGTAAGCACACAAAATAAGCACATGCCATTAGTTAAAACGGCCGCATTTAATACTGACAAAGACAATAGACAAGGTTAGTTTATTAGTTTTCTTCGCATTCGCAACATAGAGCACCTAGGTTAATCCCACGTGTTTCTGAATGAATGCATTTTAAAACTAATTTGATTAATATTTTCAACACATGCTTGTTAATACTGTTACACTTATTATGGAAGTTTAACTTTGCGAGTTTGAACAAAAAGTGTTTCATCACCTCGCCCCATCAACTCCCTCATCTGGTGATTTCAAAATCACCAAACACCCAAAATTTAGGAAAATTTTCAACCCTTGAACATGTTTTGGACTTTCTTGATATTAGTATTTCTAAACATTCGATTCTACAAACTCCTCCTTCTTTAGCTAGCAGAATGTCTAATGCAAGACGGTTCTGCATTACCATTGTTCTCATGGCAATAAGTTCTGTATTTACTAATTGAAATCCACTAGCAGTATCAGTTGACAATCTATCAACTATTGTAGACATTTTTCTGATTTTAACTGCATTCAGGGTTATACCCACCAAAGGTATTACTGCACCAAATATGTCTCCCAATATTTCTGAAAAACGTTCCCTTCTAAATCTACTCATGTGATTGCTTATTTCAAATGAACCCTTTACATTTCTGTCTACATGAAAACATTTTGGAAAAACGAATCCAACATAACAAGTGCCATACCAGTGATCCGGAAGATTATAATAAGCTTTGTTCCCACACACAAAATATATTCCAGGAAAAATTGGATCTTTACCTCCTTTAAATCCCCAACCCCCTAAGATTTGATAAGTGTCTTCACATTGGCTTGCACCTACAAAGTAATTATCAAACAGAGTATTATCTCTTCTAATACAAAGCTTTCCACTAACAGGTTTATCTATATGAATTACAACATTTTCAGTTCTACCATTGAGCTTTTCATCCTCAATCTGCCAAAACTTATATTTGGTTTGTTTCAGCATCTCATTTTGCTTATAAATTGCCCTTCTTTCTTCTACCAAGTTTAAGAAAGATTTTTCTTCCGTTCTCAACTTACATGTTAAATTGTTTCTAAAAGCATACTCATAAGTAAGCTCATTAGTTACTATGAAAAATTCCCTCATCTGTTTAGCATGTTTCAGTTTATTCAAGCTTTTATCAACTTTTAAATTTGCAAATATTTCATCAAAATTTGATTAGTAATATTATAGACGACCTGTCTGATAAAACAAACTAGCTATTACACTACAAGTGATGCCATAAGTAAGAGTCACCCCTTCAGAGACAGAAGCGGGTAATTTCACACAAATGTAACAATCTTTCACATCCATTACCTTAACATATTCAGATAAAAGTCTTGAAAAGGTATTACTAGAAAAATCTCCAACAGATCTATCTTGGTGAATCTCTGGTTTATGCTCAATGATTTTATTAGTCTTGCCTACAATATCATGGTTGTCTTGTTTAACCACAACTTTACTAGTCATGTTAGTTTTATACTCTTCCTTATCAATTCCAAAAGGAACAAGCATTTACAATGCAACCGTCTCGCCTTCGGAAAAGTTACAGCTATTCACATTGTGAATGACAAACTTTTTATTTATGTGTTGGTTTTGAAAACAGATAAATAAATGGCATTGTCATTTACAATCCCAATAGCTTAATCTCTCGCAAATACGAGACCTATTGCATTGGCACACGCACACACACACACACACACAGAGCCACACACACACAGAGCCACACACACACAGAGCCACACACACACAGAGCCACACACACAGACACACACACACAGAGCCTCACACACACACAGCCACACACACACGCACAGAGAGAGACACAGATAGCCACACACAGAGCAACACACACACAGAGCCACACACACACACACACACAGAGCCACACACACACACACAGAGCCACACACACACACACACACACAGCCACACAGAGCCACACACACACGGAGTCACACACACACAGAGCCACACACACACAGAGCCAAACACACAGAGCCACACACACACAGAGCCACAGAGCCACACACACACACAGAGCCACACACAGAGCCACACACACACACAGAGCAACACACACAGAGCAACACACACACAGAGCCACACACACAGAGCAACACATACACACAGAGCCACACACACACACATACAGAGCAACACACACACACACACACACACAGAGCCACATATACACACACACACACAGAGCCACACACACACACACACACACACACACACAGAGACACACACACACACAGAGACACACACACACAGAGCCACACACACACACACACACACACACACACACACAGAGACACACACACACAGAGCCACACACATACACACACACAGCCACACACATAGAGCCACACACACACACACAGAGCCACACACACAGAGCCACACACACACAGAGCCACACACACACAGAGCCACACACACACAGAGCCACACACACACTGAGCCACACACACACGCACAGAGAGCCACACATACACAGAGCCACACACACACACACACACAGAGCCACACACACACACACACACACACACATACAGAGAGCCACACACAGAGAGCCACACACACACAGAGCCATACACACAGAGAGCCACACACACACAGAGAGCCACACACACACAGAGAGCCACACACACACACACACACAGAGCCACACACACACAGAGCCGAGACCTAAACAAGCAGTCAACAACATTTGTTTCCTTAAGCCAGCAAAGGGAAGCAAATGCCTCTCTAGCCACATAAAATGCAGATGGAAGACTGCGTTTTTTCCTTTCCCCAGATCTTGGGAGCTGTGCGCAGCGAGAGTTCCCAAGATCAGGAAGTGTTGCAGGCTGCAACAGACACAGACATTTTCCTCCCAGCTGGGACATGCACTTCCCGGAGTCACACTTCCTCTCACTCCCAGACCCTCCCAACATCCTGTCAGCCTTGCGCAACATCCGAGAGCTTCACCATCCCTTTCGTGACACTCGGTCAGCAGCGGTCTCTTGGGGTCCGAAGGCATTCATGTATCATGGAACACCACAGAAAACAAGGGGATTCCAGTGAAAGGCTGGGCACAGGAGGGGCGCAATTAAGCCAACAAGCCAATTCCCCACGTGGTGCAACACAGGCCCACCTTACAGTAGGTGCAATCATAGAAAAGCACAGGCTAAATCTTTTTGAGGTGGGCATAGTTTGCCAGCCCCCATCACTCGAGTTCTGGGAGTATTAATCAAAGATGAGCCCGTCCACATACACTTGCGGTGCAGTAAACAGGTGCTAGCAGTCCCTACTAATGTAAATGCTACGGCAAACGTAATGATTGGTTTGACAGCTTATACACCCAGGCAAGTATTACTCGCAGAAACTAGTAAGAAACATGGCCAGCTAATTATTTGAGGAGTAGGCAACATGCCAGACGTTAAAATCCAATGTTGGGAAGAACAGATACCCCAGCCTTTTGCCCCTACTCCTCCTTCACCAATCCATCGGAGCCTCTCGTTCTTATTTGCTCTTCTTGAAGAACTTTACCACCATTATTGCAGGCTACAATCCATAAACAGCAGAAGTGTCCGAGCCAACCCATTCCCTGATGTTACCTTCCGCCATGCTGTCTCTGAGGGCCGATGCTGCACAATGCGTGGGATGACGCTACAGCAGCTAGTGTTAGCGCAAACTGAGATTAAGCCCGCCCCTGAGATCACAACTTCCAGGTGCACGCGCACTGCTATAGAATTGCATCTTTCCACTGCTCCATGTAGTGTGTTAAGTAGGCTTTGCCCTGGCACAGTAAGTGTTCAGGCAGACTGGACCAGTGCACTTGTGATGTATTCCTATAGGTTCTGTATCGATCCCCCTATTCCTGACCCTATTCTGGTTAACAAATTAACTAGCAGCCATCCCATGATGCAGAAACCGTTATCTGATTAAGCCAGACCACGGCACAGGAGCGCATTATCTGAATAGGTCATAACGCTTGCCATCTAATTAGGCAAGCAATATTCCTCCAGCCCCTGATAAGGCATACGGAGTTCTCAAAACAAATCAAACCTATGACAACCTGGGAAAATCCCTGCGGCCATTGTTTTGATTTCTCAAAGAACTTCAGTAAAAGAATGTGCTAACGACCAGCTCGTATGACATCCTTATTGACGTATCTATGTCCATCCTTACGTCAATCTCGGCACCTTACAGGTATAAATATTACCGACATTGCCTTAAGCAAACACATGCGGTGGTGACGAGATCGGAGCAGCGAGACTTGCCGAAGCCCAGCAGAGAGCGAAGCCCACTGGCGCTGCCCCGCCTTCCTGACGCGCTGAGAACGAGACGCTGCCTTTCTCCTGCCGAGAAATCCAGCTCCGGCGCTTCCGAGCAGCCCTTGCAGGCAGCTTGGAATATCGAGACCACAGACGAGAGATACCATCCCTCAACCATCCTAGATCTCAGGTACAGAACTGAATAACCCCTTGCAGAGAATTCTTGAGTCAGTCACTTGGCAAAACAAACTTAACTCAAACTGCTTCTTTCTACTCCAGCCCACGTATTAGGCTTAGGTCAGGTACACCGGGGTAGGCGTGGTTAGAAGCACCAGTTGAGTACGATTAGTCGAATGTGTATGTGTATGTATATATTTTATCCATTTTAAATAGCATATGGCTTAGAAACCATATCAATGCTTTTACAGTATTATTTCATAATTCTGCTTTTATTGTATGCACTCTACTTAACCATAAGTATTGCGATAATATCGATCCATTTCTCTTGTACGAGAAAAGAGACTGATCAATAAACAACATCTTTTATTGAACACGCCCGTCTCTTCCTTTTCTCTACAAACTGGTGAAACTAAGAATGCACGTACTGACTGAGTAAAATAAGTTGTCTTTTGTTTTCACACGACTCTAGAGATACACTCTTGATTAGGGGAGAGCAAAGTTGTCATGTTCTATGGTTGTCAGAAACTAAATCCCTTCTTGTCTATCCAGGGAGGTTCAACTCCTCCTTGCCTATTCGAGAAAGTTTCTAGTGAACTCTGAGCTAGCTGGCAAACCCAAAACTTTAAGTCTAATATCGACAGTAGAAGACCTAGTTAACGTCTGGTCTAGGTCTATACTATTGGAGGTATTATTCCAATGCGCAGAGCCTATTGGGATAATAGGAACTACACTACATGGCGCCCAACGTTTGGAAAGGCGATAAAACTAACGCAAGACTTTAGAGTAACTCAGTCGTGCTCTTTCACTCAGACCCTTTTTTCCCATAATACTCCAAAGACGTCTGGAGTGGGTGAGAGGTAAAATCCGCCTTGGTTCAATCAACGTTGAAGGATACACTGTTCCAAAATATTGTGCATCTAATCTTTGTTTCCATAAGAAACCTGATCTGCAAACAAACAGAATAACCTTCCTGACAGTAAAATGTCAGAAAGTGATGATGAAAGAGAGAGAGTTAGATTAGCAGCTGAATTAATAGAAGCTGATAATACTCTGCAGGAAAATGACCCGGATATAAAACTCATCCCGGTCAACATAAGAAGATCTATAACGTTAAAACTTATAGAAAATGGACTGACACCAAGAGGTGGTACAGTCATATTCGTAATAGAGGCACACGAATATCGGCAGACATAGGTATTCTATTCATGGATAAACTTTCCAGCAGCAAATGCTGTAACAAAGGACTTCCACTATTATAAAATAGAGGAACCTCCTAATGAGTACACTCCTTTCGAGGAGGTGGAAGTACCACTAAAATTTCAAGAGCACCTGCTCTTGTTTAATGGCGCCCTAAAACACAACAAACACATCACCAGGCTCGGTCCACTAGGTAGACCAGGAGCAACGTGGCCGGTCCTAGCCGGAAACACACCACATCCAGACATTGAAGAAATGCCTGCACCAGAACTTTTAGTACAACTAAAACAATTAATCAAAATATATAGACAATTAGTCCAATATGTAATGCGGACTTCAACAATCCAACCAGCAATTAAAATTCCACAGCTGACCCCTCATCAGGGGAACACAAATAAAATTACACCACAGAACATACAGTCCTGCCTAGGTAAAGTACCAGCTAAACGGGAATAAATACCATTCTGGTTAGCACAAAAAATCACCCAAATAGAGGCGGTATTTCCAGATACCACCCCGGTAGAAAAACACAGGATTCTGACTATCTGTCTTCCAATGGGAATCGCACCACACGTGGAGGACTGTGACACTTGGGGTACAGTCTTTGCTTCCATTTACACAAAAACACATGGAGTTCCATCCATGTCAGTAATACCAGATGTGCTAAAACAAATTCAAGACGAATACGGTCCAGAACCCGCTTTAACTCTCGGTATGAAATTACTAAAAGACTTCAAGCAGGTCTCGGCAATATTACTAGCCAACATAAAAGGAGAAGCAGCGAATGTGGTGATCCGCCAGAGGTTAAAAGAGACAGATATAGCAGACCAACCAGCTGAAATTGCCAGAATTATAGAAAAATCCTATGAAGAACTAGGTAGAGATAGTTTGGGTGGAATACCAGTGAAGCCCCAACTAATTGAAAGTCCTGAAAAAATATTTATTAAAAATAATCTAAACAGTCAAAAGAAGAACTGGGATGGAAACAAACAATCCAATCCAAAAGAAAAAAGATTCCAGTCCAGAGGAAGGTCTCCTCGGCGGAGAGAAAGATCTCCGGACCAAGGACCCAAGTCTCCCCAAAGGGAGCCCTCTGTGAAAAGATACAACCTTAGAAATAGGAATAACATAAAGAAACCTGATAGATATCAAGATTTTGATACACGTCCCTCTCAATCTTTTCAGACTTCCTCGCAGAAATCGGAAAGAAGAGGACGATCGGAACCCAGGGAAGGGCACGTCAAGTCCAAAGACAAGGAACCTGCTCATCCAAATAAAAAATTGCAGTTTCCAAAGAAGAAGGTAGCCAGTATTAAAGTATTCAACAATGCCGAGAATACTGAGGACACAGCTGAAAAACGGAGAGTGGGCTCAGACAATGCTAGACAGCGCAGCAGAAGTGAGCATAGCACGCAAAGTCCTTATGAATCATCTGGAGACAGTGGACACGAATGAATACATTCAAGTGGAAACTGCAGACACCAGAGTTAGCAAACCTCACAAAATATATGAAATAACTTTACATATAGAAGGGGATAAGACTAGAAAAATAAGGGGCCTTTTTTGGGATAATCTCTCCAAGGGCTATGACATCCTTCTAGCTGAAAAAGATTGGCCACCAGAGTTTGTCAGGGAGTGCCCACATGGCGAAGAAATAATTATGCCTGCCTTCTCAAATCATATTCCAATTCATAAAAAATATACACTTGCAAGAAAGTGGGCAGTAGCTCAAGCTCCTGCTTTATATAAAAATCATGTGGGATGGGATGAGGAATCTCCTCCACACAAAATCCAGTTAAAATCACAACCTACTGCACAAAGGCAGTATCCGATCAAGCAAGAAGCTAAAAAACAGGTAAAAGAAATTCTAGATCAACTAGAATACCAGGGGGTGATTGAAACTTGCACCTCACAAATGAACAACCCTTTGTTTCCTGTCTCCAAACCAGACAATTCATATCGTCTAGTTTTGGATTACAGACACCTTAACTCATGTTGCAAAACTTTTGCAGTGCAAAACTCGCATAGTGCTGCACTAATGAATAACATAGTGCGCAAAAAATATAAAACAACATTAGACATCTCTAATGGATTCTTTTGTCAAAATATAGCACCAGAGAGCAGATACTTGTCAGCGTTCTCAATAAATGGCGCTCAAAAGGAATTCTGTCGGTTACCCCAGGGGTACAAGAACAGCCCAGGATTATTCTCAGCGAGAGTAACAGAGTTACTACAAACATATGATGACGAAGCATTATCTTATGTCGATGACATATACCTAACAGATGATGACTTGGATACTCACTTGAAGAGAGTGAACACCATAATACTTGGGTTCGCAGCAGAGGGTTACAAATTCAACTTTAAAAAATCTAGAATTGCCCATCTAACAGTCCTGTTCTTAGGATATGAATTATCAAGTGAAGGCAAAAGCCTGGCTGACAATTTCCTAGAGAAATGTGCCGTACTCCAAGCACCTAGAACACTAAAAAACCTACAGTCAATTCTAGGCTTCCTAAATTTCGGAAGAACATACATTGCAAATTACGCAGAAAGGGTCAAACCCCTTTATGATCTAATAAAACCAGATTTTAAAAAAACCAATTGGACTCAAATACACACAGAAATTCTGAGATCCTTACAAACAGATATGTTAATTAAAACAAAATTAGAAACACGTGATAACACACGCAACCTTGTGATTCGAGTCATCCCAGGAAGATGCGGATTCACTTACCTGACCTCTAACGAGGGAGAAAAGGTACCAATTGCATTCAAATCACACTTGTACACTAAAGCTGAAATGAAATTTAGCCCAACGGAAAAAATTCTTACTGCAACACAGACAGCTATAGCAAAAGAACGAGCCCTGTCACAAGGTAAACGAATAATAATCGTTACACCGATACCAGCCCTAGAGGCTGTAACAAAAGCAAGCATACCGAATGCTAAAGCGCTCCATCCGAGATGGATACAATGGGCTAATTCTCTTGCTGCAACAGACGTGGCATACGAATTTGATCCTAACTTAAAAACACAAGAGTTTCTCCAATATGAATTCGAATGTCCGCCGCCGACCGAAATTCTGCCTCTAGAACATTACGGCTGTATAATATATACAGACGGATCAGCACAACCCGCAGCAGGGGGTAAACAAGCTTACAGTGCTGCGTGTGCGATTGTAAAAGGTCGCTGGCACGATGGGAAATTCAAACCAGCGGTCACTAAAACACAATCTCTAGGAGATTGTACAGCTCAGCGAGCAGAACTACTGGCATTCAAGATGGCGCTTGAAAATACCGATCGGGAATTCCCCACACTCATAGTGTGTGATTCGTATTATTGCGTTCAGTCTTACAATGAATACTTACAGATCTGGCTTCAGAATGGTTTTAAGGATGCAAAAGGAGGCACAATCAAGCATAAAATGCTTTGGGAACAAGTAGTTCTTTTACAAAAGGAACTACCAAAGACTCACGTGATACATACACTGAGTCATCAACGTGATGGCGTTCACGTTGCAGGGAATTCATTGGCTGATGAGGCCGCAAAGGCAGCTGTGCAAACGACTTCCGTAGCTGCCATCACCCGGTCAAAAACAAAAATAGACAGCAATATATTACAAGCTGTCAGCGCTACAGTAAAAGATGCGATAGAAACACTCCCGAAAGGCTTTCCAGTAAAGTACTCATACATAACTGATGCGAATAATGTTCCATTTGCTCGAATCCCTGGAGTGGGGGATAGAGTAATTCCAAACATGGAACATAGGTTAGGACTCATCATAGCGGCACACGAAGGGCTTGCTTCTGTACATGTTGGCGTCTCAGCCACAGTATCGTTATTAAAACAGAGATACTGGTGGCCACAAATGAGAAGACAAACCAGGAACTATGTTCTAGAATGTGAAATATGTCAAAAAATGAAAGTATCAACAGTGAGACGACCAGCACAGACGCCCCTTCTAATCTCGGATAAACCATTAGCCTGTGTTTACCTGGACCACTGTGGTCCCTTACAAAGGGATGGTAACTATAAATATATCTTGGTTGCGGTGGATTCATGCACGAGATTCATATGGATGTGGCCCCAGCGATCGGCTGACGCCAGAACTGTTATAAAAGATTTGCGAGTCTTTATCGGCACATACGCAATTGGCATGCTGCATTCTGACCAGGGTCCTGCTTTTAGCTCTAGAGCTTATAAGGAGGCCATGACCAGCATGGGCATTGCATTGCAGTATTCTTGTCCATTTTATCCCTAGGGAAACGGAATTGTTGAAAGAAAAAACCGTGACATAAAGCAATCTATAACAGCAAAGGTATTAGGTTCGGGAGCTGGGTGGGCAAACATCTAATAAGTGTCCAACGTAGTCTAAACAACCTGCCAAGAAATTCTCTGAAGGGATTCAGTCCGTACGAATTATTGTTTGGGACTAGGATGTTAGTCTTAGATCTTGACAGTCAGACTTCAGTGGTGAAAGAAAAAAGCTTTGATATCAAAGATCGTTTGGCTATTTTGCAGGACTTAATCGAAACAAGAAAAGACCTGAGTAACATAAAGTTGAAACAACAGCCAACAACCACTGAAGAAACACCACCTGTCCCAGCAAGACCTGTCTGGATTCCAAAAATCGGGGATCTAGTCAGAGAAAAGATCGCGGTAAAGAAGGAATTTGGGCCTTCTTACAGAAAAGCAGTTCCTGTCTTGTCCATCAACGGGACAAGATCAGTTGTACTACCGCCGCTTGCTGGTAAAAAGGAGAACCGAGTTGTATCCATCGACCTGGTAAAACCACAATCATGTGGCCGATAACAAACGGTAGGCCAAGTGGACTCCCGATAAGTAGTAGAACACCGAGGTTTGCTACAAGTACAGAGGTGCTAACTAAAAGGCTAATCACATTCGAAACGCCTACAGAACAACAACAAGGACTATGCAACAATGCAATGGAACTCACACCTCTGAAAACCCAAATAAAAACGTTTAGTAGAGACACACCAACCTACAATGAAGTAACAAATTAATATGCAAGAAGAAGTAACCCTGAAACAATTGGAACAATTGATAGAACAGCATCCGGCTACTTCATAAACTTCAATGATTCCTCTGAAGACCTCAGTGAATCAAAGACACAGCCATCAACAAAAACCCTTAAAGACAAAGCTATGGAAATTTTGAAACAACTGAAAGAAACCTATCTGATTTCTCCATGGATTGAATTTTGGGTGTCCTTTGGTGTATTTATCCTCATACTTTGGCTCATCGTGGTACTATGCTTGGGACGCTTCATTGAGGGAAAATATGCAAAAATGGACACAGCAAGCCAGAAAATCAACTTGATCCTCAAGCCACACACGTCTTCACACGTCGAGAAAAGAGAACTTTCTTCAGTCAACTTCACAGCCAATCCTATACCGGGTGGGGTAGCATGGGACAATACTGACTATGAAATTTATGGTCCGGTTGAAATCCTCAAATATCCACACCAAATCAAGATCTCGTTAAGTGACTTTGTAAAACCAAACTCATTTGCTGATGATTGGGACTTTGAAAGTATTAATGACATGATGTCTGACCTAGTGATGTCTGCTAAATTTACCAAACATGATTATGTGCAGGGTTTGTCTAATTATGATAATATGTACTGCTACAACCACTATGGTAACCATTTTCTACATAAATCTGCACAACCTAGAAATGTTTTAAATTATAATCAATGGGAACATTGTGCAACCCCTCCAAAAGGAAGCTCAAGAACCTTTTATGACAAATATTCATATTTTTCAGGGTTCAATACAAGTAAAGCTGAAACATTTTATTTTAAATTGTCAAATAAGACAGGAACAAAAACCATGCTTACAAACACAAAATTGATATATTCGGACTCATTTTTTGAACAAATGAATACATTTGGTTTTGATTATTGGGACAAAAATGTGGAAGTGAAAAGTGTTTGGGGTACAAGAGAATGGCAAGTTCAGGGTGTAGAATCATTGTTTAGAGCCTGCATGATCCCAGAACAAATGATATTCTTGAATGACACTATTCAACAAACTACCTGTCTTGGATTAGCCAAAATCAAAGACTTAAATAAACCGTCTATTCCAAAACCAACAATGAACAGCAATAGCTCTGCAGATGAAGAGATAGACGTAAACTATGTATTAAACCAAAACAGAACAAATCCTGATTGGAAACAATGGTTAATCTGGCCCACAGATACTAATAACTGTCAAGACAGATTCCTGAACAAAACACAGGGGTTCACATTGACCAGGCCAGACCCTAGATATTCCCAAAGACAACACCCAGGGATAATCACCACCTACAGTGTGGGCAAACTCTGCCTTCAATGGCTACAAACTTCCACACTGACAGAAATTAAGCAACACCTAACTTCACTTACTGATGGTGCTGACTTGCGTGATTTCATTATGGTACCGCGCAAACAGCGTCAAAAACGCTTCATAGCAGCCTCTATATATGCAGCTTACAACGAGGCCTGGAAGATAACTCAAATTGAGACAGCAGAAAGTATACGGGAAATTGACCGTATTAATTTGGAAAAATCGCTTTCTGTAGTGGACAATGGGTTAATGACTCTGTCCTCCAGAATTTTTTCATTGGATAGCATTGTGTCTTCAGCAATCGACATAATATCGCAAGACCTACTGTTGTTACAACACGGCCAGTCGCAATTGCGTTCTATTGTACAGCTTGGATGGACGTTACAAAATCTGCGTTCAGGCTATGTGCCTTGGCGTTTAATCAACACAACGTCGCTATTCAATATCTTTAACCTTACTGATAAACAAATCAGTATGGCACAAAAGGGTGCTGATTATACAATCCTGAGCATTGAGAAACTCGAGAGATTACCATTGACAATGTCAGAACGACCTGTCATTGAATGGATAATACATGGGATAATTAATATTCCGATATCTGCTTTCAGGTTTCAATACTGCCAAAAATATATACAGGCTGGCATGTACGAAAAATTAGGAAAAGGGTACATTAAGTCAACATGGAACTTGCCCTATTCACATGCATGTGTCAGTAATAAAGGACAGAAAGTGTTTCTTAGTGGCAATAATTGTGCAATGTCACTAAGCGGTACACTTCTGTGTAATGGAATTAGTTTGCATGGAGCCTGTGAAGGGAACTCAAATAACCTTTCATGTCACCAGCTAGGCACACCTGCATCACAGATAGAACCATTCTTTAAAAGACTCTATAACGGGAGTTACATCCTAATTGTGGATCGCAGATGTTGTAGTTCCTTATCTCATAAGTACGACTGCGAAGGTCATGTGCTGTGGACGCTTATTGTTCCCCAGTTCCTTTCCAGACAGGGAGGCAAGGACATGGCCTAACTTGAAAATTACTTCTATTCGAGTAGATACTTTAAGCAGAATGAAAACAGTGCTTCTTCAGACGCCGACCAGGCTCACGTCATCAAAAGAAACATATGATCTCCTAGTCGCAAGGACGACTGCAGAGATTCACTCATTGTTATCAACTAATTCCCCCATACATTTCGCAGAAATCCTGAATGAAATCTTAAATATTTCTGATACCAGTGGAGTCTCAAATGTATTTAAGACATTGTTTTCAGGGGCATTAACACCATTCAAAGCCATACTGGGTATTTTTCCAAACCTCGTCCATTCGATTTTTGGAGGAGTTCCCCTCATTTTGGGACTAATTGCAGGAATCCTATTCTTGGTCCTTATATTTCGTTATGGCAAACCATGTCACATGACAAAACACCTGCGACAAGGGAGGAAACAATCCGAGCCATTGGATACCGGGACCGGATATCAAATATCCTGGGACTAACCCGGCTTAGAGACCTGAACATGACTTGGTTTCTTTCATTTCGACCGATATGGCAAAGATGTGTTTTACCTGTATTAAGGTGCATGCTGTGCGGAGAAGAATGCGTGTTGGACACCTGTCTGACGCTACAATCGGATGCGCCAATGGATGCAGAAACATTGTTGGGTCCGGTAACGGCTCATGCATTGTGCTGCCCTCAACGGCTGCCAATCCTGATGACGGCATTCGTGGAAACTTCACCACTACGATTGAGGGGTAGTGAAGTTCAAGATGAAAGCAGCATCGATCAGGTACGACCTTCTGTCAGCAATACTAATCAAAACGTCAATGGAGACAATCATGCACATGAATGCATGGTTACATCTTATTCCGAGTTAGTGGAACTCTCACAGGAAGCTGTTGACAGCTTTTTCGGCAGTCTCAATGATATGATGTTCTCACCAGAGCAGAAATAACGACTCTTGAGCAAGCTAGCACACGGCGTTCCCGACACCTTGAATTTGGCCTTCAACTTTAATAATAAAGTAGCAAGAACAATTTTTCCTCCAGTTCACGGACAGCAATTTTTTTAGCAGCCCCAAAATATTTTTATAATTTTTTCGGGACACTTATCTTCTGCTTAAAGTAAGAACTATTCTTAGAGAACTAATTTCTATTTTTAGAAACTTCATAGACATTAGCTGCCCGCTGGTATGTTCATAAATATTTTTTGAACTGTGATGAAGTGGTCTCGAACTTTTCTTCTGTATTAAGAGCCATTTCATGTGTAATTCTCATATTCAATTACTAATAATGTATACATATGCGTGATTATTTTTTGCATTCTACTGCTTGAGTGCATATAGTACATGTGACTATTTTTTTTTTCCCCGTATGTTACAGAATTTCAAAATGCATTATGTGTATTTTGGGGTGGTAAGGTATACACGATACTCTACAGTATGTTTTACTATGCCTAGATTCGTAAATATGGCCATAGTTAGCGTGGAGTGGGTGTGATGTATTCCTATAGGTTCTGTATCGATCCCCCTATTCCTGACCCTATTCTGGTTAACAAATTAACTAGCAGCCATCCCATGATGCAGAAACCGTTATCTGATTAAGCCAGACCACGGCACAGGAGCGCGTTATCTGATTAGGTCATAACGCTTGCCATCTAATTAGGCAAGCAATATTCCTCCAGCCCCTGATAAGGCATTTTCTCAAAACAAATCAAACCTATGACAACCTGGGAAAATCCCTGCGGCCATTGTTTTGATTTCTCAAAGAACTTCAGTAAAAGAATGTGCTCGTATGACATCCTTATTGACGTATCTATGTCCATCCTTACGTCAATCTCGGCACCTTACAGGTATAAATATTACCGACATTGCCTTAAGCAAACACACGCGGTGGTGACGAGATCGGAGCAGCGAGACTTGCCGAAGCCCAGCAGAGAGCGAAGCCCACTGGCGCTGCCCCGCCTTCCTGACGCGCTGAGAACGAGACGCTGCCTTTCTCCTGCCGAGAAATCCAGCTCTGGCGCTTCCGAGCAGCCCTTGCAGGCAGCTTGGAATATCGAGACCACAGACGAGAGATACCATCCCTCAACCATCCTAGATCTCAGGTACAGAACTGAATAACCCCTTGCAGAGAATTCTTGAGTCAGTCACTTGGCAAAACAAACTTAACTCAAACTGCTACTTTCTACTCCAGCCCACGTATTAGGCTTAGGTCAGGTACACCGGGGTAGGCGTGGTTAGAAGCACCAGTTGAGTACGATTAGTCGAATGTATATGTGTATGTATATATTTTATCCATTTTAAATAGCATATGGCTTAGAAACCATATCAATGCTTTTACAGTATTATTTCATAATTCTGCTTTTATTGTATGCACTCTACTTAACCATAAGTATTGCGATAATATCGATCCATTTCTCTTGTACGAGAAAAGAGACTGATCAATAAACAACATCTTTTATTGAACACGCCCGTCTCTTCCTTTTCTCTACAAACTGGTGAAACTAAGAATGCACGTACTGACTGAGTAAAATAAGTTGTCTTTTGTTTTCACACGACTCTAGAGATACACTCTTGATTAGGGGAGAGCAAAGTTGTCATGTTCTATGGTTGTCAGAAACTAAATCCCTTCTTGTCTATCCAGGGAGGTTCAACTCCTCCTTGCCTATTCGAGAAAGTTTCTAGTGAACTCTGAGCTAGCTGGCAAACCCAAAACTTTAAGTCTAATATCGACAGTAGAAGACCTAGTTAACGTCTGGTCTAGGTCTATACTATTGGAGGTATTATTCCAATGCGCAGAGCCTATTGGGATAATAGGAACTACACTACATACTAGTGGTGATTATTTACAGTGTATGGTAGAAACGGAATTGTCTTAACGCATTAGTTCACATCCCAGAGTACTTATTTTATCGTCCTCCTAATGATGAAAGTCTGGCTAGGCCCTACCAGAGTTCGAAAGCAGGGGCTTGTGCAAGCAGGTACTCCACATCACAAATACTCCTTTCCCGATATTGCAGGCTACAATCCATAAACAGCAGAAGTGTCCGAGCCAACCCATTCCCTGATGTTACCCTCCGCCATGCTGCCTCCAAGGTGGGCCGATGCTGCGCAATGTATGGGATGACGCTCCAGCAGACAATGGCTGCTGTGAAATGACTGCTGGGGTGGAGACGTAGGGGGCAGACCGAAGTACTAATATTCACGAACCGGAATCTGCATCTGAGTGTAGTCCCTCTAGGTCGACAAGCAAGCTATATATTTCAAAAAGCCAGTTTTCAGAAAAGTTAGAAATAAATACACCAAATACAGGCACAACTAATAAAGGAACACCTACGGTGCCTTTAAAGTTTAGTGTCAAACCGGTGTGTTTACCTGCGACTTGTACTAGAGAGACTCATGAAATAACCCAACCGAAGCATTCCTAATGTATTTTTAACCTGCTGGCATTTTGTAATAAAAACAGAAAATGTAATATATTTAATATTTCTTGCTTTCTTTTCATTTCATTCTCTGCAAAACGTGTGTTTTCAGATAGGATATTTAGCACGGTCAGTTTCAGTGATGTATATGTGAAATAAACGCCCCAAAAACTACATTAACCACGCAACTGTAACCAGAATCGAAGGGAGATATGCCAATATTCGTAAGGCTCTTAATCACTCGAGTAGACTTCAAAAATGGCTGAGCAGCACGTTAGACGGCCCTCTAATTGGCTACTAAACTAGCAAGAAATGAAGTCCTTTGAAGACGAAAACACACATGTCCTTTTCACAATAGCCTAAACCAACGACACAGGGTCGTGACTCCGTACCAGTAAGGCTGAGCCCAATTTAAGTACACAACAAAACAAGTGCCAGTACCGGATGCGACTTCACTAATTTGAAAAAGACCTATATGGAGAAAAGCATAAGGGTCCGTTTTTTGAGTTTACATCACTAGTTTATTTATTTATTTTAACACTAGTGGGGACTTTTTTACTTTAACAACCAACTTAATTTTGGTGTATATACAAATAGAACGAAAAAATACACACTAATATTTACACATAATTTCTACAATATATAACAATTTACAAAATTTACAGTACATCCAACCTTACATTCTGGCCAAACCATTCATCCATCCACAATCATACTAAACAACAAAGCAAATATACAGGGTCTAATGTAAAAAAAAACTATATATATATACTTTTGTCGTTGTATATATACACTTGCAGGTGATTTGATTGATACTTCGTAAGATACACAGGACTTAACCTATAAGTACACCCTATTTACAAGCGCTATTTTATTTTTGACAAAAACACCCAGAACCGGGTCGACGCGTTTCGAACTCCCCAATGCGGAGTTCTCCTCAGGACCAACAATCTACAAAAAATAATAAACAAAAAACTTTTTAAGTGTCATTAATAGAAAAAAAACATTCTCAAGAATAGGCTAGTAATTTAGCGCCTCCTGTTAGGCACCTCTCAACATACCTTTAAGAGAGTGAACTAAGCACTCCACCAATGGATGTTAGGTAGACGATAGACAGCTAAAAATGAGAAGACATAACATGCATTTTATGGACACATCTATTCACAGCTACCATATGACATAGCTAATAGTGCTCTATTGTACTCCTGTGGTCAAAGTGCCCACTTACCTATGTTAGGAAATGAATAGCCATATCTAAAGGGTAAAGAAAAATGTCTGTCAGAACTTACAATACTTTCTATTTTCTGGCCGAATTACGAAGTTGCATTGAGGAAAGCCACTCACCATATGTTATATAGACTTCTTGAAAAACCGGGACCAGCGTGCGCGAAGTTAAATTGCCCGCTGCCTGCACACAAGAAAAGGAAAGAAACGGCATACGGGGTTTAGACCTAATCCCAGCGGCTGTGTACTAAAAGAGCTCGATCTTGTCAAGCACCTCTTTCCCGCTTACCGTTAGTGAATGAATTCGTCTCCTCTCTTTGGAACTGCCGTGGTGTGCGATAACAGTCTGAAGAAACACACGCCGTTATTGGGCATGTACTCTATCACGTGATTACAACGTCATAGAGCCTCCTGATTGTTCTTAAAGAGATAGCGTCCCGAATTGAAAGTTATACAAAAACTTTATCACTACGGGCAAACGAGTTGCGATAACACTTGCTTCAGTGTTCTATTCCACTGAAGTGTGGCGTCATTGTACCTAGTATAGTGGCCAATTGGGGCTGCATGGTGTTGTACACATTGGTAATTACACATCTGTCTCAAGGGACAGACGTGCTTTGTCGTGCAGTCTGGCTTCAACTCCTAAAGTTTCATTATGTATGCCATATTCTTACATTTCTTAACACTTGCTTCAGTGTTCGATACCACTCAAATGTGGCGTTATTATACATAGTATAGTGGCCAACTAGGGCTGCATGGTGTTATACACAATGGAAAATACACATCTGTCTCGAGGGACAGACGTGCTTATTGTGCAGGCTGGCTTCAACTCCGAAGGTTGCATTATGTATGCCATAGTGTTATATGTCCACCCTCATAATTTCTGAAATCTCATTTAATCCAGTGACCGCAGTATTGAACTTCATTATTAACATTGCCTCTCGTTGATTCAATCTTTCCTCCACATTGCCTCCACGCGTATCGCTCTCAATTTTCGAGATTACAGTCCATCGTAAATCTTCTTCCTTGTGTTGGTGGGTGATCCAATGATGTACCAGGGGTGCGTTTGGTGTCTCCTTCCTGATTCTTGACTTGTGTTGCGTGATCCGATGGCAGAAGAATGACCATACTCTGGTGATTAAGGAGGCTGATAAAGGCGGTGCAATAGTCCTTTGGGATATAAATAAGTACAAGGGTGAAGTGAAACGCCAATTGGATGACCCTAGGTGCTATAGGTTGATCAATAAAAATCCTACTGAGGATCTGCAAAAGGAATTGTTCTCGATTGTTCAGCAAGGTCTAGATATGGGGATACTTGGTCCTAAGGAATTTGGATTCTTACAAAATAAGCATCCTAGAACACCACTGTTTTATGTCCTTCCAAAACTTCATAAAGATGAAAATAACCCACCCGGCCGCCCAATAATATCGGGCTGTGCATCACTGATTGAGCCAGTCTCAAAATACATTGATTATTTTTTAAAACCCTTGGTGGCGCTGGTACCAGCACATCTAAAGGACACCACAGACTTTTTGAACCAGATAACATCGGTCCCATTTGAGGAATCCACGCAGCTGTTGGTTACGATGGATGTTAATTCATTATACACCCAAATACCCCAAGAGCAAGCTTTGGAAACTCTCACTTACTTTCTTGACCAACGGGAGCAACCTACTCAGGTGCCCACATCCTTCATCGTGCAGTTGGCAAAATTTGCTTTACAAAGAAACTATTTCCTATTTGACAAGGATTTCTACCTCCAGACCAAGGGGGTGGCCATGGGCTGCCCCTTTGCTCCAGAGTTGGCAATATTGTTTATGGGACTATACGAAAAGAAGTTTATCTACAATGATAATCCTTACTCTCAATACATCACGAAATATCTACGATTTATTGATGATGTTTTCATCATCTGGTCAGGCACAAGAGAGAAATTGGAGGAATTTATGATCTGGATTAATCGCAGGATGGAAGACATAAAATTCACCCATTGCGCATCCAACAAGACCATCACATTTCTAGACATACAAGTATATTCAGTGGAAGGTACATTGGGCACCACACTATTTAGGAAAGCAACGGATCGGAATAAGGCCCTACATTACACTAGTCACCATCCAAGAAGCCTTAGAGATAACCTCCCGTTCGGACAATTTCTTCGAATCAGGAGGAATTGTTCCAGTAGGGAGGACTATTTTTATCATGCAAATGAACTAGTGCAGAGATTATCAACTAGAGGCTACCCGAAAAAATTGCTTAAACATACGTTGAAACGTGTGTGGTGGATCCCCCGTGAGACTCTGCTCCAGAAGAAAGTACACAAAGAACAAAAAAGAATTGTATGTGTAACAACTTTCAGTCCCCATGCCAATGCCCTGCGGAAAATGGTGACTCAGAACTGGCATTTGGTAAAAGATCTAAATAGCTAATTAAATGATATCCCACTGTTCGCTTTTAAAAAGGAAAAAAGTATTTCACAACATATTGTGAGGGCATCCTTGCCCCAAGCGTCAAAAACATCCCTCAGAAATATGCTGGGACTCCCACCCATACTAGGGCATCACAAATGTGGTAACTGTGTGTGTTGCGTTCAAACAACTGAAGGAGCGTTGTTCACCTTCAACAGCATATATTGGAAACACAAAACGTTTACAAATTGCCTTACCAAAAATGTAGTTTATGGGGTCACCTGTCCATGTCCTCAACTATATATTGGGAAAACAACCCAGGAGATCCGCCATCGGATCACGCAACACAAGTCAAGAATCAGGAAGGAGACACCAAACGCACCCCTGGAACATCATTGGATCACCCACCAACACAAGGAAGATTTACGATGGACTGTAATCTCGAAAATTGAGAGCGATACGCGTGGAGGCAATGTGGAGGAAAGATTGAATCAACGAGAGGCAATGTTAATAATGAAGTTCAATACTGCGGTCACTGGATTAAATGAGATTTCAGAAATTATGAGGGTGGACATATAACACTATGGCATACATAATGCAACCTTCGGAGTTGAAGCCAGCCTGCACAATAAGCACGTCTGTCCCTCGAGACAGATGTGTATTTTCCATTGTGTATAACACCATGCAGCCCTAGTTGGCCACTATACTATGTATAATAACGCCACATTTGAGTGGTATGGAACACTGAAGCAAGTGTTAAGAAATGTAAGAATATGGCATACATAATGAAACTTTAGGAGTTGAAGCCAGACTGCACGACAAAGCACGTCTGTCCCTTGAGACAGATGTGTAATTACCAATGTGTACAACACCATGCAGCCCCAATTGGCCACTATACTAGGTACAATGACGCCACACTTCAGTGGAATAGAACACTGAAGCAAGTGTTATCGCAACTCGTTTGCCCGTAGTGATAAAGTTTTTGTATAACTTTCAATTCGGGACGCTATCTCTTTAAGAACAATCAGGAGGCTCTATGACGTTGTAATCACGTGATAGAGTACATGCCCAATAACGGCGTTTGCTTCTTCAGACTGTTATCGCACACCACGGCAGTTCCAAAGAGAGGAGACGAATTCATTCACTAACGGTAAGCGGGAAAGAGGTGCTTGACAAGATCGAGCTCTTTTAGTACACAGCCGCTGGGATTAGGTCTAAACCCCGTATGCCGTTTCTTTCCTTTTCTTGTGTGCAGGCAGCGGGCAATTTAACTTCGCGCACGCTGGTCCCGGTTTTTCAAGAAGTCTATATAACATATGGTGAGTGGCTTTCCTCAATGCAACTTCGTAATTCGGCCAGAAAATAGAAAGCATTGTAAGTTCTGACAGACATTTTTCTTTACCCGTTAGATATGGCTATTCATTTCCTAACATAGGTAAGTGGGCACTTTGACCACAGGAGTAAAATAGAGCACTATTAGCTATGTCATATGGTAGCTGTGAATAGATGTGTCCATAAAATGCATGTTATGTCTTCTCATTTTTAGCTGTCTATCGTCTACCTAACATCCATTGGTGGAGTGCTTAGTTCACTCTCTTAAAGGTATGTTGAGAGGTGCCTAACAGGAGGCGCTAAATTACTAGCCTATTCTTGAGAATGTTTTTTTTCTATTAATGACACTTAAAAAGTTTTTTGTTTATTATTTTTTGTAGATTGTTGGTCCTGAGGAGAACTCCGCATTGGGGAGTTCGAAACGCGTCGACCCGGTTCTGGGTGTTTTTGTCAAAAATAAAATAGCGCTTGTAAATAGGGTGTACTAATAGGTTAAGTCCTGAGTATCTTACGAAGTATCAATCAAATCACCTGCAAGTGTATATATACAACGACAAAAGTATATATATATAGTTTTTTTTTACATTAGACCCTGTATATTTGCTTTGTTGTTTAGTATGATTGTGGATGGATGAATGGTTTGGCCAGAATGTAAGGTTGGATGTACTGTAAATTTTGTAAATTGTTATATATTGTAGAAATTATGTGTAAATATTAGTGTGTATTTTTTCGTTCTATTTGTATATACACCAAAATTAAGTTGGTTGTTAAAGTAAAAAAGTCCCCACTAGTGTTAAAATAAATAAATAAACTAGTGATGTAAAATCAAAAACGGACCCTTATGCTTTTCTTCATATAGGTCTTTTTCAAATTAGTGAAGTCGCGTCCGGTACTGGCACTTGTTTTGTTGTGTACTTTTCACAATAGCGGCACTGCAAATGAAGGGTGCACCATTATAAGATACAAATTTAAACATCCGGTTCCTTTGCCATTGTACTTACGTGAACCGATTATGTGGTGGTACTTTAATAGTACTATTTCGTAGAACGTCCAGTGTCAAACCAGGAGGCACTGTGAGGAAGCAGTGTGGGCGTCAAGGGGTGGGGGGGACGGGGGACGACGGGGGGGGGTGTAATGAGCTCCAGAACCGAGCAAAAATTTCTGAGCCCCCGGCAGTCACATATCTACACAGTACCTACAGCGGCTAGAAGTCCAGCGTTCAACCTGGAGGCGCTATGAGGAGGCAGTGGTGTGGGGCTTCAAGAGGCCTGCAGTCCCGTGGGGGGGGTGTAATGGGCTCCAGAGCTGGGTAGAAACGTCTGAGCCTGTCCGCCCTGACAGTCACATGTTTACCCAGAACGGCTAGAAGTCTAGTGTTCAACCGGGAGGCGCTATGAGGAGGCAGTGTGGGGCTTAAAGAGACCTGGAGAGTGTGTAATGAGCCCCAGAGCCGGGCAGACATGTCTGACCACGTCTGACCCAGCAGTCACATGTCTACACAGAACTCAGAGCGGCTAGAAGTCCAGTGTCAAACCAGGAGGCGCTGTGAGGAGGCAGTGTGGGGCGTCAAGAGAGAGGGGGGGTGTAATGAGCTCCAGAGCCGTAATGTCTGAGTCTGTCTACACAGAACTCAGAGCCCTAGAAGTCCAGTGTTCAACGAGGAGGCGCTATGAGGAGGGAGTGTGAGGTTTCAAGAGGCCCAGAGTCCCAGGGGGTGTAATGAACTCTAGAGAAGGAATGTCTGAGCCTGTTAGCCCGGCAGTCACATGTCTACGCAGAACAGAATGCAGAGCGGCTAGAAGGCACGTTTTCACCTGGGAGGCGCTATGAGGAGGCAATGTGGGGCTTCACCCCCACCCCACACACAGATCTCCAGACCAAGGCACGAAGGGCTCATCAGCTACCCCCGCTGCGCACGCCCAAGATCACACAGAGATGTGTACTCAAAGGGCACTAGCGCGGACGAGGCTCAGGGAAAGGGGGGATGTCTGCAAGCACTTTGTACACATTAAAGGATTTAGTGATAATCACCATCAGCAAACAGCCTGGAAGTAATAGAGTCACGCAGGGAGGCCTGCGAAGGGCGCCACTAAGGACAGACCGCCCTGTTGCTGCGGGTAAAGGTGCACGGCCCAGGGGGGTAATCGTGGAGCGGTGGATTCCTGCTTGATAAGGCGGCGCCAACTGCGAGCGTCCTGAGACCGCTACCCCAGGCGAGGGGTGACCTCCTGGTGGGATCGGACGGAGGCCCCCAGCGAGGACATAAAGTAAACTCAACACAGTAAGCTGCATGGCACACTGCTAGGCTGTGTGATGGTAGTGTGGGGGAGGGGCGAGAGGCGAGAAGCTCGGGGGTAACATGGCGCAGCGAGGTTTCACGGAACGGGCAGAGTGCAGGGAACACTCACCACAGACCAAAATGAGTGCAGGGTTCCGGGAGCGAGCCGCGGGGGGGGGGTTGCGGGGCTGCAGGGGAGAGCAGGACACGTCCATCCCGGCAACAGACACATTAGAAATGAGAAAAACAAACCTTGACAAAAAAAAAAAAACACCCGCCCACCGCTGCATGACGTCAAAAAAGGGGCGGGATGAGTAAAAATCGCCGGAACGCCCAAGAATCTGCTCTCTCTTCCAATGGCTAGCCTCCATTTATGGAGCTAGCCAATGGAAGTGAGAGGCGGGACAAAGGCACATACTGTTCCAACATAAGAATTCGCCTGCGCGAACGCTGCTGCGCAGCGGATCGCCAGGCGACACCTAAAAATGACAGCTAAAATCAACCAAACCAAAATGATTAGGATTACACATAAAGAAGACATTTTGCAACATCTCCTGACAATAGAGCATCTCGAATTATTATTAGTAGAAGGCATCTTTACTATGAAACAAGAGCCTTTCAAAACAAAAACAAAAATTTAAAAATTTTAAAATTACTAAATATACACCCCTCTTATTTACTTTTTTTTTAAAGAAAACCCTATTTTCTAACAGCTTTTCTTCGACCTTATGTCGTACATTGATGTGTTTTTTCCAGCTAACACAATTTCTTCGACCTTGTGTCACCTAACACAATTTCTTCAACCTTGTGTCAGAACAAAATCAATCATTATCACTTGTATCATCTAAATCTTCTTGGCTACTACTATTCACTTCAACTATGGTGGGATAATAATATAAGTCCACTCAGGTGACTTATACTTCTGATTAGGCTTTATTACTCTTTTTGCTCTATTACTTATCACTTCTATTTTCTTTCCTGCTTGATTTTTCTTATCTGAGTCTCCTCCCTTCTGACTTGAGACCTCATTAACTTGCTCTTTTGATCTGTTCACTAATTTGAATTTTAGACTCTCATTTTTATCTGGCCAATTATCTCCTTTTCTTAATAATTTCTTCTTTGGTTCAGTCAGATTACACTCTGCTCTCCAAGCTCTTTTCCTTGAATTTTTCACTTTGAATTCATCATCACTTTCATCTGATTCGCTTTCTGTGATGTCAATTTTAGATCCAGGTACTGCTTTACTCGGCAGTTTCACTCTGTTAGAAACATCATCCTTACAGCTGGTACTCGGAATTTAGTCTTCTTCTTCTTCTTCAATTACTTCCAACTTCCCAGTTTCAGAACTTACGTTCCTTCTTCCAGAGCTTCCAATCTGCTTTTCAATACTCTCCTGATCTTGAATCACCTCTTTTTCAGCTTCTTTTTCTGCTTCTTGATCTAGCAGATCTACATCATTTTCAGAGTCTTGTATCACAATCTCTTCAATTTCTTCATTCAATGCCTCATTCGCATTTGAATTTTCCAGATGTCGACCTTCTTGTCGATCTTCAGAATCTGGATTTCTTTCAGGTTCTTCTTCAGAATCTGAATCAGCTGTAGTGTCACCTTCGTCAGGATTTTCAGGAGCTGGCACGGGTATGGTGTGACTAGCATGAATCCATCTCTTCAATCCTCTACACTTTACTGCATTTGTTGTGACAAGTATCACCTGTCTTGCTTTCTGCCACCTGGGTACTAGGCAATTTCTTCTTCGGTATACTTTTGTTCTCACCCAGTCTCCTGGTAACAGATCATGAGCTTGTTCCTTCTCTTTTGTTATCACTTCAGTTCCCACCTGATGGAACACAGAAGTCACCACGTCAGATAGATTCTTGCAGTACTCCATTATGACGCTATCATTAATGCTCATTAGTTTACCAACTGGAACAAATGCTTGTCTCATAACTCTGCCCATGACAATTTCAAGGGGGCTCAAACCTGTTTTTCTATCTGGAGTACTTCTCAAAGACATCAAAACAAGTGGAAGTGTATCAGTCCACTTCATTCCTGTAGCTAAACACATTTTTGCTATTTTGTTTTTGATTGTTCCATTCACTTGTTCAACAACACCTGATGCTTCTGGTCTGTAAGCACAGTGTAACTTTTGTTTTATGTCCAGTGCTTCACAAATCAATTTTAGCAATCTGTTTTCAAAATGTGTGCCACGATCAGTCTCGACCGTCACTGGAAATCCATACCTTGGTATGATTTCTCTCAAAAGCAATTTTGCCACAGTAACTGAATCATTGTGACGTGTTGGGAATGTTTCCACCCATCTTGAAAACAGACAGATTATCACTAAAACATATCTTAACTTGTTATGTGGTGGCATGTGAATGAAATCAAGCTGTAATCTGGTAAAAGGACCACCCTCCCGTCCTATGGTTCCCATGCTCACAACAGTTTTTCTGTTTGGATTAATCTGCTGGCAGATTAAGCATCTCTGACAAAAAGATTCTGCAATTAGTCTGAACTTTGGATTGTACCATGTCTGCCTAAACAATCTAATCATTGAATCTCTTCCAATATGTCCTAGACCATGATACATTCGAGCCATGTCAGCAATCATGCTATCTGGCATTACTGGTCTGTCATCTTTGTAAACCCAAATCTCAACTTCCTCTCTCTGTCTGCAACCTGCTTTTAACCATGTGTCTTTTTCCTCATCACTTGCCTCATCTTGTAAATCTTTTACTCCTTGCCATGTCTCAACTACAGATGTTAGCATAAGTGAGTTAAAAACATGTTCATTGTCTTTTTCCTGATTAATGGACATATTATTCTTTGCACAAAATTTTGCAATTTCATCAGCATATGCATTTCCTTTTGTCATATAGTCATCACCTTTTTTGTGTGCTGTGCATTTTACAACAGCAATTTTCTCTGGTAGCTGAATACCATCGATCAGACTTTTGATCAATTTTGCATTCCTGATAGGAGTTCCCGCAGAAGTTAAATAACCTCTTTGAGACCAAAGCTGGCCATAGTCATGGACTACGCCATACCCATACTGACTATCAGTCACTATGGTAATTTTTAACTCTTTTCCTTTTTCACATGCACGAATCAAAGCAATCAATTCTGCTACTTGAGCTGAACGAATTCCTTTGAGACAGGAGGCTTCAATTACATCTGCAACAGTGCAGACAGAGTATGCTGCACTTAGAACACCTTCATCTGTTCTTAAGCATGAACCATCAACAAATAGAACATAATCTGATTCAGCTAAAGGGACATTTTTTATGTCCTGTCTGGGTTTGGTGCAATATTCTAATACATCCAAGCATTCATGATCAATATCATTTTCATTTCTGATTTCTGTTACAGTACCATCAGGCAATAATGTGGAAGGATTTAAATTCACACATCTTGCAATTGATACGTTATCTGATCCAAGAATAACTTTTTCATATTTTGTTAACCTGTTACTTGTCAAATGCTGTGTTTTGCTTCTAGTGAGAAGAATTTCAACTGAATGAGGTACATATACTTTTACAGGGAATCCCATTATTATCCCTTCACTTTGTTTTAAGCTCACACTTGTTGCAGCCACTGCTTTTAAGCAGCCTGGTAATGCTTTTGCAACAGGATCATGAACAGCTGGGAAATATGCTATTGGCTTTCTCAATCTTCCATGTCTTTGAATCAGGACTGATAAAGCACATCCTTCTCTTTCACTGCAATATAGCTCAAATTCCTTCTCATAGTCCGGCATTCCCAATGCTGGAGCTTCACACAAACTTTTCTTTAACTGTTCAAAAGCTTCTAACTCAGTTTCTGTTAGGGTAATCAGGTCTTTTATGTCTGCTTTTGTCAGTCTCTGCAATGGTTTTGCAATTACTGAAAATCCACTAATCCATTGACGACAATAACCTGCCATTCCTAGAAACATTCTGACCTGTCTTTGTGTTTTTGGAGGTTGCATTGCCTGAATCATTTTTATTCTCTCAATTGTCACTTGCCTGATTCCTTTTGCAATTCTATGACCAAGGTATTTCACTTCTTGTTTGCAAAACTGTAATTTTGCAGGAGACACTTTATGTCCCTCATCTTCCAAATGATTTAAAAAAATAATGGTATGTCACACAGTTATCTCGTGTTTTTGCAGCCACAAGGAGATCATCAATATACTGCACTAACGTTGATTTTCCAGGTAAATCTAGATTTTCCAAGGATTTCTTTAGCAACTGATTAAAAATAGATGGACTCTCTGTATACCCTTGAGGGATACAACACCATGCTAGGATACGGTCTTGGAACCTGAACGCAAAAATTTGTTGGCTTTCTGGATGCAATGGAACAGTAAAGAATGCATTACAAAGATCTATAACGGTGTACCATTCTGCATCATGCGGAATCTGATAAAGAATTACCGCTGGGTTTGGCACAACAGGGCAACATGGAACAACTATTTTATTAACCTTTCTCAGGTCTTGAACAATTCTGAAAGTTCCATTTGGCTTTTTGATTTCCATAATCGGTGAATTACATGGACTGCTTTCAATTTCTTTTAGAACACCTTGTTTTATGAATTTATCAATTGCAGGAATTACTCCTTCAATAACTTCTGCTTTCATTTTATACTGAGGAATGTTTGGTTAATCTACTCCTTGTTTTACTGATATTTTAACTGGGTGTACATTTTTCATCAAACCCATTTCGTTACCAGTGAAATCCCAAATTTTAGCATTGACTGTCTCTTTTAATTCTTCAGGTAGATTATTTTTATCAAATACAGGAAATAATTTACTTTCTTCTGCTTCAACCATTAACATTGTTAACTCATAAAGCCCATCTTCTTCTTGAGTTTGGAGCTCAATACCATCCGGTGAGCAATATATTTTACAGTTCATCTTACAAAGGATGTCCCTTCCTAACAAGTTTACCGGACTGCTGTTACAAACTACAAATGTATGCATATCCTTAAATTTACCAATTTCAACTTCAACTGGTTCTGTTAAATCTGTTTTAATTTGTTGATTAGCTACACCAACTACTTGGATCTTTTCACCAGAGAGAGGCAGGTTTTCAATTTCCACTGATCTAACAGTAGAACGGGTAGCACCAATGTCCACTAGAAAAATGATTTCTACATCATTCACTTTACCATTTACAAATGGACCAGCCTGATCTACCTCAAGAGTGGCTCCAAGCACACACTCTTCCTCCTCTCTCAGGCACCGTCATAAGTAATCCTCAGAATCACTCCCTCCATTTTCTTTTAACCAATACTGTTGAGAAACATTTGACACATTCACTCGTGGCGATCTGTTTACCTGTTCACCTCCGCAGAATCCTGTTTCTGTATTGAACCTCTGCACATTTACACAGTTTGGAAGTGGCGGTTGTGGTATCTGACTTTGCTGATTCACTACCTGTTGCTGTAGCTGTTGCTGCAGATTTATCTCATTCTGCATCTGTGGATTTAATGATGCTTTTTTAAATTTTCTGGGCGGATTCTTACATTCACGCTTCCAGTGTCCAATTTCGCCGCAATTAAAACATGGGAGTTTTTGCTTTAATTCTTCAATATTTCCCATCAATCTTGGCTTATTAAAATTACCTTTAAATTTCCCTTGATTCTGATTAACATTTTTGTTTTCTAGAGTTGCTATATGGTGTTCAGCCACTTTCACCTGTGCCCACATAGCTTTTTCTTTTAGCTTCTTTTGTTTAGCATCTAATTCATCACTACAGTATTTCGCTTTTCTCAAAATGTCATCTACTGAGAGCGATTGCCATCCAACTATTCCAAATCTTATCATTTCACCAATTTCAGGTCTTAAGCCATAAACAAATCTGTATATGAAATGGCTCATATCCTTTTCACTCAATTTTTCATAACCACTGTATTGTTTAAATACCAGCAGTAATCTTTCATAAAATGAATGTACTGATTCTTTTGGTTCTTGATTTGTTCTATCTATTTGAACCCTATCTACTTCTTTTTGGGGAATCTTGTTTTTCAACCACACAATTACCTTTTCGTACAGATTCATAACATCTGATGAAGGAGCACCTGTTACCTTATCTCGAGCAGGTTCTTCTTTAGGCCAATCTATAGAAATTTTACATTCTGTCCACAGATCTGATGGGACAACTATGTCAAAGAATCCATCAAGATCAATCCACAGAACTTTTGAAACTACTTGTCAATACCATTCCACAGGTTTTTCTCTCAGCCGAGGAAAATCATTTGTAAACAGTAAAATGTCGTGTCTTGTCCAAGGAACATGCACATACCCTCCTCCTGGTATTTCTCTCATTGGAAACTTATTTGCTACTTCTCCTCTTTCTCTTTTGTCTTCCTCTCTTTTCTTTGTCCATTTTACTCTCCACTTACTTAATTCACCCAATCTTTTAAGAAACACAATTAAATCTTTTATATGAATAATTCTTCCTGTGGTTGACAGAAATAAAGGAGCCTCCTTACTTGTGTGTTGTGCGGCCTCATTCTGCTGGGTAGATGTGATGAATATTTGACGCGGTCCCCAGACCGCGGAGGGAGCGCACCATCCAGAAACTGAACGGATGCTTGCAGGGGGAACCCTTCCCCTTGTGCGGAGGCACATGAGGACGTCATTGAACAGGCAAAGTACGATCCGGGGGCCCAATGGAGGGTTAAAAAATATATTTCAAAAGACTTGAACAATCTGGTCCCACTGGAGGGTGTAAATATGCATGATTAGAACCACATGAACCAGCGTGCATTGCAAAAGAACTTTACAAGAAAAAGGCACACCTGAGAGCAATTTGTTTTGTTTCATAGACACGCCTGGTATCCTGTGGGGACGCAAGCAAGCTACGGATTGTTCAAGAGCCTCTGAGGAAGGAGGGAGACACCCTCTGAAACGCGTCAGGCAAAGAAATAATCAAAACGGGATCGTAAGCTGCCTGTTGACAGAAATAAAGGAGCCTCCTTACTTGTGTGTTGTGCGGCCTCATTCTGCTGGGTAGATGTGATGAATATTTGACGCGGTCCCCAGACCGCGGAGGGAGCGCACCATCCAGAAACTGAACGGATGCTTGCAGGGGGAACCCTTCCCCTTGTGCGGAGGCACATGAGGACGTCATTGAACAGGCAAAGTACGATCCGGGGGCCCAATGGAGGGTTAAAAAATATATTTCAAAAGACTTGAACAATCTGGTCCCACTGGAGGGTGTAAATATGCATGATTAGAACCACATGAACCAGCGTGCATTGCAAAAGAACTTTACAAGAAAAAGGCACACCTGAGAGCAATTTGTTTTGTTTCATAGACACGCCTGGTATCCTGTGGGGACGCAAGCAAGCTACGGATTGTTCAAGAGCCTCTGAGGAAGGAGGGAGACACCCTCTGAAACGCGTCAGGCAAAGAAATAATCAAAACGGGATCGTAAGCTGCCTGTTGACAGAAATAAAGGAGCCTCCTTACTTGTGTGTTGCGCGGCCTCATTCTGCTGGGTAGATGTGATGAATATTTGACGCGGTCCCCAGACCGCGGAGGGAGCGCACCATCCAGAAACTGAACGGATGCTTGCAGGGGGAACCCTTCCCCTTGTGCGGAGGCACATGAGGACGTCATTGAACAGGCAAAGTACGATCCGGGGGCCCAATGGAGGGTTAAAAAATATATTTCAAAAGACTTGAACAATCTGGTCCCACTGGAGGGTGTAAATATGCATGATTAGAACCACATGAACCAGCGTGCATTGCAAAAGAACTTTACAAGAAAAAGGCACACCTGAGAGCAATTTGTTTTGTTTCATAGACACGCCTGGTATCCTGTGGGGACGCAAGCAAGCTACGGATTGTTCAAGAGCCTCTGAGGAAGGAGGGAGACACCCTCTGAAACGCGTCAGGCAAAGAAATAATCAAAACGGGATCGTAAGCTGCCTGTTGACAGAAATAAAGGAGCCTCCTTACTTGTGTGTTGTGCGGCCTCATTCTGCTGGGTAGATGTGATGAATATTTGACGCGGTCCCCAGACCGCGGAGGGAGCGCACCATCCAGAAACTGAACGGATGCTTGCAGGGGGAACCCTTCCCCTTGTGCGGAGGCACATGAGGACGTCATTGAACAGGCAAAGTACGATCCGGGGGCCCAATGGAGGGTTAAAAAATATATTTCAAAAGACTTGAACAATCTGGTCCCACTGGAGGGTGTAAATATGCATGATTAGAACCACATGAACCAGCGTGCATTGCAAAAGAACTTTACAAGAAAAAGGCACACCTGAGAGCAATTTGTTTTGTTTCATAGACACGCCTGGTATCCTGTGGGGACGCAAGCAAGCTACGGATTGTTCAAGAGCCTCTGAGGAAGGAGGGAGACACCCTCTGAAACGCGTCAGGCAAAGAAATAATCAAAACGGGATCGTAAGCTGCCTGTTGACAGAAATAAAGGAGCCTCCTTACTTGTGTGTTGTGCGGCCTCATTCTGCTGGGTAGATGTGATGAATATTTGACGCGGTCCCCAGACCGCGGAGGGAGCGCACCATCCAGAAACTGAACGGATGCTTGCAGGGGGAACCCTTCCCCTTGTGCGGAGGCACATGAGGACGTCATTGAACAGGCAAAGTACGATCCGGGGGCCCAATGGAGGGTTAAAAAATATATTTCAAAAGACTTGAACAATCTGGTCCCACTGGAGGGTGTAAATATGCATGATTAGAACCACATGAACCAGCGTGCATTGCAAAAGAACTTTACAAGAAAAAGGCACACCTGAGAGCAATTTGTTTTGTTTCATAGACACGCCTGGTATCCTGTGGGGACGCAAGCAAGCTACGGATTGTTCAAGAGCCTCTGAGGAAGGAGGGAGACACCCTCTGAAACGCGTCAGGCAAAGAAATAATCAAAACGGGATCGTAAGCTGCCTGTTGACAGAAATAAAGGAGCCTCCTTACTTGTGTGTTGTGCGGCCTCATTCTGCTGGGTAGATGTGATGAATATTTGACGCGGTCCCCAGACCGCGGAGGGAGCGCACCATCCAGAAACTGAACGGATGCTTGCAGGGGGAACCCTTCCCCTTGTGCGGAGGCACATGAGGACGTCATTGAACAGGCAAAGTACGATCCGGGGGCCCAATGGAGGGTTAAAAAATATATTTCAAAAGACTTGAACAATCTGGTCCCACTGGAGGGTGTAAATATGCATGATTAGAACCACATGAACCAGCGTGCATTGCAAAAGAACTTTACAAGAAAAAGGCACACCTGAGAGCAATTTGTTTTGTTTCATAGACACGCCTGGTATCCTGTGGGGACGCAAGCAAGCTACGGATTGTTCAAGAGCCTCTGAGGAAGGAGGGAGACACCCTCTGAAACGCGTCAGGCAAAGAAATAATCAAAACGGGATCGTAAGCTGCCTGTTGACAGAAATAAAGGAGCCTCCTTACTTGTGTGTTGTGCGGCCTCATTCTGCTGGGTAGATGTGATGAATATTTGACGCGGTCCCCAGACCGCGGAGGGAGCGCACCATCCAGAAACTGAACGGATGCTTGCAGGGGGAACCCTTCCCCTTGTGCGGAGGCACATGAGGACGTCATTGAACAGGCAAAGTACGATCCGGGGGCCCAATGGAGGGTTAAAAAATATATTTCAAAAGACTTGAACAATCTGGTCCCACTGGAGGGTGTAAATATGCATGATTAGAACCACATGAACCAGCGTGCATTGCAAAAGAACTTTACAAGAAAAAGGCACACCTGAGAGCAATTTGTTTTGTTTCATAGACACGCCTGGTATCCTGTGGGGACGCAAGCAAGCTACGGATTGTTCAAGAGCCTCTGAGGAAGGAGGGAGACACCCTCTGAAACGCGTCAGGCAAAGAAATAATCAAAACGGGATCGTAAGCTGCCTGTTGACAGAAATAAAGGAGCCTCCTTACTTGTGTGTTGCGCGGCCTCATTCTGCTGGGTAGATGTGATGAATATTTGACGCGGTCCCCAGACCGCGGAGGGAGCGCACCATCCAGAAACTGAACGGATGCTTGCAGGGGGAACCCTTCCCCTTGTGCGGAGGCACATGAGGACGTCATTGAACAGGCAAAGTACGATCCGGGGGCCCAATGGAGGGTTAAAAAATATATTTCAAAAGACTTGAACAATCTGGTCCCACTGGAGGGTGTAAATATGCATGATTAGAACCACATGAACCAGCGTGCATTGCAAAAGAACTTTACAAGAAAAAGGCACACCTGAGAGCAATTTGTTTTGTTTCATAGACACGCCTGGTATCCTGTGGGGACGCAAGCAAGCTACGGATTGTTCAAGAGCCTCTGAGGAAGGAGGGAGACACCCTCTGAAACGCGTCAGGCAAAGAAATAATCAAAACGGGATCGTAAGCTGCCTGTTGACAGAAATAAAGGAGCCTCCTTACTTGTGTGTTGTGCGGCCTCATTCTGCTGGGTAGATGTGATGAATATTTGACGCGGTCCCCAGACCGCGGAGGGAGCGCACCATCCAGAAACTGAACGGATGCTTGCAGGGGGAACCCTTCCCCTTGTGCGGAGGCACATGAGGACGTCATTGAACAGGCAAAGTACGATCCGGGGGCCCAATGGAGGGTTAAAAAATATATTTCAAAAGACTTGAACAATCTGGTCCCACTGGAGGGTGTAAATATGCATGATTAGAACCACATGAACCAGCGTGCATTGCAAAAGAACTTTACAAGAAAAAGGCACACCTGAGAGCAATTTGTTTTGTTTCATAGACACGCCTGGTATCCTGTGGGGACGCAAGCAAGCTACGGATTGTTCAAGAGCCTCTGAGGAAGGAGGGAGACACCCTCTGAAACGCGTCAGGCAAAGAAATAATCAAAACGGGATCGTAAGCTGCCTGTTGACAGAAATAAAGGAGCCTCCTTACTTGTGTGTTGTGCGGCCTCATTCTGCTGGGTAGATGTGATGAATATTTGACGCGGTCCCCAGACCGCGGAGGGAGCGCACCATCCAGAAACTGAACGGATGCTTGCAGGGGGAACCCTTCCCCTTGTGCGGAGGCACATGAGGACGTCATTGAACAGGCAAAGTACGATCCGGGGGCCCAATGGAGGGTTAAAAAATATATTTCAAAAGACTTGAACAATCTGGTCCCACTGGAGGGTGTAAATATGCATGATTAGAACCACATGAACCAGCGTGCATTGCAAAAGAACTTTACAAGAAAAAGGCACACCTGAGAGCAATTTGTTTTGTTTCATAGACACGCCTGGTATCCTGTGGGGACGCAAGCAAGCTACGGATTGTTCAAGAGCCTCTGAGGAAGGAGGGAGACACCCTCTGAAACGCGTCAGGCAAAGAAATAATCAAAACGGGATCGTAAGCTGCCTGTTGACAGAAATAAAGGAGCCTCCTTACTTGTGTGTTGTGCGGCCTCATTCTGCTGGGTAGATGTGATGAATATTTGACGCGGTCCCCAGACCGCGGAGGGAGCGCACCATCCAGAAACTGAACGGATGCTTGCAGGGGGAACCCTTCCCCTTGTGCGGAGGCACATGAGGACGTCATTGAACAGGCAAAGTACGATCCGGGGGCCCAATGGAGGGTTAAAAAATATATTTCAAAAGACTTGAACAATCTGGTCCCACTGGAGGGTGTAAATATGCATGATTAGAACCACATGAACCAGCGTGCATTGCAAAAGAACTTTACAAGAAAAAGGCACACCTGAGAGCAATTTGTTTTGTTTCATAGACACGCCTGGTATCCTGTGGGGACGCAAGCAAGCTACGGATTGTTCAAGAGCCTCTGAGGAAGGAGGGAGACACCCTCTGAAACGCGTCAGGCAAAGAAATAATCAAAACGGGATCGTAAGCTGCCTGTTGACAGAAATAAAGGAGCCTCCTTACTTGTGTGTTGTGCGGCCTCATTCTGCTGGGTAGATGTGATGAATATTTGACGCGGTCCCCAGACCGCGGAGGGAGCGCACCATCCAGAAACTGAACGGATGCTTGCAGGGGGAACCCTTCCCCTTGTGCGGAGGCACATGAGGACGTCATTGAACAGGCAAAGTACGATCCGGGGGCCCAATGGAGGGTTAAAAAATATATTTCAAAAGACTTGAACAATCTGGTCCCACTGGAGGGTGTAAATATGCATGATTAGAACCACATGAACCAGCGTGCATTGCAAAAGAACTTTACAAGAAAAAGGCACACCTGAGAGCAATTTGTTTTGTTTCATAGACACGCCTGGTATCCTGTGGGGACGCAAGCAAGCTACGGATTGTTCAAGAGCCTCTGAGGAAGGAGGGAGACACCCTCTGAAACGCGTCAGGCAAAGAAATAATCAAAACGGGATCGTAAGCTGCCTGTTGACAGAAATAAAGGAGCCTCCTTACTTGTGTGTTGTGCGGCCTCATTCTGCTGGGTAGATGTGATGAATATTTGACGCGGTCCCCAGACCGCGGAGGGAGCGCACCATCCAGAAACTGAACGGATGCTTGCAGGGGGAACCCTTCCCCTTGTGCGGAGGCACATGAGGACGTCATTGAACAGGCAAAGTACGATCCGGGGGCCCAATGGAGGGTTAAAAAATATATTTCAAAAGACTTGAACAATCTGGTCCCACTGGAGGGTGTAAATATGCATGATTAGAACCACATGAACCAGCGTGCATTGCAAAAGAACTTTACAAGAAAAAGGCACACCTGAGAGCAATTTGTTTTGTTTCATAGACACGCCTGGTATCCTGTGGGGACGCAAGCAAGCTACGGATTGTTCAAGAGCCTCTGAGGAAGGAGGGAGACACCCTCTGAAACGCGTCAGGCAAAGAAATAATCAAAACGGGATCGTAAGCTGCCTGTTGACAGAAATAAAGGAGCCTCCTTACTTGTGTGTTGTGCGGCCTCATTCTGCTGGGTAGATGTGATGAATATTTGACGCGGTCCCCAGACCGCGGAGGGAGCGCACCATCCAGAAACTGAACGGATGCTTGCAGGGGGAACCCTTCCCCTTGTGCGGAGGCACATGAGGACGTCATTGAACAGGCAAAGTACGATCCGGGGGCCCAATGGAGGGTTAAAAAATATATTTCAAAAGACTTGAACAATCTGGTCCCACTGGAGGGTGTAAATATGCATGATTAGAACCACATGAACCAGCGTGCATTGCAAAAGAACTTTACAAGAAAAAGGCACACCTGAGAGCAATTTGTTTTGTTTCATAGACACGCCTGGTATCCTGTGGGGACGCAAGCAAGCTACGGATTGTTCAAGAGCCTCTGAGGAAGGAGGGAGACACCCTCTGAAACGCGTCAGGCAAAGAAATAATCAAAACGGGATCGTAAGCTGCCTGTTGACAGAAATAAAGGAGCCTCCTTACTTGTGTGTTGTGCGGCCTCATTCTGCTGGGTAGATGTGATGAATATTTGACGCGGTCCCCAGACCGCGGAGGGAGCGCACCATCCAGAAACTGAACGGATGCTTGCAGGGGGAACCCTTCCCCTTGTGCGGAGGCACATGAGGACGTCATTGAACAGGCAAAGTACGATCCGGGGGCCCAATGGAGGGTTAAAAAATATATTTCAAAAGACTTGAACAATCTGGTCCCACTGGAGGGTGTAAATATGCATGATTAGAACCACATGAACCAGCGTGCATTGCAAAAGAACTTTACAAGAAAAAGGCACACCTGAGAGCAATTTGTTTTGTTTCATAGACACGCCTGGTATCCTGTGGGGACGCAAGCAAGCTACGGATTGTTCAAGAGCCTCTGAGGAAGGAGGGAGACACCCTCTGAAACGCGTCAGGCAAAGAAATAATCAAAACGGGATCGTAAGCTGCCTGTTGACAGAAATAAAGGAGCCTCCTTACTTGTGTGTTGTGCGGCCTCATTCTGCTGGGTAGATGTGATGAATATTTGACGCGGTCCCCAGACCGCGGAGGGAGCGCACCATCCAGAAACTGAACGGATGCTTGCAGGGGGAACCCTTCCCCTTGTGCGGAGGCACATGAGGACGTCATTGAACAGGCAAAGTACGATCCGGGGGCCCAATGGAGGGTTAAAAAATATATTTCAAAAGACTTGAACAATCTGGTCCCACTGGAGGGTGTAAATATGCATGATTAGAACCACATGAACCAGCGTGCATTGCAAAAGAACTTTACAAGAAAAAGGCACACCTGAGAGCAATTTGTTTTGTTTCATAGACACGCCTGGTATCCTGTGGGGACGCAAGCAAGCTACGGATTGTTCAAGAGCCTCTGAGGAAGGAGGGAGACACCCTCTGAAACGCGTCAGGCAAAGAAATAATCAAAACGGGATCGTAAGCTGCCTGTTGACAGAAATAAAGGAGCCTCCTTACTTGTGTGTTGTGCGGCCTCATTCTGCTGGGTAGATGTGATGAATATTTGACGCGGTCCCCAGACCGCGGAGGGAGCGCACCATCCAGAAACTGAACGGATGCTTGCAGGGGGAACCCTTCCCCTTGTGCGGAGGCACATGAGGACGTCATTGAACAGGCAAAGTACGATCCGGGGGCCCAATGGAGGGTTAAAAAATATATTTCAAAAGACTTGAACAATCTGGTCCCACTGGAGGGTGTAAATATGCATGATTAGAACCACATGAACCAGCGTGCATTGCAAAAGAACTTTACAAGAAAAAGGCACACCTGAGAGCAATTTGTTTTGTTTCATAGACACGCCTGGTATCCTGTGGGGACGCAAGCAAGCTACGGATTGTTCAAGAGCCTCTGAGGAAGGAGGGAGACACCCTCTGAAACGCGTCAGGCAAAGAAATAATCAAAACGGGATCGTAAGCTGCCTGTTGACAGAAATAAAGGAGCCTCCTTACTTGTGTGTTGTGCGGCCTCATTCTGCTGGGTAGATGTGATGAATATTTGACGCGGTCCCCAGACCGCGGAGGGAGCGCACCATCCAGAAACTGAACGGATGCTTGCAGGGGGAACCCTTCCCCTTGTGCGGAGGCACATGAGGACGTCATTGAACAGGCAAAGTACGATCCGGGGGCCCAATGGAGGGTTAAAAAATATATTTCAAAAGACTTGAACAATCTGGTCCCACTGGAGGGTGTAAATATGCATGATTAGAACCACATGAACCAGCGTGCATTGCAAAAGAACTTTACAAGAAAAAGGCACACCTGAGAGCAATTTGTTTTGTTTCATAGACACGCCTGGTATCCTGTGGGGACGCAAGCAAGCTACGGATTGTTCAAGAGCCTCTGAGGAAGGAGGGAGACACCCTCTGAAACGCGTCAGGCAAAGAAATAATCAAAACGGGATCGTAAGCTGCCTGTTGACAGAAATAAAGGAGCCTCCTTACTTGTGTGTTGTGCGGCCTCATTCTGCTGGGTAGATGTGATGAATATTTGACGCGGTCCCCAGACCGCGGAGGGAGCGCACCATCCAGAAACTGAACGGATGCTTGCAGGGGGAACCCTTCCCCTTGTGCGGAGGCACATGAGGACGTCATTGAACAGGCAAAGTACGATCCGGGGGCCCAATGGAGGGTTAAAAAATATATTTCAAAAGACTTGAACAATCTGGTCCCACTGGAGGGTGTAAATATGCATGATTAGAACCACATGAACCAGCGTGCATTGCAAAAGAACTTTACAAGAAAAAGGCACACCTGAGAGCAATTTGTTTTGTTTCATAGACACGCCTGGTATCCTGTGGGGACGCAAGCAAGCTACGGATTGTTCAAGAGCCTCTGAGGAAGGAGGGAGACACCCTCTGAAACGCGTCAGGCAAAGAAATAATCAAAACGGGATCGTAAGCTGCCTGTTGACAGAAATAAAGGAGCCTCCTTACTTGTGTGTTGTGCGGCCTCATTCTGCTGGGTAGATGTGATGAATATTTGACGCGGTCCCCAGACCGCGGAGGGAGCGCACCATCCAGAAACTGAACGGATGCTTGCAGGGGGAACCCTTCCCCTTGTGCGGAGGCACATGAGGACGTCATTGAACAGGCAAAGTACGATCCGGGGGCCCAATGGAGGGTTAAAAAATATATTTCAAAAGACTTGAACAATCTGGTCCCACTGGAGGGTGTAAATATGCATGATTAGAACCACATGAACCAGCGTGCATTGCAAAAGAACTTTACAAGAAAAAGGCACACCTGAGAGCAATTTGTTTTGTTTCATAGACACGCCTGGTATCCTGTGGGGACGCAAGCAAGCTACGGATTGTTCAAGAGCCTCTGAGGAAGGAGGGAGACACCCTCTGAAACGCGTCAGGCAAAGAAATAATCAAAACGGGATCGTAAGCTGCCTGTTGACAGAAATAAAGGAGCCTCCTTACTTGTGTGTTGTGCGGCCTCATTCTGCTGGGTAGATGTGATGAATATTTGACGCGGTCCCCAGACCGCGGAGGGAGCGCACCATCCAGAAACTGAACGGATGCTTGCAGGGGGAACCCTTCCCCTTGTGCGGAGGCACATGAGGACGTCATTGAACAGGCAAAGTACGATCCGGGGGCCCAATGGAGGGTTAAAAAATATATTTCAAAAGACTTGAACAATCTGGTCCCACTGGAGGGTGTAAATATGCATGATTAGAACCACATGAACCAGCGTGCATTGCAAAAGAACTTTACAAGAAAAAGGCACACCTGAGAGCAATTTGTTTTGTTTCATAGACACGCCTGGTATCCTGTGGGGACGCAAGCAAGCTACGGATTGTTCAAGAGCCTCTGAGGAAGGAGGGAGACACCCTCTGAAACGCGTCAGGCAAAGAAATAATCAAAACGGGATCGTAAGCTGCCTGTTGACAGAAATAAAGGAGCCTCCTTACTTGTGTGTTGTGCGGCCTCATTCTGCTGGGTAGATGTGATGAATATTTGACGCGGTCCCCAGACCGCGGAGGGAGCGCACCATCCAGAAACTGAACGGATGCTTGCAGGGGGAACCCTTCCCCTTGTGCGGAGGCACATGAGGACGTCATTGAACAGGCAAAGTACGATCCGGGGGCCCAATGGAGGGTTAAAAAATATATTTCAAAAGACTTGAACAATCTGGTCCCACTGGAGGGTGTAAATATGCATGATTAGAACCACATGAACCAGCGTGCATTGCAAAAGAACTTTACAAGAAAAAGGCACACCTGAGAGCAATTTGTTTTGTTTCATAGACACGCCTGGTATCCTGTGGGGACGCAAGCAAGCTACGGATTGTTCAAGAGCCTCTGAGGAAGGAGGGAGACACCCTCTGAAACGCGTCAGGCAAAGAAATAATCAAAACGGGATCGTAAGCTGCCTGTTGACAGAAATAAAGGAGCCTCCTTACTTGTGTGTTGTGCGGCCTCATTCTGCTGGGTAGATGTGATGAATATTTGACGCGGTCCCCAGACCGCGGAGGGAGCGCACCATCCAGAAACTGAACGGATGCTTGCAGGGGGAACCCTTCCCCTTGTGCGGAGGCACATGAGGACGTCATTGAACAGGCAAAGTACGATCCGGGGGCCCAATGGAGGGTTAAAAAATATATTTCAAAAGACTTGAACAATCTGGTCCCACTGGAGGGTGTAAATATGCATGATTAGAACCACATGAACCAGCGTGCATTGCAAAAGAACTTTACAAGAAAAAGGCACACCTGAGAGCAATTTGTTTTGTTTCATAGACACGCCTGGTATCCTGTGGGGACGCAAGCAAGCTACGGATTGTTCAAGAGCCTCTGAGGAAGGAGGGAGACACCCTCTGAAACGCGTCAGGCAAAGAAATAATCAAAACGGGATCGTAAGCTGCCTGTTGACAGAAATAAAGGAGCCTCCTTACTTGTGTGTTGTGCGGCCTCATTCTGCTGGGTAGATGTGATGAATATTTGACGCGGTCCCCAGACCGCGGAGGGAGCGCACCATCCAGAAACTGAACGGATGCTTGCAGGGGGAACCCTTCCCCTTGTGCGGAGGCACATGAGGACGTCATTGAACAGGCAAAGTACGATCCAGGGGCCCAATGGAGGGTTAAAAAATATATTTCAAAAGACTTGAACAATCTGGTCCCACTGGAGGGTGTAAATATGCATGATTAGAACCACATGAACCAGCGTGCATTGCAAAAGAACTTTACAAGAAAAAGGCACACCTGAGAGCAATTTGTTTTGTTTCATAGACACGCCTGGTATCCTGTGGGGACGCAAGCAAGCTACGGATTGTTCAAGAGCCTCTGAGGAAGGAGGGAGACACCCTCTGAAACGCGTCAGGCAAAGAAATAATCAAAACGGGATCGTAAGCTGCCTGTTGACAGAAATAAAGGAGCCTCCTTACTTGTGTGTTGTGCGGCCTCATTCTGCTGGGTAGATGTGATGAATATTTGACGCGGTCCCCAGACCGCGGAGGGAGCGCACCATCCAGAAACTGAACGGATGCTTGCAGGGGGAACCCTTCCCCTTGTGCGGAGGCACATGAGGACGTCATTGAACAGGCAAAGTACGATCCGGGGGCCCAATGGAGGGTTAAAAAATATATTTCAAAAGACTTGAACAATCTGGTCCCACTGGAGGGTGTAAATATGCATGATTAGAACCACATGAACCAGCGTGCATTGCAAAAGAACTTTACAAGAAAAAGGCACACCTGAGAGCAATTTGTTTTGTTTCATAGACACGCCTGGTATCCTGTGGGGACGCAAGCAAGCTACGGATTGTTCAAGAGCCTCTGAGGAAGGAGGGAGACACCCTCTGAAACGCGTCAGGCAAAGAAATAATCAAAACGGGATCGTAAGCTGCCTGTTGACAGAAATAAAGGAGCCTCCTTACTTGTGTGTTGTGCGGCCTCATTCTGCTGGGTAGATGTGATGAATATTTGACGCGGTCCCCAGACCGCGGAGGGAGCGCACCATCCAGAAACTGAACGGATGCTTGCAGGGGGAACCCTTCCCCTTGTGCGGAGGCACATGAGGACGTCATTGAACAGGCAAAGTACGATCCGGGGGCCCAATGGAGGGTTAAAAAATATATTTCAAAAGACTTGAACAATCTGGTCCCACTGGAGGGTGTAAATATGCATGATTAGAACCACATGAACCAGCGTGCATTGCAAAAGAACTTTACAAGAAAAAGGCACACCTGAGAGCAATTTGTTTTGTTTCATAGACACGCCTGGTATCCTGTGGGGACGCAAGCAAGCTACGGATTGTTCAAGAGCCTCTGAGGAAGGAGGGAGACACCCTCTGAAACGCGTCAGGCAAAGAAATAATCAAAACGGGATCGTAAGCTGCCTGTTGACAGAAATAAAGGAGCCTCCTTACTTGTGTGTTGTGCGGCCTCATTCTGCTGGGTAGATGTGATGAATATTTGACGCGGTCCCCAGACCGCGGAGGGAGCGCACCATCCAGAAACTGAACGGATGCTTGCAGGGGGAACCCTTCCCCTTGTGCGGAGGCACATGAGGACGTCATTGAACAGGCAAAGTACGATCCGGGGGCCCAATGGAGGGTTAAAAAATATATTTCAAAAGACTTGAACAATCTGGTCCCACTGGAGGGTGTAAATATGCATGATTAGAACCACATGAACCAGCGTGCATTGCAAAAGAACTTTACAAGAAAAAGGCACACCTGAGAGCAATTTGTTTTGTTTCATAGACACGCCTGGTATCCTGTGGGGACGCAAGCAAGCTACGGATTGTTCAAGAGCCTCTGAGGAAGGAGGGAGACACCCTCTGAAACGCGTCAGGCAAAGAAATAATCAAAACGGGATCGTAAGCTGCCTGTTGACAGAAATAAAGGAGCCTCCTTACTTGTGTGTTGTGCGGCCTCATTCTGCTGGGTAGATGTGATGAATATTTGACGCGGTCCCCAGACCGCGGAGGGAGCGCACCATCCAGAAACTGAACGGATGCTTGCAGGGGGAACCCTTCCCCTTGTGCGGAGGCACATGAGGACGTCATTGAACAGGCAAAGTACGATCCGGGGGCCCAATGGAGGGTTAAAAAATATATTTCAAAAGACTTGAACAATCTGGTCCCACTGGAGGGTGTAAATATGCATGATTAGAACCACATGAACCAGCGTGCATTGCAAAAGAACTTTACAAGAAAAAGGCACACCTGAGAGCAATTTGTTTTGTTTCATAGACACGCCTGGTATCCTGTGGGGACGCAAGCAAGCTACGGATTGTTCAAGAGCCTCTGAGGAAGGAGGGAGACACCCTCTGAAACGCGTCAGGCAAAGAAATAATCAAAACGGGATCGTAAGCTGCCTGTTGACAGAAATAAAGGAGCCTCCTTACTTGTGTGTTGTGCGGCCTCATTCTGCTGGGTAGATGTGATGAATATTTGACGCGGTCCCCAGACCGCGGAGGGAGCGCACCATCCAGAAACTGAACGGATGCTTGCAGGGGGAACCCTTCCCCTTGTGCGGAGGCACATGAGGACGTCATTGAACAGGCAAAGTACGATCCGGGGGCCCAATGGAGGGTTAAAAAATATATTTCAAAAGACTTGAACAATCTGGTCCCACTGGAGGGTGTAAATATGCATGATTAGAACCACATGAACCAGCGTGCATTGCAAAAGAACTTTACAAGAAAAAGGCACACCTGAGAGCAATTTGTTTTGTTTCATAGACACGCCTGGTATCCTGTGGGGACGCAAGCAAGCTACGGATTGTTCAAGAGCCTCTGAGGAAGGAGGGAGACACCCTCTGAAACGCGTCAGGCAAAGAAATAATCAAAACGGGATCGTAAGCTGCCTGTTGACAGAAATAAAGGAGCCTCCTTACTTGTGTGTTGTGCGGCCTCATTCTGCTGGGTAGATGTGATGAATTCTTCCTGTGGTATTCATGTTTTCAATGTCTTTTTCAGAGAAATCCACTCTATAATGTTTCTGCAAATTTTTCTGTCTACTTAAATCTACTTCTAATTCAGCAGCCATTTCCTCTAATTGATCATACTTCTTTCTCGTTTTCCATTGTATGCTTTTACAAATAAATAATAATTCATCATCCTGATATAGCTTCAAACTGTCAGTCCCAATTGTACCAATATTCAATTCCTCCAAAACCGCTTTTAACTTTGCAACATCAAGTAATTTAAATTCTGGGCTTTGTGGGGAGTGCGTTAAATCTATTTTATTTATGCTCTTTTCCGGAGTTCCAGAATTAGAATCTGCACCAGATGGAGTTTTATTTGACAAACTTTGATTAAAAGTTAAGTCAGGCATCATTGTTTTCTCTCGGTGAATTTCAGATAAATCTGAATAAAATTTTTCAGCCACTTTCTGTATTTCTGCATTTAATGGAACAGTCAAGGTTGAATGTTTAACTTCTTTTTGATCAAATACTGAAAGAACAGGTCCAATCGTTACTGGTACTGTTACTGCTTCCATGCTTTTAGTTAACTGCTGTATTAATTCATCTTTTGATCGGAAATATTCTGAGGTATTTGGTAATTCCTGACTTCTTTCTGTTCTCATTACATTTCTTGGAGTTTCATTTCTCTGAACTGGGGTTTCAGCATAATTTCTATTCTCCTCTGATATACTAGAATTGGATCTTGTTTCTACTCTTTCAGGTGTTTTTCCACTATTCTGATTTAATCTGGGTGATGCCTCATCAATAATTTCTCTTGGAGGAGCACTCGGGGAAGTTCCTGGAGGAACTCTTGGGGAAGACCATGAACAAACTGGTTGATAAGGTGGCGGTTTCGGTTTTGTAATATAAATCTCCTCTAAAACTGCATCTTCTAAATCACTTTCTCCACCATTATTATTTTTCTTTTGAGCACTCTTTTGATCAGTTGCCTCACCAAATATTGCTGGATACAGACCATCACACATGTCTGCACGTTTCCATCGACGCATTCTATCCTCATGAGTTTCCCTATTAATGTCTAATCTAGTACCTTTTGTTACACCTCTACTTTCTCGTTCTAATTCAAACATTTCATCCTCCCATTCAGCAAAAGCCTCAAATTGAGTAGGTCTAGGTCTTGGTACAAGAGCCATCATTTTTTCTCTTAAGTTTTTCAAAACCTTAATGTTAAATGATCCATCTTCCGGCAATGCTAATACACCATCATTTTGTGTATATTCCATCCAATTCTCAATCCAAAGACAAGTATGATAACCATATTCACCTAACATATAAGCTGCAGGTGTTTTGTACTTATGAATTAATCTTCCACCTCGCGTTTCAATTTTCTTGTCAGGTTTCAATTTATTTTTCAATTTCTGAAACCAAGAAAGCTTCTTTTCCTCTTTAATGTAATAATAATCCATGTTTTAAACAATTCCACTTACTTTGGAATAGATCGTAACAATTACCTTGTTGTTCCGCAAAACCAACCAATCCGTGCGCGAAACTCACTAACAAGCCAATCAGGTTGAGCTACGTCAGTATTCTGCTCAACCAATAGAATTGCTGCTTTTCAGAATAAGCCAATCAGCTGCAAGCCTGCCTAGTCACATGAGCCAATCAGTGCGCGAATACTGTGAAGTATGCTAGCCAATCACAGCGCGACACTAGTGATGTATACTGCTGCTGCAGCTTCTCTGTCCCCGCTCCGCTGTGACACTGACACCTCCTTTACAAAATATTTTCACAGCGCCATATTTTACTAATCTTTTCAATGGAATTCAGTTAGTAACTCCACAAAAACAAACCATTTGTCTGTTTCGCTAAATAAAGTGATAGCTCTCCCAGTCATTCAGGCATTCTTTTGTGTGAAATAGACGACGCTATTCTCACAGAATATTTAAATTCGTTGATAAAGTAAGGCTACTCTACCCTTCTAACAAGTAATAACGAACTTGTTACTATCTGAATGCACATATACTAACAATTCAAAGTTTCACTCGATCGTATATTACAAAATCATTTACACACATTCAAACGGAAAAAATGCCTAACCATACATACATAAATCTTGGTAGGACTTTAACCCACGCTAGAAATCCTCACTCGCTAGTAAGATAGACGACGCTTCCTTACCCTTCACACAAGCTTAGATAAAATCTACTACTCTTTTCACAGTGAATTTTAAAACAGGACACCAGTCCCTATACTCAAAAGCTACAATTTCATAGACAATCCTCACTATACATTTTACCTTACTCACCTAAAATCCCTAAACTTGTGCTGTACGTCCACAACACTAGTGTTATATGACAATACCACTATTTTGAAACAGAACAAATGCACTGTGCAACTTCACCTGTTACACTACTCTTACCGGCACAACTAGGAATTTTCACACTGCTGGAAAAGACCTTTTGACTACATATAACAACTGAACAGACTTAACATATGTTAAACATCGAACCTATGTAGTTACCATGTAGCATGTCAGTTACCATAGTAACCATAACTCTGCTACCAAGAAAATGATCCAGTGCTCCCAATGAAAAACTGTCTCACCAACGCTACCCAACACCACAATACTTAGCATTAATCATAAATCACTCACAAAGGCCCATAAACAAAGAGACAATTTTTGGGCGACTGAATCATGTGACCTAATTAATCAGAACTATTCACAAACTATTTACATATTTATATATATCTGCAGTTTATCTTTTCTCACCATGGTTTTAAACATTTATCATTTTAATTAAGTCACTTAGGTAAATGGATCAACTAATGGTAACTAGACCATGAATAAACAAGACCAGCTTGTTGTTTCAAAAATCTAATTTTTATTGTAACTTTATTATTCAAGAAAGAGCATTTTATTAAAAATCTTAATTTTATTAGCGATAAGAAAGCAGCATTTTTAAGGAAATGATTTATTAGACTGACATCTTCAAAGCAAATCAGTAAGCATGAATTAAAGCAAAATAACAGTTTCCATTCCCTCAAACTATTTCCCTGACTATTCTTGCTTCACCTAGAAAGGAAAAATCAATTCAAGACTGCTGTCCTTACGTGAGCCAAAAGTCCGACAGCATGTCACCTCAATCAGGAATCGGAAAGCGAGAAGGGCACCCTCCTGCCCATGAGGTCAAGTTTTATACCTTTCTATCTAGCTAAATTTTCTACAAATTATATAATTTCTCAGAAATCCACACCGCTCATTGGCTGCGCCATGTCAGTCCAAGATTAAGGCGTTAGGTCATCTCCGTTTCTAAACCAAGTACAGGCTTTTCTTTAGCCCTATTGTCCTCAGCTTTCGTGTCATTTGGCTTCCTCAAAAGAGAAACATTTCTCTCGAGTTATACAGTTCACAACTTCCTTGCCTTGGAAATCTTGCTGGCTTCCTGTCCTTGAGCCATTTTCTCCAAGAGCACGTTTAGCACAACTTATTAAGCTCCATTTTCTGACAAAAATGTCAATGTGGCAAAAATTTCCACTTCTCAAGTGGGACAGGACAGGATTCGTAACGCCATTTCTTAGCATGCCTTAGGCCTCACTCGGAAACTATTATTCAAACAAACACAAGACATCAGTTAATTAAAGAATTGAGACCCATTCTGTTACCCACCCCCTTTGCAAAATAATCCCGTTAATTTATGTTACCTAGCTGAGCACACAAAGCAGCATTTATATCTACCTTCTTCTTTTAGACTGCAAGGATTCTCCACGAGCTTTTGTCACAGAAAAGACATAACGTAAGCACACAAAATAAGCACATGCCATTAGTTAAAACGGCCGCATTTAATACTGACAAAGACAATAGACAAGGTTAGTTTATTAGTTTTCTTCGCATTTGCAACATAGAGCACATAGGTTAATCCCACGTGTTTCTGAATGAATGCATTTTAAAACTAAGTTGATTAATATTTTCAACACATGCTTGTTAATACTGTTACACTTATTATGGATGTTTAACTTTGCGAGTTTGAACAAAAAGTGTTTCATCACCTCGCTCCATCACACGTCTTTCATATAAATTAGCTTTAGTACTTCAATGGTATACCAAGTCAATGAATTTTTCTTTTTTTTTCAAATCTTTTTATTATTTTAAAACATAACAAAACATAACATAAGGAATGACCATAAGGTATATTGATAATCCCACTTCACATTCCGGAGAGGTATCCGTACATTCCCACAATTCAATAAGGCACTTGGATTTCAGATCTAGTTCTGCATTATTCCACCAACCTCCTGTAATCAAATAATACGTCCGGTCAACCAGAACTCTAAATCGTTTTATCATGCTCCATGTATGGTCATCCTCAACTTCCAACCGTCCCACCCCCACCCCCCTTGCTGCTAATGCTGTGATATATTCAACCAGTGTTATGAGTGTACTGCATGAATGCACGAAGAATATGATGAGTGTCCCCGTCTCGGCACTACCAGTTTCGCCATCACCCGGAACCCCAGGGATCCCACCCCAATGCAGCCCCCCTCAGGACCCGGGGATGGTACCTGCGGAATCCGAGTCAGTTTCTCCTCCCAGTAATTTGAGCTCCAGCACTAAGGCCTCCCATGCCCGCACCACCTCCAGGGCCCTATCGCTATGAGATCTATGAGCCTGCTGCAACCTCACAGTCCCCTCGCTGCCCGCCCACAGAAGCACTGCTGCTTTCCTTCTATTGAAGCTAGGGCCTGCTGCCGCCTTCCAGTGTGACGTGATTTCTCTTTTGGCTAACACTAGCCCCAAATCTATAAACTTGCTAGTTATCTTAGTTTTACTGGCGTGTGGAAACCAGTGTAACAGGCACGCTCCTTTATCCAATACAACTTGCCGTACAGTCACCTTGCAGAGCAACACAGCTACCTCCTCCCAATCCATCCCTAACTTAGTACAGTCCGACAGCATGTGGCTCAGGTCCGCGTCCCACAGGCGGCATCGGGGACAGTGCGCTGTGTCAGTCTGAAAATATTGATTAATCTTGGCTGGCGTAAGATATGCCCTGTGTAACACAAAGAATTGGATTAGTTGAAACCTAGCATTCCTTGTACATTTCCACGCTCTGTGGAGTATGTGCGACCAGGCTGTATTCAGGTTGGCCTTATTCAGGTCCGTCTCTCAGTGATCCCGCAGTCTCTGTAACGGATTGAGCCCCTCCCCTAGCATCCGCCTATATAGATAGGTAACCGCCTTATACGTGCCCGCCGCCATTACCACATACTGACACCCTTCGCTCGTTGGCGGTTCAGCTAGGCCAACGCCCCAATGCTTCTGTAGTGCAGCGATCAGTGCTGCATGAATCAGATAGTGTCCCCGCGGAAGGCCAAACGTTTCCTGCAATGCCCCAAAGGGTAACAACTCCCCGTCCGCATAAAGGTCTCTCACCATCTGCAAACCCAGGTGTTCCCACTCCGCTAGGGCTGACCAATCACCGCCCTGTGGCAACGCTGTGCACATGCCAAGCGGTATTTCAGGCGCATATGGACGCTGCACCCCGATTCTATTGTGGAATTGTTTCTAGCAGTACCTCAAAGTGCCCTCTATCATAGTTAAATCAGCAGTCCTCAGACGCTGCTGCAGGACCACGAAAGATAAAACATGTCTTGGCACCTCAGGCGCCGGTCCCCCTTCTGGACCCCTAAATATCAACGCCACCGCCTGAGTAAGAAATTGAAATTGAGCTGCCAGGTAGTACAATTCAAAATCAGGAGCAGCTAATCTGCCTTCAGCTCTCGGGCGCATCAAAGTATCTAGCACGACCCTACGTCGTCCTGCACCCCTGATAAAACTGCCCACCTTGGAGAGGAGCCGTCGAAAGAAACCGACCGGCACCCTGATCGGCAGAGTCCGGAAGTAGTATAATAGACGAGGAAGTGCCACCATCTTCAAGAGCGCCACTCGGCCCGCCACGGACAGTGGTAGTGTCTCCCAAAACTTCATGCTACCTCTTAGACCCCTCATCGCTCTCCCAATGTTGCCCTCTACCAGATCCTCCTGATCATGATACACCTGCGTGCCCAGATAGTGTAGGCACCTCGGCTCCCACATCAAGTCGGCCGGCAGAGTTGGTTGGGCGCACACAGAAGTCACCGGAAAGACACAGGTCTTGGACCAGTTAACCCATAGTCCCGATATGTCTCCAAAGCAGGCCAGGAGGGAACGCGCCCCCCGCCAGCGCCTCACCAGCGTCATTTAAAAACATCAGGAGGTCATCCGCATAGAGTGAAATATAGTGTGTATGACCACGGAGCTGGAGGCCAGTATAGTCCCTCCCTATCCTAGCTCGTGCCGCTAACGGCTCTATTGCAAGGGCAAACAACAATTGGGATAACGGGCAGCCCTGTCTGGTGCCCCGTCCCACTGGGTAGGAAGAGGAAATAACCCTCCCCACCCGAACCCTAGCTGTCGCTGACGCATATAGAATCGCCGCCCACCGAACATAGCCCTCGCCTAACCCAAACACTGTCATGACTGAAAACAAATAGGGCCATTCCAGGCTGTCAAACGCCTTAGCTATGTCAACAGAAAGGATAAGCTCCTGCCCTCCCATGTCGCGGCCGCCATCCAATAAACTAATCAACCTACGTATGCTACCGGCAGTGTTGCGCGTCGATATAAAGCCAGCTTTGTCTGAATGCACCAATCGAGTCATAAAAGGAAGAAGTCTCGTAGCCAATACCCGACTTAGTATTTTATAATCTGTAGTGAACATAGAAAGAGGCCTGTACGCAGCTGGGTCGGTCGGCAGCTTCCCTGGCTTGAGGAGCGGCACAATGATAGCCTCTCGAGTAGATGCCGGCAAAAGCCCGGTCCTTCCGGCCTCCTGATAGATTCCCAGCAATCTGGGGGCCAGGAGATCCACATATGCCGCGTAGAATTCAATAGGCAGACCGTCGCTACCCGGCGTTTTGTTACGAGCCAATTGCTTAATGGCACAGCGAATCTCAGTCAAAGTGATATCTCGTCCGATCTCCGTCGCCTCCTCCTCCTCCAGTACCGGTAACTCCAATCCCCCAGAAACTCCCGAGCTTCATCCTCCCCAGCCTGCAATTGGCTGGTATAGAGATGCGCATAAAATGATATAAAATGGTTGTTTATTAGGTGCTATTCATGGTCCAATCTTCCCGAAGGGGAGGTCAGTGCCAGAATGGGAATACATCTAGGAACAGGGTCTGCTAGCCACGCCAACAACATGCCCATCTTGTCACGTTCCGCATGCGCTTGAGCCAAGAAAGCTCTATGGTCAAAGCATCTGAGGCGCTCCACCCCCGCCGCAACCACCTCTCTCTGGGTCAAAACTTCCTCACGCGTGCCAGTTCCACCCGAATGAGCCCTTTCAGCCTCGCGAAGAGCTAGTTCACCTGCGTCAATTTCCTGCAATAGTAATTTCCGAACCCCCACCCACTTAGCAATACATATCCCCGGACCACCACTTTAAATGCATCCCATTCTAAGGCCCCTGACGTAGCTGATCCTGCATTTTTGGCAAATGAGCGTTCCATGCCCTCTCCCAATTCCACGCGAAAGGCCTGATCCTCCAGCATCTCCGGACGCAACCTCCAAGTCAGTATTCTAGGGCGTTCCTGCTCCCAGCTGAAGAGCACTAATAGCGGATTATGATCCGATATGGTACGCGCAAGGTATTCACTACCAACCACTATCGACGCAAGACCAGCGCTACACAAGATGGTATCTAATCTAACATGCAAATCATGTAGAGCCGAATAATATGAATAATCCCTATCGGTCGGGTGCCGTTCTCGCCAAATGTCAATGAATCCCCAACTGTCCTGCCAATGGATCCTAGTCTTAGCCAACTTGTTAATCGGGGCAGTAGGCAGTGGAGGATGGGATCTATCTAAGGTAACGTCCGTGATAGAGTTAAAGTCCCCACCCCCCCATCAGCACTGGTGTCGTGAAGTAGTCTGCCAGCACAGAAGACAAAGTTTCCAGGAAGGTCGCCTGATCTATATTGGGGCATAAACAGAGCAAAGGGTCACTTCCCGCCAATAGACACGTCCTCTAACTGCTAAATAGCGGCCATCAGGGTCAGTCAGTTGTTCCAACATCTGAAAGGGAACCCCAGCCCGAACCCAGATCAGGGCTCCCCGTGCAAAAGCTGAGTAAGAGGTATAGTAAAGTTGCCCTCGCCACCTGCGTTGCAAGGCTAGCCCCTCAGCCCTAGTTAGGTGTGTTTCTTGTAAAAAAGCCACCTGCATGCCCCTACGTACCAAGTAGGAGGGGAACTTATGTCTACGCTACATGGAGTGCAATCCCCGAACATTCCAGGTCATACATCTCTCATCAGGTGATGAACCCATGCCAAGAACTGGAAAAACACTCACAACAACCCCCACCCTCCAAATGCGGGGAAGCAGTATCAGTATCCAAATGCAGAGCACTCAAAAAGTCCATAGTATCGATCAAAATCAGCAGCAGAAAATGCCCCTTAACGAACTGTCTTCCATCCCCAAACCCCACCAACCCTCCCAGCATTACAACCTCCCCCCCAGAACAGGCACCAACATAGTGAATCCCATCCAAACTACCCCAAAAATACGCCCCATGTAAATTAAGGCGAACTAATTACTAACATCCGGTGGGGGTGGTTAGGGCCTAAGAAGCGGTTTAGACTGAACTAACAACACAACCATTGTTCGCCCCCATATCCCCTCAAGTAATATGTCTCCCAGGCCCCCCCAAAGCTTCCCCTCGATCCCGGCACCTCCCAGCAGCTAACTCCCCCATCGCAACTCTCCAAGCCCCCACATTCCCACCATACCGCTATAAGCCCCAAGCAGATGAAAAAGCAGTGGTCCTAGTACAATATTTTCAGGACTGATCTCCCAGGCCCCCACAATCGCCCCAGCTACTCATCTAGCAGTTAGTCTGCAGTTCCAGGAGTGACTGTTGGTAAGCCTGGAGCATCAGACGCCGAGGACTCCGCTTCTGATGGTCCTTTGTCAATACCCTGATCCGATGCCTCCGGTGTAGTCTTCAACAGCTCGCTGGATATTGCCGTCACCGCTTCATGGGCTCCACAGCCATCTGCGAGCTCATCGGTTTCTGTAGGCCCTGTCCGCTACACCGCAACCACCGCGACCTGCGGGGAGGCGATTCTCTAGCCAGTTCTCGTGCTGCCACTTCTTGACCATCCTTTCCCGCCCTGTGGGACTCCAGCCACTCCCATGCGTCTTCCGGTGTATCGTGGAAGTGCGTCTGATCGCCCAGCACTATGCGCAGCCTGGCGGGGAAAAACAGAGAGTACCGAATCCCCTCAGCGCGCAACTCTTTCTTGACAGTCTGGAAGGACATGCGGCGCCGTTGCGTGTCAAACGAGTAATCCGGCAAAAGCGTAACATTGCTATTATCAACTTGGAAGGGGCCGGCACTGCGGGCCCTCCGAAGGAGCAAATCCCGGTCCCTAAAATGCAGGAGCCGCGCCACCACTGCCCGCGGGGGGCGTCCCTGTTGCGGCGCCCTGGCTGGGACTCGGTGTGCCCGCTCTAATGTGTAGAAGTTCGACAGCCCCTCCGGAGCCACAACTGTTTTAAACCAATTTTCAAGGTAGCTCACCATGTCTGACCCCTCAATTTTTTCGGGCAGTCCCACTACACGGACGTTATTGCGTCTGTTCCGGCCCTCCGCATCCTCAGCGCGCCGCTCCAGCACGGCCAGGCGAACAGGCACCCCCGACATAGTCGCAGACAGCGCCTTCTGCGCAGGGCCCACGTCCTGGAGCGCCGTTTCAGCCTGCTTCACACGGTCCGCCACCTTCGAGTGGTCTGCCCGTAGCAACCCCAGCCCAGTTGCCACCTGCGCAATGTCCTGTTGAAGAACAGCCCGAGAGTCCGCTATGGCTGCCAGGATCTTGTCCAGTTGAAGCTGAATCCCCGGTTCCTGTGGCAATTCTTGTTCATTTCCACCGTCCTGAGGGGGAGAGTCAGCTCCAGGGGGCTGCGGGTCGTCCTCATTCCGTGCTCGGGGCTTGCCCATGTTCACAGGCAGTAGTGCACCTCAGTCACACACACCGGGCTCCCACAACCGGCTAGCCCAGGCCAGATGGACACAATATCTTCCTTCTGTAGGGGCGCAGAGATCACCGCGTGTCGCAGCAGTGACCCTTCCAGTAAATTCCAGCTGTAGCGTGCTCCCCAACGTGAGCCACCCTTAGGTTTACAGGCCGCCTCACAACTACCCCGTAAGGCCCCCCTGGTGGTCCAAACAAACGGCCCCTCACCGTCTCGCTTCTGATGATAAGCCCAGCACTGCACTTTAGCTCTGCACCGTCGTGCGATACTCCTCACCGCAGGCCCGGTCAGCTAGCGCCCAGCAACTGTAAGGCAACATACCTTCAGGGCGCCAATCCCCGGCAGTACCGCGTCAAGCATCTGGCCACAGGCACGCCCAATAGGTCTGCGAGGGTGGGAGGGCCCGCATTCCACAACTCTAGGATCTGCCAAAACGCCAGGCCCTGGGGCAGCATGCAGTCCCTACCTCAGCCCCGTCCTCAGCTCTCAGGGATCTAATGCAGGTCGGCTTCTTGGGCCCCACATCCAAAACGTCCAGGTGGGGGGCGCCAGCTCCTGCCGATTAGATCTTGGGGTGGTGCGCTCAATCCAACCCTTCCACTGGGGCACAGCATGTGTGCGCTCACCCCCCAAGAAGATCGGTAGCGCTCTGGGTCGGCCTCAGCACCGGGCTCCCCGTCTGACAGCCCCGAGCTCCCTCCAGGCCCTCCACGACCCTGGAGGGCCGAGTAATCGATCGCGGCCTTCCGAGGGCCGCAGCCTCCCCCGCAGTGCCTTATCGCGGGTCAGGGCTCAGCTCCGCTCAGAATCCCAGCTGCAATGGTCCCGGTGTGGCGTGCCACCATCAAGCGCTGCCCCCGCCGCCACTGTCGCCGCTTCTCCACTCTGATGGCTGCATCAGTCCCAGCTCCCGGATCCAACAAAGGAGCTGGGCGCCATCTTGAAATGTTTGGAAGCCAGCCCCGCACCAGCCATCAATCGCCACCACCGCCGTACCCGTTCCGATTCTGGGCCAATTCCAGCTTCTGCCGCCTCCAGGGCTCCCCCCACTCAGGCAGCTCCGTTTGGGGGCCCGGAGGCGCGTGTGTCAGGAGAAAGCAGAGGATCGGGCGCGGAGCTCCGTGATCACGCTGCCGGCCTCATCGGCTCCTAAGCCACGCCCCCATACCAAGTCAATGAAGCCAAACACTCCACAAGAGTTGATGCCATTTATTTAAAAATGTTCAGGGGATGCCCGTGTAGGTCAATAATTACCACCATAGTGCCAGGGTCTGAACTTTGGTATGGATGTCTCCCATATGCCACATGCACCCCATGAATGTCAAGAATTACATACAATATGCCAGTGCCAGAATTTAACATTGAATGCATCTATATATGGATGGGTAACCCATATGTTAAAATTACCATTAGTATGCCAAGGCCAGCATTTTGTCTTGGTTGCCGGCCTCCCCCGCCCCATAAGCCAGGGGTTCCCTTCATAATGGCAAGAATAATCTCCAACATGGTAGCACAGCATTTTGTCACAGGTGTTCCATGTGCCAACATTTAACTCTAGCGTGTCGGCACCAGCATTTTGCCACATGCATCCCACATGATAATCATTACTTGTTGTGTGCTACCATTTTGCCCAGGTATCCCATATGCCAAGAATTACCTCCCTTAGCCTTATTCATTCTCCCTCAGTAACTTTCCCTCACATCACTTGAACTCAGTTGTACTCACTTTCTAATTCTAACTTATTCTCACTTAGTTACACTGTCACCCATACAAATACACAACATTTCACAGGCTTTTTTTTGTTACTTAGCTACATTTGCCTGAGTTATTATGCTATAGCTGCCAGGACTGAATAGACCCTCAGGGTCAGAACACAGCTTCTTCCAGTTTTGAGAACCGCAGCAGAAAGCTGAAAGTTGGAGTCTATGCAATGATACATATGCTCCAGCTGTCAGTTTCTTGCCTTTTCACGTCACCTTCTCCCATCTTGTTACAACCTTGTACAATAAGTTGAGACTGCAAGTAAGTAATCAGGGCCATAGGTAGCAAGGGTGTGCATCACGCAAGGTGACACAAGGGCAACACAAGCCCTTAAGTGAGATTTACCAAGCCACCCATAGCCATCCTGCATGGTCCTGCGTGGCTTGGTAAATCTGAAGTAATGCAAGGCCGTGCAAGTCACTGCCATGTGTTACTCTGCGGTGAGGAGGCATTACATGGGTGAAGAGTGGGTGTTCCACCCATGTATTTCGGTGCATTCCCAGATTTACTAACACTAGTAACCCTGGGAATACGTCACAATGCTACACCTTCTCAAAGGAGGTGCAAAAAGGAGAAATATCCTATTTCTCTCTGCAGAATGCAGCACACCCAGAAAGAGGAAAAGGCCTCCAAGAATCCTGGGTATAATGCTGGCCCCTTAAGCACCATGGCGCAAGGATGCCTGCATTGGCGTTTGGCAACCACAAGTGTGCTAGTGCAGGAAGAAAGAGCAGGAATGTGCCATGTGTTAGTAAACAAGGAGCATTCGTGCCCTTTCCATTTGAAGAAGCACAGTTTAGCAAGTTGTCTTGCTGCGTTACGCCTCTTGATAAACCTGACCCCAAGTTTTTACAGCTGCAATGTTTCCAGTCTTAACCAATGTTACCGGGCCTACAAGCTTTAAAATGCTGAATTTACAGCACATTTCTCCCAAAATTGTCCCCCTTATACTAACGAGGCAATGTTTTGTGAAAGGTTGTGCACCTTGAATGTGGGCCAACTTTTTTGGGGGCTGCTCAGGCTTAGTTTTGGTCCCAATCCTGATTTCTGTTAAAGCAGTGCTTTAAATGGGCAGGTACTATCAGGTACTCGGTGGCTGCACTTCTCTAATTTGGAAGGGATAATGCTGCACAAGCCAGCACTTCTCCAGCGCTTTGAATAAGACGGAACATCTCAGTATAAAACAGGTACTCAGGGACTAGGAATGCCTGCATTTCTATCTTTCCATTTCAAGTAGGTTGTTAAAGGCAGAGCTTTAAGTGGGATGAAAAAACTGGGGGGGGGGGGGTTCTCAAAGGGGCGTGGCTAATGTAATTGAGGGTGTGGCTTAAAAACACGTAAGCTAAAAATCTGTGCTTAGCATAGTGCGCCGCCCGACTTGTATTTTCCTGTTTCTGTCATTGCGTCCAGATAAATGATTTAACAAGTAACATCATACCTACAACAACTCAGGACTATTGGCTTTGTCAATGGTTGTTAGTTGCATAAGATAAATAAGCAGCAACTTTGGCTTGTATTTAATATTGATAAAGCTTCCACTTAAAGTCCCGGTGACACCACGACAGTGTCGCTGCTCCTGAGTTTCAAAAAGAGAAGGGAAATCCAGAGAGAAAATGAGTCTCTTTAAAGGATTTCCCTTCCCCTAGAATGCTTACCTGGCATGAGGTCATGCCGTAACTTCTCCACTAGTGAGAAGTGAGCAGGGTGGAAAAAAACGGACCGGCTGTGCCAGGACGCAAAACAGAGCCCAACAGAGACCCGTTTTTGAGGACCCCTTTAAAAAACTGCTGGTGAGACCCGGCCCCACCGGTGAGACCCGGCCCACTTAAAGCCCTGGTTAAAGGAATGAAAAACCTTAGCACCTACCTTTTTTTAAGTTTTATTTATAGCAAACCTGGCCCAAGGGCATTGGCACGCTTTACATGACCACTAGTTACATTACACAAGGTAAAGTTATTTTTTTTGTTTTAATGCACGGGGAATTAAGAAATTTTCCAGAATCACAGGATGCTGAGCTGACGCTGGAATTCGAGCACATTGATCAGTTCCAAAGTCTGCCGCTCTGGCCTTAACACCACATCTGGGGCGTCATTTATGAAGGCCTTGCGCCACTGGTACGTCACTTTTTCCCATTTTAAAAGTGACGCACCGGCGGCGCAAGACCTTCATAAATAAGGCCCCTTGCCTTTACCGTTGTGCTGCCCTCTTGATGCTTGGTGTGCAGTCAAACTGATAAATACGGCCATAGGCCCCAGCAGCCTCCCTGTAGGCACTTTAGCGATCACTTGCTCCTTGCCGGAGTTTATTAGGCGCCTTTCACATCATTTTCCCACGCAGAGCTTATGTGAGATTGAACCATTTTTTGGGAGGGGCGAGGACTGACAGGTGTCGATGCCTGAAGCCTGTCTGACGAAGCTCTGCGTGCCATTCAGACTTTCAAAGCAGCAATCGGTGTATGGGAGGTTCCCTATATAAGACGAAGGGACATATTATCAAGAAAGGCGATAAAATTATCGCTGCTTTAGCGGCAGGAAACTGCTGCTAAAGCGGCGATAAAGGGCTTGATAATATGTCCTTGTGAATTCCCATAGCAGCCCAGGTTCTGGTGTTAACCTGGGCTACTAAGAGAATTCACAAGGACATGTTATCAAGGCCATTATCGCCGCTTTCAACTCTCTTTGACTAGCTTCATTAAAACGACAGTATGCTAGGTGGATAAGCGGGAACTTAGTAAAAATCCGGCATGCGCAATCACGCAGACATTGCCATGAACAGCAGGGACCCCTCAACAAAACAAAGACTCACAGATATCACAGGCATAAAACACGTAGGCGCACAAAATTCACACTCACACAAACATGCCTGATTTCAGTGAAATTCCATTTTCAGTTCTTACGAACAGTATTCACACCTCTTAAAAGCCCTCCAGACCAATCTTAGCATTCAGGACAGCGTACAATTGAACCGTGGTTCCATCATTGGTTAGGTCGAGTTTTTCTTCTCTGCCCTCTTTAATGCGCAGTTATATCAGAAGATGCATGGTGTCTTGGCCATGTTCTTCTTTTGTAGTAGATTGTTGTGTAATTAGTTGCTCGTGATGATGAGCTCGTGATGAGCTCGTGAGTATTATTCCATGTGTTCTTAAGACTTGTATTCCTTTAAATGTATTGAGTGTTCCTGGACGCTTTTCAGGTTGGAGGGGTCCCCAAAATTTTTGGTGATGGACAATGGGACTCATTTTGTTTCGGAGAAAATGTGTTCATTCTTGAAGTCTCAAGATGTTAAACATCTCAGAGTGGCGCTCTATTCCCCAGCTTCTAATGGTTTGGTGGAGCGTGGCAATAAAGTAATGAAGGAGGGTATTCAAACGGCTGTGGCTTCAGGTTTGGAGGTAGGAACCTTTGTTGAGGAGAAAGTTTGGAATTATAACACGTCCTCGCATTGTACTACTGGGGTTACCCCTTTTGAGTTGCTTAGAGGGAGGAAGGTACATTTGTCACTATTTCCTTCTTTGTTGGATAATAAATGTTTGGGTAAAGGAATGAAAAGTGAAGATGGAAAATTAGCGGAAGTGGTTAGACGGAAACAAGAGGTCATGAAAAGGAATTTTGATGGGAAAAGGACCCCGGTTTCACAAGGGATTGTGGTCGGGGATTGGGTGATTATTAAAAAGCCGTTTAGGGTTTCGAAAGGAAGCTCTGTTTTTTCTAAACCCGTGCAGGTTGTTAAAATTAGTAAAGGTGCAGTTTTCTTGGGTGAGAAGGGTTGGTGGAGTGTCAGACAGCTAGTTAAGATGTCTGAAAATCAGGCTTTAGTGGTTAACAGACATAAGGGCAGTGGAGTCGAGGATAACTGTGGTTGGTCCCACTGGTTAACATCTCATTCTGGTGGGAGAAATGTGAACACTTCCATCTCTGATGCTTCAAATTCCTTGAGCTCACATACTGCTTCTGCCATTCAACCTTCTACTTCTGTTTCTTTTAATAGAAATGGTAGAGTTATAAAAGCCCCTGTTAGATTTAATGATTTTGTTAGATATTAGGATATGCATATTATTCGTATTTTTTTTCTTTCTTGTGTTTTCTGATAAGGGGGAAGGTGATGTAGTAGATTGTTGTGTAATTAGTTGCTCGTGATGATGAGCTCGTGATGAGCTCGTGAGTATTATTCCATGTGTTCTTAAGACTTGTATTCCTTTAAATGTATTGAGTGTTCCTGGCTCGTGGTTCGCTCAGTGACTGCAGTTACTGGGTGAACTCCGGGCTGAGAGGACAGGTTTATCATGGGTGAACTTCTTGGTAATAAACTCCTTCTTTCAAGCAAGAAGACTGTGGACCCTCATCATTTATTACATCTTTATTTACCATTTTCAACACTCATTGTTAGGCTGAGCAGGAGTCCCAGGTGGATGTCCTGCGCTGTCCTACGGCTTCGGTGCTGCTGTCATATTTTAATGCAAAAAACACAGTTGATGGACAGAATGTAGAACAATGTCATACATTCACCCCAGTACAAGGATCTGGGCCTAAATCCATCGTTTTTTTGCACTCCACACCACCCTGGGTTAGACACTGGCTATATGCAAATCAGCTCTGACCCTGTGCCTCATGGGAACAGTCCAGTCCGATCTACCAAGCCATGTCTTTCCTAGACCGGAATCAAGCATCCAAGGACCGGTTTCTGGCTATCAGCCTTCATCAGCCTGGATAGCTTGACTCCAGTGGTGTGGAGAGCCTGGGACTCACGTCTGAGCATCCCCAGCACACTCAGGGTGAAATTGCAAAAAACACAGTTGATGGACAGAATGTAGAACAATGTCATACATTCACCCCAGTACAAGGATCTGGGCCTAAATCCATCGTTTTTTTGCACTCCACACCACCCTGGGGACACTGGCTATATGCAAATCAGCTCTGACCCTGTGCCTCATGGGAACAGTCCAGTCCGAACTACCAAGCCATGCCTTTCCCAGACCGGAATCAAGCATCCAAGGACCGGTTTCTGGCTATCAGCCTTCATCAGCCTGGATAGCTTGACTCCAGTGGTGTGGAGAGCCTGGGACTCACGTCTGAGCATCCCCAGCACACTCAGGGTGAAATTGCAAAAAACACAGTTGATGGACAGAATGTAGAACAATGTCATACATTCACCCCAGTACAAGGATCTGGGCCTAAATCCATCGTTTTTTTGCACTCCACACCACCCTGGGTTAGACACTGGCTATATGCAAATCAGCTCTGACCCTGTGCCTCATGGGAACAGTCCAGTCCGAACTACCAAGCCATGTCTTTCCCAGACCGGAATCAAGCATCCAAGGACCGGTTTCTGGCTATCAGCCTTCATCAGCCTGGATAGCTTGACTCCAGTGGTGTGGAGAGCCTGGGACTCACGTCTGAGCATCCCCAGCACACTCAGGGTGAAATTGCAAAAAACACAGTTGATAAACAGAATGTAGAACAATGTCATACATTCACCCCAGTACAAGGATCTGGGCCTAAATCCATCGTTTTTTTGCACTCCACACCACCCTGGGTTAGACACTGGCTATATGCAAATCAGCTCTGACCCTGTGCCTCATGGGAACAGTCCAGTCCGAACTACCAAGCCATGTCTTTCCCATACCGGAATCAAGCATCCAAGGACCGGTTTCTGGCTATCAGCCTTCATCAGCCTGGATAGCTTGACTCCAGTGGTGTGGAGAGCCTGGGACTCATGTCTGAGCATCCCCAGCACACTCAGGGTGAAATTGCAAAAAACACAGTTGATGGACAGAATGTAGAACAATGTCATACATTCACCCCAGTACAAGTTTCTGGGCCTAAATCCATTGTTTTTTTGCCCTCCACACTGTGTTTTTTGCAATTTTCACCCCGAGTGGGCTGGGTATGCTCAGACGTGAGTCCCATGCTCTCCACACCACTGGAGTCAAGCTATCCAGGCTGATGAAGGCTGATAGCCAGAAACCGGTCCTTGGATGCTTGATTCCGGTCTGGGAAAGACATGGCTTGGTAGTTCGGACTGGACTGTTCCCATGAGGCACAGGGTCAGAGCTGATTAGCATAAAGCCAGTGTCTAACCCAGGGTGGTGTGGAGTTCAAAAAAACGATGGATTTAGGCCCAGATCCTTGTACTGGGATGAATGTATGACATTGTTCTACATTCTGTCCATCAACTGTGTTTTTTGCAATTTTTACCCCGAGTGGGCTGGGTATGCTCAGACGTGAGTCCCATGCTCTCCACACCACTGGAGTCAAGCTATCCAGGCTGATGAAGGCTGATAGCCAGAAACCGGTCCTTGGATGCTTGATTCCGGTCTGGGAAAGACATGGCTTGGTAGTTCGGACTGGACTGTTCCCATGAGGCACAGGGTCAGAGCTGATTTGCATATAGCCAGTGTCTAACCCAGGGTGGTGTGGAGTTCAAAAAAACGATGGATTTAGGCCAGATCCTTGTACTGGGATGAATGTATGACATTGTTCTACATTCTGTCCATCAACTGTGTTTTTTGCAATTTTCACCCCGAGTGGACTGGGTATGCTCAGACTTGAGTCCCATGCTCTCCACACCAGTGGAGTCAAGCTATCCAGGCTGATGAAGGCTGATAGCCAGAAACCGGTCCTTGGATGCTTGATTCCGGTCTGGGAAAGACATGGCTTGGTAGTTCGGACTGGACTGTTCCCATGAGGCACAGGGTCAGAGCTGATTTGCATATAGTCAGTGTCTAACCCAGGGTGGTGTGGAGTTCAAAAAAACGATGGATTTAGGCCCCGATCCTTGTATTGGGATGAATGTATGACATTGTTCTACATTCTGTCCATCAACTGTGTTTTTTGCAATTTTCACCCCGAGTGGGCTGGGTATGCTCAGACGTGAGTCCCATGCTCTCCACACCACTGGAGTCAAGCTATCCAGGCTGATGAAGGCTGATAGCCAGAAACCGGTCCTTGGATGCTTGATTCCGGTCTGGGAAAGACATGGCTTGGTAGTTCGGACTGGACTGTTCCCATGAGGCACAGGGTCAGAGCTGATTTGCATATAGCCAGTGTCTAACCCAGGGTCGTGGAGTTCAAAAAAACGATGGATTTAGGCCCAGATTCTTGTACTGGGATGAATGTATGACATTGTTCTACATTCTGTCCATCAACTGTGTTTTTTGCAATTTTCACCCCGAGTGGGCTGGGTATGCTCAGACGTGAGTCCCATGCTCTCCACACCACTGGAGTCAAGCTATCCAGGCTGATGAAGGCTGATAGCCAGAAACCGGTCCTTGGATGCTTGATTCCGGTCTGGGAAAGACATGGCTTGGTAGTTCGGACTGGACTGTTCCCATGAGGCACAGGATCAGAGCTGATTTGCATATAGCCAGTGTCTAACCCAGGGTGGTGTGGAGTTCAAAAAAACGATGGATTTAGGCCCAGATCCTTGTACTGGGATGAATGTATGACATTGTTCTACATTCTGTCCATCAACTGTGTTTTTTGCAATTTTCACCCCGAGTGGACTGGGTATGCTCAGACGTGAGTCCCATGCTCTCCACACCACTGGAGTCAAGCTATCCAGGCTGATGAAGGCTGATAGCCAGAAACTGGTCCTTGGATGCTTGATTCCGGTCTGGGAAAGACATGGCTTGGTAGTTCGGACTGGACTGTTCCCATGAGGCACAGGGTCATAGCAGATTTGCATATAGCCAGTGTTTAACCCAGGGTGGTGTGGAGTTCAAAAAAACGATGGATTTAGGCCCAGATCCTTGTACTGGGATGAATGTATGACATTGTTCTACATTCTGTCCATCAACTGTGTTTTTTGCAATTTTCACCCCGAGTGGGCTGGGTATGCTCAGACGTGAGTCCCATGCTCTCCACACCACTGGAGTCAAGCTATCCAGGCTGATGAAGGCTGATAGCCAGAAACCGGTCCTTGGATGCTTGATTCCGGTCTGGGAAAGACATGGCTTGGTAGTTCGGACTGGACTGTTCCCATGAGGCACAGGGTCAGAGCTGATTTGCATATAGCCAGTGTCTAACCCAGGGTGGTGTGGAGTTCAAAAAAACGATGGATTTAGGCCCAGATCCTTGTACTGGGATGAATGTATGACATTGTTCTACATTCTGTCCATCAACTGTGTTTTTTGCAATTTTCACCCCGAGTGGGCTGGGTATGCTCAGACGTGAGTCCCATGCTCTCCACACCACTGGAGTCAAGCTATCCAGGCTGATGAAGGCTGATAGCCAGAAACTGGTCCTTGGATGCTTGATTCCGGTCTGGGAAAGACATGGCTTGGTAGTTCGGACTGGACTGTTCCCATGAGGCACAGGGTCATAGCTGATTTGCATATAGCCAGTGTTTAACCCAGGGTGGTGTGGAGTTAAAAAAAAACGATGGATTTAGGCCCAGATCCTTGTACTGGGATGAATGTATGACATTGTTCTACATTCTGTCCATCAACTGTGTTTTTTGCAATTTTCACCCCGAGTGGGCTGGGTATGCTCAGACGTGAGTCCCATGCTCTCCACACCACTGGAGTCAAGCTATCCAGGCTGATGACGGCTGATAGCCAGAAACCAGTCCTTGGATGCTTGATTCCGGTCTGGGAAAGACATGGCTTGGTAGTTCGGACTGGACTGTTCCCATGAGGCACAGGGTCAGAGCTGATTTGCATATAGCCAGTGTCTAACCCAGGGTGGTGTGGAGTTCAAAAAAACGATGGATTTAGGCCCAGATCCTTGTACTGGGATGAATGTATGACATTGTTCTACATTCTGTCCATCAACTGTGTTTTTTGCAACAGTCATATTTTAATGGGCTGTTGGCTCTGCGCAAGTTGTGCGACGCGCAAGCTCCTGTAATCTATGCTGGTGATCTCGAGCGGCAGGACTACTCGTCTCACGCTCGATCGCCTGCTGAAATCAGCGTGAAGTCACGTACAGGACAGCTCTTCAACAAGCCCTATTTCCTTTCAAAATAACGTCAGCACGACGCGGCGGACATCTTTGTTTGGTGAATCTCGGAGGGTAAAGCGGTTTATTTTCCTTGCGTAAAGCTGTTTGTTTTCCTTGATGGTGGAACCTTTTCTTAATAACTTTTTCCTGCCCATGTAATGAGGTATTGTTTTTCTTGCTATTTTCTTTTTATGTACTGTAACACTGCTTTATGTGGAAAACGGTGAACATTATTTTGTGAAGGAAAGCAAGACTTTGGTGTCAGTAGTTCACTACTTATCTGCATACCTACGAAGGGGACCTGGTTCTAAGTTATACATACTTCTACATTTTTTTTGACCTTGCTCAGATTTGAAACTTTGTGCTCACCTTCAATATTCTGACCTTGTGAACTGTTCATCTTTGTTTTTATTACTGTGGGCAGCAACTCACCCACGTGTTGTGCAGTTCTGGATCATATTGCGGCCCCTCCACCATTTCTTCTGTCTCCTGGTTCTCCTCCTATGCCATGGCATCAATGGAAAGACACCTTTGAAAGTTATTTAGAAGCCATTGATGGTGACACGTTCCCTACTAAAAATAAAAGGGCACTTATGTACAATTTGGGTGCTGAGGGCAGGAGTGTTGTGAAAACTTTGACTCTTGAAGTTGTTAGCAATCGTAGTGAAGATGGCGATTCCTTACTTGTGGATGACTATGCATCTTAAATAAAAACTTTGTAAAAAAGGTTTGATCCTAAGAAAAATGTTGTACTTGAACGCCACAGATTTTTACAAAGCGCTCAAGTTTCTGGTGAGTCCATTGATGATTTTGTCTCTGCCCTCAGAACTTGATCTCTCACGTGTAACTACAGAGAATTCAGGGATGAGATAATACGTGATCAATTAATCGAACGCACTTGCAACAAGAAAATTCAGGAGAAGCTTTTATCTTCTGATGACCCTGATCTTGAAACTACTACAACCCTTGCCAAAAGCATTGAGCATACTCAATTCTGCATGAAGTAAATGAGTAATTCTTCTCAATCTTCCGGAGTGAAACTTCTTTCGTCTAAACTCAGTGCCAAACCCACTAAAGCTTCTCCAGACAACTTTTCGCTTAATTCTTCTACTTTACCTCTGCCCCAATCCAAGTCGGACAGACCACAATTTTTTTGCTTTCGTTGTGGTAGTAAGAATCATCTTGGTAACGCGAAGTACTGTTACGCCTTGAATCAAACCTGTTTCCAGTGTGGCAAGAAAGGGCATCTCGCTCGTTTTTGCAAAGCTACTGTATCTAATCCAGCGTCCAACAAGGGTGCGACCTAAGTCAAGTCTATTGAGGAAGACTTTGTGGACTCTAGTGAAGAGAATGATAATATGTTACTTATGTTATCTTCATCATTTACTCATTCTGATGGTGTTGTTGAAATTGCGTCTATGGGTAGTTCACGTAAAAGAAAGTCACCCACTTGTTTTATACGTGTGAATGGCATGAATGTGAATTTTCTTGCTGATTCAGAATCTCCCTTTACCCTTGTTAATATAAAAGATCTTGGAGTGTCAGGGGACATTCAGTTTCAGCAGTCCGATATCAAGATTTTTGCTTATGGTGGGAAAAGGGTGGAAGTCTTAGGTAAATTCGATGCTAGGTTAGAATTTGGTGGGGATACAGCCTCTGGCCCTGTGTTTGTTATTAAAGAGGTTGCAAATTTATTGGGATGGGAAGAACAAGGGTAACTTGGGATCATCCTTGATCCCAATCATCATGGTGGAGAAGTGTGGCTCAATGGTTAGAGCGGCAGACCCTGATGCAGAGGTCTGGCCCAGGACCAGGGTTCAATTCCTGCCTCGGCGGGTCTTGGGCTCAATTTCCTCGGACCTGATATTTCTCGCCTCGGTGCCTATTCTAATAATGGGTCCCACTCTGCAACTCTGGGCAATAGCTTGCTTAATCTCCACAACGGCCCCAACAGCACTGGGATGCCTGGCTTCACCTTGGGGGTGCCCAGGAGTGGACATTTCACAGGGAAAAGCCATGAAGGGTTCCACAGCGGTATGCGTTACAGCGCCAGGACACCCATGGGTATTAGTGCGCTTTACAAGTACAAATTACATTTACATTTACATTACATCCCGACATGGTCTTATCCTGGCATGAAGCTTCTAAGTTTTATTCTTTTCCTCCATCTTCCAACGTATCTGATGTGGTAGTGAAACACTTGTCTGGTGATCAGTGGATTGAGATGTATCCCGAAGTTTTTTGTGACAGTCTTGGTAAACTTAAAGGTTTTCAACATCAAATTATTTTAAAAGATTGTGCTAAGGCCATTGCGCACAAGGTGCGCAAAATACCTTTAAGTTTGCGTGCTGAACTGAAAGAGGAGCTTGAACGGTTGTGTCGAATGGATGTAATTGAGGCCATTGAGGGATCAGAATGGTTGGCTCCCATTGTTCTTGCACGCAAGGCAGATAAGTCTCTTAGGATGATTGTGAGGACATGCGCGATTTGAATGCCAATATTTGGATTGACCGCCAACCGTTGCCGAATATTTATGAGATGTTGGCGACGCTTGAGGGGGCCAAGTATTTTTCATTCTTTGACATTTCTTCGGCCTATCACCAAGTTGAACTTTCCAAGGAGTCCAGACATCTTACCTCCTTTGTCACACCGGAGGGCGCGTTCCGTTACAAATGCATGCCTTTCGGCCTGGCATCGGCTTCTGCTGTGTTTCAACGTTTAATGGGTAATCTGTTTAGGAACACAGCGGGAGTCGTGTTCTTCCAGGATGACATTTTGGTACATGCACCTACCGAGGTTGAACATGACAGCAGGGTTAAGTTAGTTCTTGATACTGTAAATTCCTATGGAAGGACAAGTGCAATTTTTTTCGGGAGGGGGTTGATTATTTAGGTCATCACATCTCCAATAAAGGGATTGAACTGAAGGTTAAAATTTTAGATGCTATCCAAAATGCTCCTCCACCTTCTAATAAGGATCAACTGCGCTCCTTTCTGGGTCTAGTAGAGTACTACGCAAAATTTGTTGGAAACTTTGCAGACAAAACTTCATGTTTACGGGATCTTCTCAAGAAAAACGTCAAGTTTGTATGGTGTGACAAATGTGCTTATCAATTTAGCATCTTGAAAAAAGAAATTGTTGAAGCTCGCCCGTTGAAACTTTTCAATATCAATGATAAATGTATTGTTTCTTCTGATGCTAGCAACATTGGTTTGGGTGCGGTCTTGATGCAGAAAAGAAGTGACGGTCGTGAGGAGGTAATTGCGTTTGCTTCCAGGACTCTCCGCGGTGCTGAAGGCTCCTATTCCACCATTGAGGAGGAGGCTTTGGCCTTATGGTGGGGCGTTCAGTATTTTTGGAATTTCCTGTGGGGCAATGAGTTCACTCTCAGGACCGATCATAAGCCTTTGGTGGACCTTTTCACCACTAAGGATGGTGATCGTGCCACTCCCAGAATTGCTAAATGGCAATACAGAGTGCAAGAGTTTAATTATTGTTTACAGTATGTACCTGGTGTCAAAAACAACATTGCTGACTGTCTTTCTCGTCTTCCTCTGGCTAATGATCTCTCTCTTCATTCTGATGATGATCTTGATGTGGTATGTGCTGTTGGTGCGGTGGTCGATGTTGCCAATGGTGCGCTCTCTGAACAAGAGTGGTTGCGTGCCTTATCTGAGGATGAGGAAATTAAGTTGGTTGTAGACTTTTTGGCTCATGATTGGCCTGTCAACAACAACTTAACTCCTGAATTAATACCTTTTAAGAGGATTTGTGACGAGTTGTCCTTGGTGGATGGGACTTTATGTAGCGGTGGTCTTTTGGTTGTTCCTAAGTGCATGCAAGCAAAGATTTTGAATCTCGCTCATGAAGGTCACCAGGGTATTCGTGCGATGAAACACAGAATTTGTGAGGATTTCGTGGCCAGGTGTGGATAGATCCATTGAGCATTTTGTTAGGGACTGTTGTGCTTGTGTTCTCAGTGATAAGTCCCAAGTCACTCATCCGTCCCTTATTGTTCCTGTGCCTGTTAAAAATGTGCCTTGGTCTAAGCTGGCTTTTGATGTTGCTGGACCGTTTGGTATTTCTGGTGGGTCACCCTTGTATGCTTTGGTTTTAGTAGACTATATGTCTAAATGGCCTGAGGTCAAGTTTGTTGAGTGTGTTAATTCATCTTCTGTTATTGGTTTCCTTAAGGAAGTGTTTCTTCGTGAGGGGTGTCCGGAGGAACTGGTAACGGATAATGGGACTCAATTAATCTTGCGGCAGATGCAAGATTTTCTTAGGGAACTTGGCATCAAGCATGTGTTGACATCTCTTTACCATCCCCGCAGCAATGGTTTAGTTGAGCGCTTTAACCGCGCTATCAAGGACCACCTACAATTAGCCTTGGTGAATGGTTTATCTTGGCGTGTGGCCGTTGCAGACATGTTATGGGCTTTCCGGACTACTCATATTAGCAGTGGAATATCTCCTTTTACGTTGCTTAGGGGAAGAGTTGCAGGTTCTAAACTGAACAAGGATTGGATGTTCAGGAAAACGATTGATCCGACTAAGCTTAGTGGTGTCGTTGACGTCAGAATGGCTGTTCAGTCTAAATATGCCACTGTCTCTGAGAAAGTTTCTCCTGTGTGTGTGGGTGATTGGGTGAGAGTCAAGAAACCCGGTTTTGTTCGCAAGGGTGATTCTCGCTTTTCTGTTCCTGCAAGAGTTAAAGAGATAAAAGAACGGGTGGTGGTGTTGGAGAATGGGAAGGTGTGGAACAAGTGTGCTATTTCTATTGTTCCTCAATCCAAGGTCGTGTATGTGGGTGAGAAGATATGTATTTCTGTTCACCCTTCTGCTAACTATTCTACTCGTGCTACTCTTGACCTATCTTCTCGTTCCGGTGGTTCTTTCTCTAACTCTATTCCTTCCATCAGGTGTGGTCCGTCGTTTTCTTCGGCCCACAAAAGATCTTCTTCTAGGGTGAGATCTGTGCCTGCTAAATTTCAAGATTATGCCATGTATTGATATGCTTTATTTTTCTTGCTGTTCTTGTATTGATTCTTTGTTCCATTTTTGCTTGTTCCCTTTCATTTCTTTTTCTTCCTTCTCCTTGTTTATTTCTTTTCTCTTCTTCCTTTTCTTCTTCTTTTCTTTTGGTGTAGGAAGGGAGGTGTGTTGGGTCTTCCTTTTTGTGTTGGAACCTTCTCCTCGTGTCTGTGTTCCCTGCGTGGAACACAGAACGTGGGAGGGTTGGCAGCTGCTGCCTGGGAGCGGACGGGACTAGTCGGTAATAAAGAGCTTTCCAACTTACCACGTTTGGCTCTTCATTTCAATAGCATAACACAACATAACACAACGTGTATTTGTAAAGCACATGTTCACTCAGAAGAGTATCTTGGTGCTGAATAACAAATGTTTACTTGATGGTACTCATTTTACAGCTAATAGTCTGTGCAAACGTTGCATTTCATTTAGTTCTCATAGTGCCTCGTTGTCTATATTTTCAATGTTGGTGAGCAGCGCTATCTTTTAAGCAAGTGGTTCTTCACTTTTGACTCAGGTGGACCTCCACTTAATCACAGAGAATCCGCCTAAGCAATTTTGAAAATTACACTGCAATACAACACACAGCAATAGGGAAACAAGCATTCACCAAACAAATACACAAATTATGAACTATTTATTTAATTGACAAACAAATATAAAAAAATACAAACTACATTTTAATGAATTCAATTGAGGCCACTCATCAGATATACTATATTCTGTTTGATGCACTTGCAGTGCTCCCACAAAGAATCTGAGTATACCAACATCATTTTTAGCCTACAATTTTAAATAGCTTCAAATTTACAGAAAGTTTCAAATGTAATTTTTAGCCTACAATTTTAAATTACTTTACGTTTACAAAACGTTATAAATGTTTCAATTTCCAGTTGTATTTCTTTATTTATATGCACGCCATTATTCTGTTAATTTCTATTTAATTTTCTAAGCAGTCGTGGATCCCCTGAGTAGGCGTCGCAGACTCCCAGGGGGGCCCAGACCACAAGTTAAGAACCGCAGTTTTAAATCAATCTGTGCCCTTCGATTGAGGGACAATTTTAGTCCTACTTCTATGTTTGTGCAATGTTAGGGTTTTTGGTTTTTAAAATCAGATCATCATATGCATTATTCAAATTTAGCACATTACCATTAGTCTTACATGATATTAAACAATAGATAATCTCTTACTTTCTCAATGTCATTCGATCATGTTTTCAATTAACACCATCATCCACTTAACCATGATCAATATCATGCGAGGGTATGACATTTAATCAATAGTTATTATTATAATTATATTTAAGTAATTTTAGAATGTGTGCAACTACCCTAAAAGAGATCCAGGTACTCCACCATTTTGCAACAGCCTCATCGGCAACTAAAAGCCAGGGAGAAAATCAGAACAACCAGGGCACAATTCACAGTTCGTCCCGTTGTGTGCTACTTCCTTCTTTCCTGTTTGGATGTTTTCCATGTCTTGCTCTGGGAAAATATCATATGAGGAAGAATAACTGCTGGTCCACAAAAATCGGTGTCGGTTCCCCCCATTGGCAACCGCAGGTTCAAAGTAAGCACTGGCTGAATTCTAAATTATGGGTAATTTATGAAGCTAATATTTAGGTAAAGTAAGATATAGTGCATTTCAATAGTCGAGAGCAAGCAACTATTGTTTTAATCAATATAAAGCGAGCATTTTATGATAGTGGAGGAAGAGCTTTACTCACAAGTAGTAGAGAGAAAAAAACAACCAGAGATACGTTTTGCAATTTGAACAAAACACTTGAACTGATCATCAAAGATGAATTCCTGATCACACACAGTGGTGCTGTGATCAGTGATATATCAGTGAAGTCAGAGGGGTTGTGAAAAATGTAACACAAAGTGAAGCAATTGAGCCACGCCAGTTTGGGAGAGAATGGTGGGCAAATAGTGTGTATCCAGTCGTGTTTTTTGGAGCACCGTGTCCTAAAGATGTTGCTAATGCAAGCTGTGCAATGGTACAGTCTTTTACAGTGAGCTCAAGTTTTTATTCAAATGGCCTCTTGAAAAGGCCAGTTAATTTGCATCAGTCAAACAGCTATACTGCTAAACCTATGTGGCTCACAAACAATACCTTATGTAAATCAGATTCTTGCGAGTATTTATAATTTGTGCATTACACAAATAAAGTGTTTTGGTTTGTTTAGGTCCTATTAAAATCTTGACCTAAGGCGTTTTAACATTTATGGGGCCCCCTTATTAAAGCTGAGAAATTCCTTCCATTGGACGTCGTACCATATGCAGATAGTTTACAGATCATTTCAAGATCAGTTCGAGACTACCATAGAGCACAACAACATTTTCAATCTTGTCTCACTGCTGCATCCTGGATGAACAGAAATTCTCTGAAATTGAAATCCGCAAAATATAGATATAGGGCCATATGTATCATGCCCAAATGCGTTCGCAAACGCCACAATTCGCAGAATTTCGGCGTTTGCCAACGCATTTTTGCAAAATGGTATGTATCACACAAATCTGCATGCAAAATAAGGAATCGCAAAATTTGCGATTCCTTATTTTGCGATTGCATTTAAGGAATCGCAAATTTTGCGATTCCTTAAATGCAATGTAAGAAGCCAAAAATTTTTGCTAAATGGTCTTAAGGAATTGCAAATTATCACCAACTTCTAGTTGGTGGTAAGTTGCGAATTCCTTGAAAAATGCACATTTTTGCATTTTTCAAAGTGCCATGTGACGCACATACATGCCCTTAGGGCATGTATGTGCACCACATGTGCACCTATGCTTATTTGAGGGGTGCAACAGGGTGTTCTTTGGACACCCCTGCACCCTTGAAATTATTCTCAATTTGCGAATAGCAAATTGCGAATCGCAAATTGAGAAACAATTCCCATTCCTTCCTATGGGCCTCCTGGCCCATAGAAATGAATGGGAAAGTATTCCTTAATTGCGAATTCGCAATTTGCAAATTCGCAATTAAGGAATATCAAGAAATCGCTAAAAAATTGCGATTTTCTTGATACATACCAATTTGCGAATCTGAAATAGCGATTTCTTAAAAATTACTATTACAGAATCGCAAATTGGTTCCTTGATACATATGGGCCTTACTCTTCTTAAGTCTACATCTGCTCACCTTTAGGATTTGTTGGTAGCAATAATAAAAGTGCATGTTTATTGTAAAACTTTGATATTTTGATAGAATATGAAGAAATCCATGTACCCGTAAGGGTGAAAGGGAGGTTTCCATTGGTTATACCAGCCTTGCTACTTATACAATGTATCATAAGGAGGCATATTTGAAGAACTGAGCTGCTGTCCCTTAGCCTGCCAACTCAGATTGTTTTTGCCGAACTGGAAACCTTACCCACGTTTTCCAGTGGCATGCTTCATCATAGCTAACCCATACTCACCCTGATATTGAAGTCCTATGTGATTTGGAAGCTGAACTATGTAAACCATATCAGATGAAGGAATAATTGAAATTCCAGCACGTCACCTAGGTCCTTTTTAATTTTACCCTCGGAACCAGCAATAACGATCTGGGGAGTCCAAGAGGTAATTTTACATTAAGAGATCTCCTTCCCCATCATATATACTTCTCATGGGTTCCCTGAATATGGCGTGCCCACCCTCACTATCAATCTCAGGCTGAGGACCTGCTACCTATGATGGAGCCTGCCGCGGAAATGTGTGTGAGTTTTCCAGTTCTGAATAAATCGTATTCGCTCAGTTTGCATGGTAAGGCCTAGCAGCACAATTCTTGAGGTTTTGCCTCTTTATGTTACACAGAACACAGAAAAACTTTTAAAAAAAGGGGGATTCTAATTTGGGAAAAGACTCAATTTGAAGCTCTTGATGTGTGTCAGATTATCCTGTATCAGCCTAACACCTGTTAGTAGAGAATTTCACATTCCCACCATCTGGACTCTGAAAAACATTTTACCAACATCTAGAGATGGTAAATTGGGATTGTATTGGTACTTACATGTTTCAAGAAATGAAGTGGTGTTCTAGCCACCTATGAATCCCGAAGGATCATCATGCACTAACCTTCCCATAACCTCAGACAGCCCCTATGCTAGTATCTTACTCAGAATCTTGTTGTCGACATTGATTACCAATAGAGGCCTTTAGGAACCATACTCACAGAGCTCACTTTCGTTTGGTAATACCACCACTGCCACCTCCCTCGAGATACTTTATTGTACATATCTAACAATGGTGATGCTAGTAAACCCACAAACTACTTGTAAAATTCTAAAAGCAAATAGTAATTTCCTGGTGGCGTTTTACCAGTCCACAGATGTTGGATGGGCTATTTTATAGCGTCTGTGTCTGTCTAGGGATACATTTATCTATTGTTCAGATCTTCTGTCAAATAAGGATACATAGCTTCTTCTAGAATACTAAAACTTACCGCAAAATTATCTCTTTCTTAGTGTATGTAAGCTAAAGCAGTATTTCCTTAACCTGTCATTGGCTGCTCATTGTTCACTAAGCAGGCCATTATTTCTTATCACTGCGATCATTCTTGGTCCATTTCTCCTATTCATTAACCATGCTAATAAATGTCCAGCTTTATTTTTGCCTTCATATTGTAATTCAATATATTGTCTAAAGTTACTCCAGTATTGGAACATTCATAGATACATATGCTTGGATCATTCCCCTTTGTCGAGATGGGAGTCCCTAGTACCTTAGAAAAGTAATGCCACAATAGACATAGAACATAAAGGCCTTAGGCCTTTCGGTTTACTAAAATATCTTAGTCATTATTTGCAAAAGGACCACTCTTAAGAGTTAATCAATCAAGTCACACCAGCCTGAAGAACTTTCCTGAGAGAGCTCCAGTTCCTCGGATTTTCTACTGCACATCGTGCTGGGGAGTCTCCACTGAGCTCTGCTCAGTTTTCCTGTCAGAACTCTTCAGAAGATTTTTCTACAGACCTTTTCTCTTCAAAATGTACATATATTCGCAAAAAACTCTGTGTATCTGTGGTTTGTGTCTCTCAAACTGACTTTTATTATGCTAGACACACCCAAGAAGGGGCTCTTCAGACCCTGTGGAACGTGCAGAAAGAAATGCTGCACATTGATGACCTTCATCAGGACTGCATATATTGTCTTTATTCTGTGCATAATACAAAAGACTCCAAGGTTTGTCACACGTTTTCCTCAAAAACGTTGAAAGGCTGTGAGGTGTGACTCCTTCTTTGACTGCAAAGACTAGAGAAAATTCTGTCTCTGATGAGGAGAGTGATACTTCATCTATGCCTTTCTACAAAACACCTGTCAAGAGATTTAGGGATGATCCTGCAGCTCATTCCTCTCATGAAACACCCAAAAAAGGCATCCAAGAAGACCTCTCAGGTCTCTCATAAAACACCGCAACCCACCCAAGTCACCTGATAAAAAGTGACCTTCCTTCAGGGCGTAAGGGGAAAAAGGTGTCAAGTTCTTCCTCCAAGGAACTACAAAATTCGACTCCTGAGCCCCTAACACCTTCACTTCAGGTGAAGCACACATTCAAGAAACCTTCTTCTGCTCCGCTGACAGATGGCTCCTCAACAGCATCAAATGCCAGAACAATTCTGATGAGGGTGACTATTATGAACAATAGTATTATGCCCCTCTGCAGCACTATCAACACAATCAACAATACAAAGAAGACATGGAATATCTTCCATCAGCACTTGTATCGGACTTACAATTCATGCTGAAAAAGGTTTTTTCTAACGCCTGCTGCTGTTCTACACCGTCCAAATACAACCGCTTCAGTGGCTCTTCGACCACCAACTCTCCACACCAATTGCCTCTGCCTCCACCTGTAGTCCGTTTACCACAAGTAGGGCAACTACATGATCGCACTTCCTCTGAGGAGGAAAGAGAAGAAGGTGAACTCCATGACCACCATGATGAGTGGTATTAATATTTGTTGCCAACACTGTCATCTCCATCACCGCCACCAGTGGATTCTCCTCCGGAAGACATTGGAGGTTTCCAGAACCTCTTAGAAAGAGCAGAAACACATTTAGAGTTGCCTATGCCAACAAAACAAAATCACTGTTCCCTTTGGGATTTCAAGGAACCTTTTACAAAAACGTTCAGGGCCATGCCCTTCATTGATTGCATTTTGGATGAGACCTTAAAGGTTATGCACAACTCAACCTCAGTACCAGCTGCTTTGCCACAACTCAATATAAAATACAATGCCCCAGAGGACGTACCAGCCTGCCTTATGGGTCGCCCCAAACCAGACCAGGTCATTTCCCAGGCGGCATTACAAATATCCAGGAATCCCTCCACACCACTATAAGTGCCACAGGAAAATCTGGATGACAAGGCAAGAAAACTATGACCTTGTCCAGGCGCTGGTTACTTCCCTCCCTTTTCCAAACAAGGCAGCAGGGACAATAACCAGCCATCTGCACCGTGGATAACAGATAACAACCGACCACTGGATTCTGGACCTGGTTTGATTTGGACATACTTTGGAATTTATCCAAACACCTCCCTCAACCCTACCTCAATCTTCCATCCAAAACAGCTTCTCAAGTGGGAGGTCAAAACCATGCTCAAGTAGGGTGCTATAGAAAGAGCTCCCTTATCTCAGAGAGGAAAAGGTTTCTACTCCTGTTTCTTCTTAATCCGCAAGTAGTCAAAGCAGTGGAGACCGATTTTAGATTTAAGAAACCTCAACAAATACCTCAAAATGCAGTCACTATGCATGGGTACATTGCAAGATATGTTGGAACTCCTCAACAGAGGAAACTACATGCCATCCCTAGACCTTCAAGAAGCATGTTTCCATACCCTCATCCATCTAAAACAGAGGAAAATACTCAGATTCACAGTAGCTGGCAGCCACTATCAGTTCCGCGTGCTACCCTTCGGTCTCAAGTCTGCCCCTCCCTGCATTTTTATGAAATGCCTAGCACCAGTAACATTCTTTCTCAGGTAACAGAGACATCAAGTCTTCACCTATCTTGATGACTGGTTGTCAAGGCTCCCTCCAACCTGTCCACAAGGGCGTCCACCATGGCCTGCATACACCTATTCAATGAGATAGGCCTCACTCCCAATCCGGACAAATCAGTCCTTCAACCATTAAAACGGATACCATTCCTAGGAGCCATGCTAGACACAACACTAAACATAGCATACCCCACAACAGAGAGGCAATGGAAGCTGTTGACTCTGGCAAGACTAGTTCAAAAAAGAAAGTAATTTTTCGGTCACTTTTACAAATCTCTCCTGGGTATGTCTTCATCTTATCCTATACTGCTGTCTGCACATGTGTCCGCTTTAAGAAGCCCTGGACATCCAATGAGCACAGGGTACCAGAACCTTTGACAACATCACACAGGTCACTCCACCTATGGTCAAATCGCTCACCTGGTGGACACCATCTGTAAATCTTTCAGTCAGTCTACCATTCTTAACTCAGTCCTCACCTTTAGTGATTAAAACAGATGCTTACCTGGACTGGTGGGGAGCTTACCTCCAGGATCTCCAGGTCGGCGGCAAATGACCACCTTTCCATCAGGGCCTTCACATCAATCTACTTAAGTTAAGAGCAGTACATCTTGCTCTACAAGCCTTCCTTCCCAGGATTCAGAAGTCCTCAGTGCTCGTACAGACAGACAATCCAATAACAATGCACTACATAAACAAGCAAGGTGGCACCAGATCTCCTCTACTTTCCCAGGAAACTAAACTAATCTGGAAATGCTCCATCCTTCACAAAATATATCTCACTGCAGAGCACATACCCAGGAACCAGAACCGTATAGCAGACACTCTGAGCAGACTGAAAATATCTTGCCATGAGTAAAAATGGATCAACACATGGTAGCACAAACCAGATCTGGGACTCTTTGTGACCCCCCCTCACTATGCAAAAAGCCAGATTTTTGCAAGTGGGCATCCTCATTCGGGGTCGCGGGGGAATACATTTTCAATTGCATTGTCTGGCATATTTGCCTACACCATTCCTCCAACTCCTCTCCTTCCAAAAGTCCTCAGGAAGATGAAGGCAGCACTCTGCAAAATGATACTCATAGCCCCAGCATTGCCATGCCATCACTGGATCACAAAGCTTCTCATTCTTTTAGTGGAGCGTCACATTCGTCTCAAACCAATTCCATTGCTGCTGACGATGAGCCAGGGACAAGTTCTACATCCAGATCCCAAATCTCTTCGATTGCGTGCCTGGATCATGAATTCTACGAGTTTAGACATGTGTACATTCCTTCGGATTAGAGGGACATACTAGCCAGAGCAAGGGCAGACAATACTAACAAAATGTACTTTATAAGTGGAAAAGGTTTTGCGTATGTGTCAGAGAGCTAAAGTACATCCCAACTCTTCTTCACCTGAAGAGATTTTACCTTACCTTTTACACCTTACTTTTACACATTGCATAGTCAGGCTTAGCTCACGTCTCCATTAAAGTACATCTCGCGGAGTCTGGCCAGGATGGCGTACAGGTGAGATGTGTTTTCCAGTTTCTTTGTCCCCGCCACCTAATTAGTGTGCACTAGCGCGCTTCCTGGCCACTCTGCCTGGTTCCCTCAGATAGTGGAGGGCATCAGCTATAGACAGATGCACTTGGCGATGCCGTAGATCCCAATTATGGCTCTGAATTGCAACTGAGGTTTGCTGCCTGGAGGGCTGAACAGCCTCTCTAAAAGCAAGATGGCGGATGCCAGAGTGAAGCGGTGAAAAGGTGGCCCGAGTCTGTCCCGAGTCACGTCCCTGCGGAGGCCTGCAGCCAGCTTCCTTGACAGATCCTTGGGCTGGGCTACGTGGTTCCCCTCATTGGGGTTACAAGGTGCTCCCATTACTGCTGCCACAGCCTCCCGGCAACTTCGGGAAGTCTACGGTCCATCGTTGGGCATATTGAAGTGGAGACACGGCACCATTCCTGCACTGTAGCCTTGGGGGCCTCAATAGCCCACCGTGGGGGAAAGTGGAGGCCGGGGTTCCCTCCTGTTGTTGTCTCAGATGAGTAAGTCGTGCCAGGCCCTCTGTGGCCCAGGGACTGGAGAGCTGTGTGTGGCTTGGCAGCCTCTCCCTACTTAACTGCTTGGGGTGACCTCATCCCACAGTGAATGGAGATGGCTGCAGCATGATGACGAGCGGCAGCCCAAAAGATGTATTCCGTGAACCTGGCACCCGGTAGGGGGTCCGACTTCACAGCCTGCAGTGCCTACACAGGTGGGTCCACGTTGCAGGCCGCTACCATGATGGAGACGTGTGCCTCCTGCAGACGCCTGCTCCCCAACACTGATTCCCAAGGACTGGAGGCCCCTCAGGCCCAGCTGCAGGTAGCCGGTGCAGTGCTGTGTCCTGTGGTCCTCTCTTGCTGGGCGGAGGGAGGCAGGGATCTATGTTCCCCCTTTCCTTAAGCCACGCAGCGGACAATGCCGTGAGCTTCAGCGGGTGTTTGTTCAGACCCGGTGGGGGTCTATCCGGAGACCACTGATCCCCTCGCCTGCTTGCACCCACCTACTTGCTTGCCTGATTATTGACTTTGGCATAATTTCTCTTGCCCTGGGCCTACCTTGACAAACTCTCTGATAAGGGTTGCGTCCACTCCTTGCCTCTTGAGTTGGCCAATCTGGAACCCTCTTGAATACTTCTGTGGGCACTCCACTCAGAAGCACACTGCTGTTTGGACGCCCCCCTCCGACTCTATCCCAACAGCAGATTCCAACCATGTCTTCAGCCAGGTCAAAAAAGGATCGCTCGCTTAAGGATAGGTTAACTAAGCCTATGGGGCATTCGGTTAGTAACAAACCTCCTATACCTGTTATGGACCATCTCTCCATGCCTGAGGACCCAGAGGGACTGGTGACAAGGTCTTTCTTGGAGGCACTTTTCTAGTCCCTCCAAAATGACTTGCAGGCGGTGCAGAGGGACTTTTCAGCTGACCTGTGTGAGGTCCACCGAGAATTAGAGGAAGTGGGGGACAGGGTGTCTGCTGGACGAGACGAAGAGGTGGATTGGCTCCAACAAGAAGTTCTCCACCTGAAGGATCAGCACTTCGATCTCCAAGCCCACGTCGAGGATTTGGAAAACCACTCTTGGCGGAATAATGTGTGTATCCGGAGAGTCCCAACCATTGCGGAGGGAGCCAACCTATGAGAATATGTTGAGGCCCTCTTTCCGTGTATCCGAGGAGTCTCAGAGGCACAGACTTTAAACTTGACGATGTCCATCATGTAGGTCCATAGAAACCAGACAATGCCCCCTTCTGACATTTTGACCTGTACACACAACTTCTAAGTGAAAGAAAACATTCCACGCAAAGCACAAGAGACCCACTCGATTTAATTCCATGGCCATTCACCTATGTTATATCAAGACAAGTTCTCCATAACTCTTCAGAGGCTCCGGGACTTCTGCCCTTCTGCTCACCTAAGAGGAGCTGGAATGTCGTACTCCTGGGGCCACCCTTTTCAGATTATATTTTGACTTGGTGGGAAAATATTTCAATTTAGATCCCTTAAAAAAGCCTACAGAGTACTCTGTATCATGGATTCCACAATAGAAGATCGCCACAATAGCCCTCAGGAAGATAAGGCACGGAAGAGCTCTTGATAGCAACGCGCCAAGGGCTCCTCTGTTGGTACAAAACGTGACCCCACAATCATAGCTAAAGAGAGACAATCAGTCCTTAAGACAGTATCTGGAGACATAGAGATGCCTGACGTGTCTCAAGGTCATGGTAACTTGTCCAACACAACTTTGTCTTCCTAAGCAAGAGAGTACCATGACGGCCGGAATGGAGGCCGGAGCATGCTGTAGGTAACTGTCAGCTCCACTATTCCCCTCCTTTTTTGGGACGATGCCCCCTCTCCTGCCTGGCACATGTTCCCCGATCCGCATCCCTCCATTGTGGACTTTGGTTACTGATATTTTTATATTTTTCTCCTGTTCGTTCTTATGTTACTTTTTACAGGGAATTTTGCTTTCTTTTGCTCCTCCGTACAGGCCCACTTCTGGGCCTTTGAATGGCTGCTTACCGGGCTCACCTTTACAAAGGATGTTCCTCAGGGGTACCTTCTGCCTCAAGGGCCGGGGTGACTATACAGCATCTCCTCCTCACCCTACATTCCAAGATCTTAGGGTTCTTAGCCTCAATGTATGGGGCTTAAGTAACCCTGTCAAATGGTCTGCAGTGCTTTCACCCCTAGAACAGTCTAGTTGTGACATATGTCTTCTCCAAGAGACCCATTTCCTTACTAAAGATATACCTAGAATTCGGTCTCAATGGTTACCTCATCATCTCTGGTCTTCGGGTTCCTCTAAGAAGGGGGGGGCATTCTTTTCTCCCGCAGGTTCAGAGGAGAGGCTCTGTCTACCGTCACTGAGGTCAAGGGACCTCTCCTCGCAGTCCGACTTAAACTGGGCGCTTTCTGTTTCACCATGGTAAATATATATGCCCCTAATGAACACCAGGATTCTTTGTTAACAACCACCCTTAGAATTCCAGATGGGTCTATTGTTATAGGGGGGCATGAATTTGATCTTGACTGTAATGGACAACGCTTTAGTCAAACAGGCGCTTTCTCTACTTACGGCTAACATTGGATGGCAGATTGTGGACTGCAAGATGTTTGGCTTCCGCTTCACCCCTTGACTAGGCACTACATATTCTATTCCGAGGCACACAAAACAAATGCATGTATTGGCCATTTCCTAGCAACCCTGACTCTTGCAGCTCTTATCACAGAATCAGACATCGCTAACAGGTCGCTCTCAAATCATGCCACCCTCTCTATCTATCTGTCACATCTATCACACTGTTGACTTAGAGACTCTTTACTGCAGTCCCCTGCGCCTGTCAAATCTCTTCAGAAGACCCTGATGGACTAACTTCACACCAATAACTCGGGGGAGATATCCTTGTTGTCAATTTGGGAAACCCTGAAACTGGCAATGAGGAGAGAACAGATAGCCATTCCCCCAGAATATGGAGGGAGCTAAAAAAAAGCGAGGCTCCTTCTTGAACGCCTTGACAGGGCAGAATATGCTCTGCTACACCTCAAGCATAAATTCTACATTGATAGTAATCGCTGTGGGGGTATGCTTGCACACTGCATCCATAGCAAAATCCATTTGGGGACTGTGAAGGTGATCCGCGCTGATCTATCTGCGGAGGCCTGCTCTGATGCATAGATCACCTCGGCTTTCCAGGATTTTTACGGTTCCCTGTATGCTACCTCCAATGGCCCTAGAGGGGACCCTTCCTACTACCTAATGGTATAGCTCTGACTCCCCTATTGGAGGCGTAGGCTGCAGCGCTTGACCAACCCATACATATAGATGAGGTGATCTCGGCGATCACTAGCCTAAAGACTCTGAAATCATCGGGTCCTGATGGCTTTATTGTCCAATTCTATAAAACCTTCTGCCATAAGCTTGCCCCCTATTAACATGTCTCTACAATTTTTCCGCTGTCTCTGGGTCTTTTACTGATTCCATGATGGAAGCTTCCATCTCGGTTATGCCCAAGCCAGGCAAGGATCCTGCCCTCTGCGGATCGCATAGACCCATTTCCCTCTGCAACATAAATGCCATGTTGTTCACTGGCATCTTGGCAAACTGCTTGAATCCACTCATGCTGGGTCTGATTGTTCCGGGTTAGGCAGGTTTCATCCGCAGCAATATGGTGATAATACTAACTGCCTCATGCACCTTCAAGACAAAATCCCCAGGTTACAGAAGGAAGCATTGCTTCTCTCCATTGATGACGAAAATGCATTTGACTGCGTTCCCTGGCCCTACCAGGACCTACAAAAGTTTGGCGGCAAATTCAACAGATGGGTCAGTTGTATATACAGCACGCCCCGCGTTCAGTACAGGTCAATGGAGTTTCGTCCTCCACTTTCCCTATACTACGGGGAACATGCCAGGGTTGCCCCCTCTCCCCTCTTCTATTTGCTCTCTACATGAAGCCCACGGTGCAGCGGATAAGGGACAACCTGGACATCATGGGGATTCCTTTCGGGGAGACAATCACCATAGCCTTTATGCTGACAATGTTATCCTATCGATGACTAATCCATTGTCCTCACTGCCTGCTCTGGTCGAAGATCTCTGGCTCTTTGGAGAGGTCTCTGGTTTCAATGTAAACCTACAAAAATCTAAAATTCTGAACCTCTCATTCACCCCCCCAACATAAATCTACCCTGTGCTCTCGGTTCCCCTTCGCCTGGGCGAAAGCCTATATGCACTACTTAGGCATTAAACTGTCCCAGATCTTCCCTAAGACCTTGGCTCTGAATTGCTCTGACTTTCTGTCCCAGACCAACGGGCCCTGTCTTCTTGGAGCCGACTTCGCCTCTCTTAGACAGGTTGAAAAGCGGAACTTAAAAGTACCACTCTCCCACGCATACCATACGTCTTCCAGACACTTTCGATGACCCCTCCTCCCAACATTCTTCCTTACCTGCAATTGGCTATTAATAAGTTCTTATGGGATAGCAAGAAACCCCAACTCATACAAAAGATACTATACTGCCAGAAACGAGATGGAGGACTGACAGTCCCCTTAATAGTCTGCTACTAAAAAGTCGCAAAGCTCCGCTTTCTGGTGGGGTGGAATCTCCCGCTCTCTGAAAGACATTGGACCTTTATGGATCAGGCTGTGGCTGGATCCAGTATTTAGAAAGAAGTCTGGCTATCTTGTAAACATAGCCCATGGAGCCTCTACTCCTCTCTAGTGAGGAGCTCGAATTTTAAAGTGTGGGACTCAGTTGCCCTTTGGTCCGGCCTTACAACAATTTCCCTCCCAGTGATGCCAATATTAGCCAACCCTTACGTTCGCCTGGGCTAGGAGCCTCAAATGTTTCGTCAATGGTATGATGGAGGCTGCAAACGCATAGGTTCCATCTTTGATGTAAATGGGATTATCCCTTTTGACCAATTAAAAACAGATTATTCTTTGACTGTAGCAGACGACTTTTCTTATTTACAGCTTTGCCACTGGGTGACATTGTCCCAGAATGCTTGTTGGAGTGTAGACAAGAGGCACCCCGACCCATGACTCCCTTTGAAAAATGGCTGCTTCTTAAAACAGATGGTAAACGTCTCATAACCAAATTATGTGCTTTTCTGTCTAGGGAGGGCCCCACTATAAAGACCAAAGGGCAGGCACGCTGGGAGGTGGAGATTGGATGGGTCCTAACCACGAAAGAATGGGAGGACATATTTTACAGAGCTCATCAGATGGCACACAACATGGCGAGCACAGAGACTGCTTACAAGATTGTTTCCTATTGGTATTTAACCCCTGCTGGACTCCATAGGTGAAACCTGGGGCATTCCAATGAATGCTGACGGGCCTGTGGACTCACTGGGTCTCTCCTTCATCTCCTATGGCACCGTCCCAAACTCAACCTATTTTGGAAACAGGTACTAACTGTCGTTGCTGCTTTCAATACTTCCATCCCCAGGTTGCCAGATTACACTATTCTAGGATTACAAAATCCATTGGCCTACCCCCATCGCTCCAACAGAGGCAGACAAATGGCACTAGTGCTAGAGGTGGCACAACAAGTGATTTTAACATTTTGGGTGACCAATAAGATTCCTGACACTACCTCATGGTTGCATAAGTTGTGGTTCAACCTAGGGCTGGACAGAATGTCCATATCTGTAGATTCCATAAGCATTGCCTATCCGGATATCTGTCCCCTTTTATTCAGATCCTATCCTCTGAATTTAGGGAATTAACATGTCCCACCTATCTGTGGCTACCTTGTCTGATTCGCCACAAAACCTCGACAGTATTCTAAAACACCATTTCCCATGCAGCTATACTTTCTTTTTTATTACAGTATGGGTCAAGGGCATATGACTTGTGAGTATGAGAGCTAAAGTACGGAGCACAAAGGGGGTGGGGGCTTGTTGGGGAGTTGGTTTTCTTTTTCTCTTATACATTTGCCTGACTATCGCTGCTGGTCCCAGGGTTGTCGGCTATCAGCTGTTTCATGTGTCGCATATCTCTAACCTCTGCCAGCCACTGGTTGTAAGCAAATAGCTGTGTACAAGGTTTAGAGGCGTTAATAAACAAAATTGTTCCATAAAGTACATCTCGTAGCCATTTCTTGCTTTCAGAGATCGCCCAAAACACCATCCCTATGGTCTGTCGGGCATATTAAGCAATTCCTCAAAGGAGTATTCGGAAAAATTTCCACCGGTGAGGCCCACTCCTCTGCTGTGGCAGCTCAACAAGATCCTTTCACAGTTAATGAAACATCCTTTTGAGCCTATCCATAAGGCGGATATAACATTTCTCTCTTGGAAGATTGGTCTCCTCCTCACCCTCACATCAACAAGAAGAGTTAGCCAAATTCAGGCTTTCACCATCCAGGAACCATTCCTTCAGTTCAGGGATGATAGGTTTATTCTATTCACAAACCCTATGTTCCTTCCTAGAGTCTCATTGGACTTTCATCTTAATGAGCCTGTAATTCTTAAGTCTTTTTTCCAAACCCTCAGACATCAGATAGACGAGCACTACACTCTGGATATGAAAGGGTGCTTAAAGTTTTATTTGTGTTACAGCAAACAAATGATGGTTGGAATGCTGACAATGCACACATTCTCCCCCAGTTAAAAGATTTGGATTAAATCTATTGTTCTTTTGCCCACCACTTGACGCTGTACACCATGGGAACAGTCCAGACCGAACTGCCAGGCCAGGTCCTCCCTGGACCGGAAACAAGCATCCTGGGATCAGTTTCACGGTACGTCACCCTTCTTCAGCCAGGCGAGCTTGAATCCAGTGGCACAGTGAGCAAGGGACCCACACCTGGGCATACCCATCCCACTTAGGGCGAAAAGTGTTACAGCAAACAAATGATGGACGGAATGCTGACCATGCAAACATTCTCCCCACTCAAAAGATCTGAGTTAAATCTATCGTTCTTTAGCCCACTACGCCACCCCAGTTTGGACCCAGCTATATGCAAATCAGTCTTGACCCTGTGCCCATGGATCTTTTGACTGGGGGAGAATGTTTGCATTGGCAGCATTCTGTCCATCATTTGTTTGCTGTAACACTTTTTGCCCTTAGGGGCATGGGTATGCCCAGACATAGAAAATTTACTTATTACTGCTCTCTACTCTGATTCAAGCATGTGAATCTATGAAAGTTCCAATATTGGAGTAAGAAAATAAGTTACTTACATGTAACTGTAGTTCTACAGTATTGAAATCTTTCATAGATTCACATGTGACCCACTACCCTCCCTTGGGGGAACATCCATTACGACGCTGTGTTTACACCGCACTACCATTAGAACAATGGTTTTACAACACAATTCGTTACCACGACTTGCGCAGGAGGGCGCTCTAGGCTAAGGAATAGTAGATTTACTATTCCAATACCTTCCCTACTGTACGTAGGCTGGTGTTGGAATAGTAAATTTTACTATTCCTAAGTCCAGCACCCTACAGCGCAAGTCGTGGTAACGACTTGCGTTGTAAAACCAGCGTTGTAATGGTAGTGCAGTGTAAACACCGTATTGTATTGACATACAACCCTCCCTTGAGAAGCTCACCTTTATTCCTCTCAGTACAGGACTACGTATACGCCTATATATCTGAACCACCACCTTGCTTTTCATACACCCGCCAGACAACTCCGCTTCGTCCCACGGATTCACAAGACCAAAACTGGAGAAAGATTCTTCTCCTACCTCACTGGCAATACCTGGAACACCCTGCCCCTCCACCTCAGGCAATCTGTGTTGTTGACCCAGTTTAAGAAGGACCTCAAGACTTGGCTTTTCGACTGAACATCCACACCCAGATGGATCAGCAGCCGTCCCACTCTCACTGCCATGAGACCCTCACAGGTGAGTAGCTGCACTTTACAAACCCCTGATTGAGTGATTGATTCATACACACTAGTGCTTGGCAAATATGAGGGACTGGAGCTCCTGTTAAGAAGGTTCTACAGGACGCTGTGACCTGATTAGTTGACTCTTAAGTCTGGTCCTTTTTATATAATGTCTAGGATATGTTACTAAACCAAAAGGCCTAAGGCCTCTGTTCTATGTCTATTGTGATATTACTTTCTAAGGGACTCCCATCTCGACGACGGGGAACGACTTAAGCCTGTTAATCTATGAAAGATTCCAATACTGGAAAACTACAGTTACAGGTAAGTAACTTGTTTTCTTATGTTTCCATAGTCTACTTTTGGTAGCAACCAGTTCCTCCTTTTTAGCTAACCATGGATCTTTGTAACCATCCCATGTTGCTCTGTATCCATTTCCTGAATCTTAGTTTCTAATTTGGCGACAGTACCTGCCAAATCTTTTCTTACCCCATATGAGGTGCTTGTGTGTTTCTCACATATTGTGACTTTGAAAGCTTCTCGTGTCAGACCTGACTGGTCTGGAGTTAAGGGTTAATTGACTTCCTTATGGCTTGTCTTATGTCTCCTCTATAGGGCCACAGTTTGAAACCTCCATTTGGGTCCAAGTAATTTGCCCCCTATCTAATCATCATTCCAATTTTAAAGGTGCCAGGATCTGATAAGGTGTGGTCAAGATGTTGTACGTCATGACATTTTTTGTGGACTAACATGTACGGTAAAGAACACAAGGAAGTACATAACCCTTGAAAATTGAACATTTGTCCTCAAATACAAATGTACAAAACAAATCAATTACAGCTTGTGGAAAGTGAGAATCTCAGTCTGTGTGTTGTGCCATTATTAAGAGTGAAAGATGTATCATTTAATTCATTTTACAGGAGTTTTACATATTTCCCAGGCTTACCCGGGTACGCTCCATTATGTACACAATATAAATGATTTGTTTTAACTGAACCCTCAGATACTGTTGCTTATGTATTTATGTATCAATAAGCGCTGTGTAAATCATATATCTGTACATACTTTTTATGTATTGCAGTGCTTCTTCTGGTTGTTCTAAGAATTATCTTTTCTCTTTAACATCTATGTGTAGCCGAGCTTGTTGCAACAGTACATGCAAAGAATTTATACCACTTAGTTTGCACTTAACTTCATCAAATGTTTCTTTTTCTGTGGGCCGTAGCAATGGTAAAATGCATCTGGGTTCCATTATATTCGATATCTTTCTGCTGACATGGCATTGACAGGTATGTTGCTTTGCCACAATACTCTTGCAGCCAGATCATAATCATTCTGGGATGTCACCTTGTTGATTATGCAGACTTTGCATTCTGTTTGCTCTGTCCACCTGGTTAACCCTCACTGAATTTGATCAGTGAACAGGCACGTTACAAAGCTTTTAACCAAAAGTTCCATGAGGCATGTCTCTGTTCCCTCAGGCAATCCAAGAGAGTCAATGTTTTTGTGCCTCGACCTGTCCTCTAGGTCTGTTTCTTCTCCTGTCTTTTCACTGTAGTTTGTAGCTCAACAATGTGCCTGGAGTGATCACTGGTGTCATCTTATTCTTTGGATATTCTGTGCTCTGCCTCAGATCAGTTTACTTATTTTGTTTAGGTCTTGACTGATTTACATAATGTTAAGTCATATATATTTTCTGTAATAGATTTGTTTCCTTCCATAATGAGTTGCTAATATTCAGTATTAGAATGGAGAGATGAGACAATGGCTCTCTCTGCCATTGGTATTGCACCATTATTAGATTGTGCCATTTTTGCAAAACTGCCTTCCGTCATATGTTTCGAACAGGCTGGCTACGTAGCATTACCCTTATGTTTATTCACACTCGGGATACGTACTTCACTCTATATATGTCCTTTCTCTTTGACTCTCCTTCAAGCTTGGGGTGAGTACTACACAGAGATGAAACAAGACATGGAGGCACCACTACATCACCCAGATTCCTGTAATATAAATCAGGTCCCACCAAGTAGGTTGAAGGATTTCAAATTAGAGGAGGCTCCATGCATCACAGTAAGGCCACACAAGCTCTGATGCGCAATGCGGCCATACAGCACAACAGCCACAGGTTGCTCAGAAGCTGTGGCATCCACCAGGGGAGGCCACACCTGTAGGCCACTCATGCACCGGAATAGCCCAGTCCAGGGCTCAGGTATGCAGACAACCACATCCTTACCTCCCGATCTCATCATGCCCAGGAAATGAGCAACAACAGACAGGCTTAATTTGGTTTGGTGACTATTTGCAGTGGCAAATGGGTTATTTGGGCACCATGGCTAGTATGCAGCAGCACCCATCTGCCTATGTGACCATCTTGGCTCCTCCCATCAGGAAAGTTTTATAAAAAAAAGAGATTACTATTGCCAAGTTTGGTTCAGCAAGGACCGTAAAACCATACATCCTTTGACCAGGTGAAAGAAAGTGGAGCCCAAAATAAATGAGAAAATAGAGTTCTTGAAATAAGAGCATCGCCTGTGAAGCATGAACACTGACTTTGAAGATTCTCATCAAAAACATAGTATTGAAGGGCTGAAATTCCAAAAGTTAAAGCTGACTTGAACTTGTTGGAAAGTCAGCTAGAAGAATGTAGATCAGCGTTTCCCAAACTGTGGTCCGCGGACCCCCAGGGGTCCGTGACACATTCCCAGGGGGTCCGCAGGACTTGATTGCCTACTGCAAAACGCCCATGCGCCCTCACAGCACTAAGAGGTGTGAATGTTGCTGGCGCCAGGGCGGCAAGACTACAATACAATTGCAGCAACAACACACTGGCCAATCACCATTCCGCTTTAGTGCAAGCTGAAGGGTGTTTGAAGTCACACGTTTCTTCTTCTCTTCTGATAACATACTGATGTCTTCAGGTTTAGTAATGGCAGCTGCAGCGTGGCCTAGCAGGTCACATTATCATTCAATCACCCAGCTCTCTGTACTGAGGTATTCCAGCCTCCTAATCGGCCTGATGGCAATCTGGTTACTTTAAAGACGAGCGACAGCATGAAGAGGAGCAGAGCTGTAGTCACTACAAATAGCATTATGGGACGGCATGTGTTTACATTTATGCAAGGGAGTTAGTCTATGTGACGGTAATAACTAGAGGGAATAAAAGATGTTTAAAAGTCTACGAGGAGCACTTGCAAAAGGTAGCGAGATGTTTTATGCTGCAACTGGGCAAATCACTTCATCTCCCCATGCCTGAATGTGTAATGTAAATACGGTGCTCATGTAAAGCTACGGTGCTCATTTAAAGCGCAGTGTGGCGTAACGAAACTTGAGGGGGCCCCCCTGCAAAGTACATGGAGGGGCCCCCCACGCTGTGGATCCATTCAGGAGTTCTTAGGCCAGGGGCCAGCCACTCATACACAGTGCTCGAGGGGGCCCTCTGGAGCTTGGGCCCCACCGCACCACTGGGTGTGCGAGGGCTATATTGTTTTGTCACTGGTGAGAGGATAGGTGAATGAGTGGGTCTGGTAGCTCAGTGGATTAATCTGTCAACTGTAGCAGCTTGTGTTTGACCTCATAGTCACAGATTCAAATCCCAGCAGGTGCACTCAGACTTTCATCCATCTGGGGTCGATAAAATGAATAGCATTGAGTGGGTAACAATAAACATCTGTTATTCAATGCCAAGATACCCTTCTACTTGAACGTGTGCTTTACAAATACATATGTTATATGAGAGGATAAATAAGTGAGAGGATAGACTATGGGTGGATGAAAGGATGACAGAGTAAAAGGAAATTTTAGAGGATGAATGGATGGCAGAGTTAATGGAAATCCGAGGAAGGGTGAATAGATGGTAGAGTAAATAAAAATCTTAGAGGATGGATGTATGGATAAAATGGCCACTGGATGGAATGGTGAACGATTGAAAGTTGGATGAAATAATCAATGGATGACAGAATGTAAAGGTGAAATGACTGACAGCAGAAGGTGGATGGGAGGGAGAAAGGAGGAATGAACAGTTGCATGGATGGAAGAGACAGAGGAGCACTTCTAGGGTGTTTTAGACTCACTTGCTGCGCTTGCTTGGTGCCGTCAGAGCTTTGGTTCAAAGTGGTAGGATATTCTAATTTTCTGGCTACTCAGTTACACACAGGCATGTCTCTCACACTGCATTCACCCAGCCATTCCTCTTACCATGCATTCAGACTGACGTGCCTCTCACCCTGCATTCACACAGTCACACACTCCCCCTGAACTCACATGACTCACCCTCTACTTAAGCAAGAACACCTCCCACTTTGCACTCACGTGAGCACACCACTCACCCAGTACTCACACAGGCACACCAATCACCCTGCACACACACACTGACGTGACTCACTCTCTGCTCACAGAGGCACCCCTCTCACCCTGCACTCAAATGGGTAGATCACTACTCACTCACAGAGGCACACCCCTCCTTGTGCACTCACAGGGGAACATCCTCCCCGTGCACTCACCAAGGTTTATCTTTAATCATGCATTTACAAGGGCTCAAATATCCCCCTCCATTCTCCCTGATTCCCATGCATTTACAATAGCTCAGATCTCACCATGCACTCACATAGGCTCACCTCTCACCATGCACTGTCACACACCCACCTTTCCCCACTCACTAACATAGGTACGTCTCTTACCATTCACAAGGTCTGAAGTGCATTCACAGAGGCCCCCCTTTCACACTGCATTCACACGGCTCAGCAGTCACTCTGCACTCACATGGGCTCAAACTTCACTCGGCGCTCGGACAAGTACATCCAGGGCTTTTAGTAGTCCGGGTCTAACCGGTGCTGAGCACCGGCAGTTTTTCAAAAGAAAGCCTCGAAATGGGTCTCTGTCGTGTTCTGTTTTGTGCCCTGGCGCAGTGGCGTCACTGGGGTTGGTGTCACCCGGTGCGGGTAACTCATGGTGTCACCCCCTCACGACTTACCGCATGGACCACCTCTGTCAGAAATGTACAGCGCTAGGTACTGTCTTACTCCCTCTAGCTCCCTCTCTCTGTCTAGCTCCCTCTAGCTCCCTCTCTCTGCCTTACTCCCTCTAGCTCCCTCTGGTTCCCTCTCTCTCTGTCTTACTCCCTCTAGCTCTCTCTGTCTCTGTCTTACTCCCTCTAGTTCCCTCTCCCTCTGTCTTACTCCCTCTAGCTCCCTCTCTCTCTGTCTTACTCCCTCTAGCTCCCTCTGTCTCTCTCTCTGTCTTACTCCCTCTAGCTCCCTCTCTCTCTGTCTTTCTCACTCTAGCTCCCTATCTCTCTGTCTTTCTCACTCTAGCTCTCTCTCTCTCTCTGTCTTACTCCCTCTAGCTCCCTCTCTCTCTCTGTCTTACTCCCTTTATCTCCCTCTCTCCCTGTCTACTCTCTCTAGCTCTCTCTCTCCCTTTGTTACTCCCTCTTGCTCCCTCACTCCCTGTCTTGCTCTCTCTAGCTCCCTCTCTCTGTATTACTCCCTCTAGCTCCCTCTATCACCCTTTCTCTCTTACTCCATCTGTCTTCCCTGGATATGTATAAACAAGGGTACTCAGACAAAATATCGAAAATAAAATATCGTAAAGACAAAATATCGAAGTTAAAATATCGAAGGTAAAAAATATTGGGAAGCAAAAATATCGGATACAAAAATATCGTAATAGGTAAGTAAGTATAAATATCGATAATAATAATATCGTATGACAAAATATCGACAATACAAAATATCGTGTAGTAATGGAAAAAATAAATAGTATAGGAAAAAATATAATAATTGTACATAAAAAATTGATAAAAAGGTCTATATTAAAAAATTAAAATATATTTAATAAAAAAATATTTTAAAAAAACATATCTAGTTTTAGGAGCGGGTAATTGGGTTTATAGGGGATAAGGGTGGGGAATGTATTAAAATGTATGTAAAAATACATAAAATAATAAAAAATATGAAAAAAAAGATAACATTTAAAATAATATTTAAATTAATAATATTAATAAATAATAATAGATATCAAGTTTTAGGAGCGGGTTATTGGGTTTATAGGGGATAAGGGTGGGAAGTAATTTAAAAATAATTAATACATTAATATATGTTTGTAAAAATTTGATTAATTGGTAAATAATTAATATTAATTAGTTAATTAATTAATATAATTTTGTACATTATTTTATATAATAATTAATTGGTAATTAATGAATATTAATTATTTAATTACTAATTATAATTTTGGACATAATTTTAAATAATAAATAATTGGTAATTAAATAATAATAATTAATTGGTAATTAATTAATATTAATTAGTTAATTAATTAATATAATTTTGTACATAATTTTAAATAATAATTAATTGGTAATTAATTATTAATAATTAGTTAATTATTTAATATAAATTTTTACATAATTTTAAATAATAATTAATTGGTAATTAATTAATATTAATTAGTTAATTATATTAATTAGCTTCATTTAGTTAAATATATATTTTTTACTTGTAAATTAATTTGGAAAAAATAATATTAATAATTAAATTTATTTATATACAGCTAATGTGCTAATATATTTACTTTATTGTTATTGTTAATTAATAATTAATTTGTAATTACATAATAATTATTTTTGGGTAAAGGAGTATTGTTAGAGTTCAGGGTCAGTTTTCAGTTTTTGGGTAAAGGGGTATTTTTTGGGTTCAGGGTCAGTTTTCAGTTTTTGGGTAAAGGGGTATTTTTAGGGTTCAGGGTCAGTTTTGGGTTTTTGGGTAAAGGGGTATTTTTAGGGTTCAGGGTCAGTTTTCAGTTTTTGGGTAAAGGGGTATTTTTTGGGTTCAGGGTCAGTTTTCAGTTTTTGGGTAAAGGGGTATTTTTAGGGTTCAGGGTCAGTTTTGGGTTTTTGGGTAAAGGGGTATTTTTGGGGTTCAGGGTCAGTTTTCAGTTTTTGGGTAAAGGGGTATTTTTAGGGTTCAGAGTCAGTTTTGGGTTTTTGGGTAAAGGGGTATTTTTAGGGTTCAGGGTCAGTTTTCAGTTTTTGGGTAAAGGGGTATTTTTTGGGTTCAGGGTCAGTTTTCAGTTTTTTGGTAAAGGGGTATTTTTAGGGTTCAGGGTCAGTTTTGGGTTTTTGGGTAAAGGGGTATTTTTAGGGTTCAGGGTCAGTTTTCAGTTTTTGGGTAAAGGGGTATTTTTTGGGTTCAGGGTCAGTTTTCAGTTTTTGGGTAAAGGGGTATTTTTAGGGTTCAGGGTCAGTTTTGGGTTTTTGGGTAAAGGGGTATTTTTAGGGTTCAGGGTCAGTTTTCAGTTTTTGGGTAAAGGGGTATTTTTTGGGTTCAGGGTCAGTTTTCAGTTTTTGGGTAAAGGGGTATTTTTAGGGTTCAGGGTCAGTTTTGGGTTTTTGGGTAAAGGGGTATTTTTTGGGTTCAGGGTCAGTTTTCAGTTTTTGGGTAAAGGGGTATTTTTAGGGTTCAGGGTCAGTTTTGGGTTTTTGGGTAAAGGGGTATTTTTAGGGTTCAGGGTCAGTTTTCAGTTTTTGGGTAAAGGGGTATTTTTTGGGTTCAGGGTCAGTTTTCAGTTTTTGGGTAAAGGGGTATTTTTAGGGTTCAGGGTCAGTTTTGGGTTTTTGGGTAAAGGGGTATTTTTTGGGTTCAGGGTCAGTTTTCAGTTTTTGGGTAAAGGGGTATTTATTGGGTTCAGGGTCAGTTTTCAGTTTTTGGGTAAAGGGATATTTTTAGGGTTCAGGGTCAGTTTTGGGTTTTTGGGTAAAGGGGTATTTTTAGGGTTCAGGGTCAGTTTTCAGTTTTTGGGTAAAGGGGTATTGTTTGGGTTCAGGGTCAGTTTTAATTTAATGTATGCTGGATTTGGTATAGTAATAATTAAATTATTAGAGTCCAACATATACTCACATTTAATATACAGTGCAAAATGTCTAATAAGATTGTTACATTATAGTAAGATAATGATACAAATTGTTCAACATGATTGTAGAAACATTATTTTTATTTATGTTTCACAAATTAAGATTTTAATTGTTTATATAGGGGAGTGTCAGTAGTAATTACTTTGCTATTGGTTCATTTAAAAAATTAGGTTTGTGATTGGTTAGTTAGTATATTTGAATTTCAGTTGTGATTACTTTGTAATAGAAGTGAAAAACCAAAAAAAAATATAAAATTATACAAAGTAGTATAGAATATTTTTATATGTGTAGGTGATATAATTATACCAATAGGATATTTTTGACAAATTAATAGTGTGTCTATAGTATTAATTTAAGTATTGTGTGTTTATTTAGATGTGAAAACATATAAAACGTTAATTAATTATGCAAACAGATGCATATAAAAAGTCGATATAGCTGATAATCCGATATTGAAGTGCACGATAATTTTGATGTCGATATTATAGTTAATGTCATTATTTTTTGTAGATAGCGATATTTTTGTTTTCCGATGTTAATGTAGTCGATATAAAAGTAAACGATGTTTTTGTATATCGATATTAAAAAATCGATATTTGTGTATATATCTAGTTAAGTATAGGAAGCCGATATATTTGATTTCGATATTTATACTCCGATATTTTTGTACGTCGATATTGTGAATGTCGATATTTTGTCAGACATTCATAAACAAGAGTGCGAGCAACAGGTGGCACTGTAGTGAAGAGCAAGCTGAAATTTGGAACTGGTTCACTGGAAAACTGAAGACTGCAAGATACTGAAAAATAGGAAACCATGCACCCTCAGATGAGCTAGGCTGCTATAGAGTTGCCTTGTGAGCAAAGAAAATTGCAGTCAAGCATTGCAGATCTCCTGTGAGACACTGGTGAGTGTGAACAGCATGAGGAACACGCTTGCACAGGGAGCGACAGTAAAGGTAAGAGCAGAGGCGAGGCTGAAGTGCAGATTGGTGTCACCCCATGTGTTGGTGTCACCCGGTGCGGGCCGCACCCCCCGCACCCCCCTAGTGACGCCACTGCCCTGGCGCAGGTGGGCTACAGTGACAGCAGGCACATCTATGTGTGCGTGCTCACACTGCTCACTTCTCACTAGTGGAAAAGTTATGGCAGGGCTTTAAGTGTGATGAAAAAACTGGGGGGGGGTCTCTCAAAGGGGCGTGGGAAATGTAATTAAGGGCATGGCTTAAAAACACGTATGCAAAAAATCTGTTCATGGCATAGTGTGTTGCCCGACTTGTATTTTGCTGTCTCTGTCAATGCATCCAGATATATGACACAACAAGTAACATCATACCTACAACAAGTCAGGACTATTGCCTATGTCAGTGTTTGCTAGTTGCTTAAGATAAATAAGCAGCAACTATGACTCGTATATAATATTGAAAAAGCTTTCACTTGAAATTTAAATTGTACAAATTGCTCGGGGGTCCCCGGCTTCCAGTAGTGATTCAGTGGGGGTCCTCAGGAGTCAAAAGTTTGGGAACCACTGATGTAGATGATGTAGAAACCTCAATAGGATGTCCATTTATATCTTCTCTACTTTGTTATAAGCAAAATTAGCAAGATCTTCATATACAGTGAGAAAAGGGTTGTAGGAGGCTGGCTTAGTATATGGTGCTCACTTATGTAAGTGTAGCACCCTGCACTAATCCAGACAACCCTTATGGTGATTTTTGTGGTCTTAGAAAACCTTAGAAAGCTATCTAAGAGGTAGCTGTGGAGAGCAGCCTTCGGGCTAAGTCCAGAAGGAGTGTAAAGCAGCTTGTTTTACCAGTACCTAATCTTATGGTATAGGTTAAGTGAAAAAGAACCACACTGTGATTATAAAAAATATGTATTTATTATTAACACTCACTAACACAATGCAATATCATCTACCTTGAGATATAAACACAATACACACTTTGTCAATAGAATACTAAAGTAGCACAAATACACAGTGGTCTCTATGGGGAGACCAAACCATATACTAAAATAGTGGAATGTGAACCACGCCCTAAGTCGAGAATGGACCCAAAAGACGCAGATGAGCCAGGGACCAAGGAACCACCCAAGGTGAGTATCTAGGAACACCCCGGAGGTTTTGTGCAGAGTGGGAACACGACCGCATGCTCAATACAAGTCAATGGGTACGTTGCAGTTTTAAAGAAAAAGGACCCTTCGCAGCGGACCCTGAAAAAACAGAGTGGAAGATGGAAGGTTGGAGAGTTACCCCACCTGTGGATACCCCAGACGCCAGGATACCTACACCAGGTAAGCCAGGTGCATAGGTGCGAAGTGACGTCAGAAACCACCGTAGACCACAATGGATGATTTCAGTGAAGTTGCTGTGGGAAGAAGGCGAAAGAGTCCAGTGGAACACAAAGGTGGATTCAAGATGCAGCTGTGCGGACCGGAGATGCTGTGGAAGACCAGGAGCTGTTCACAAGCTGTGCCACTTGGGAAGTGGTGAGGCAAGGGGTCAGTGTATGGAAGGGGCACTAACAAGCCTTGGTAACAGCAACCAATGTAGTTGTAGAAAAAGGTGCAGTGTCGGGACCAGCGACTTCCAAGTGACTCGCCATTAGCATGTAAGTCAGAGCAGGCCCGAGCAAGCAGGCGAGCACACTAGAGCCAAAGAAGACCCTTGAGAGGACCCGTGGGCCGGAGGCACATGAGTCGCAAGAGGACCTCGGGCAGCTCACCAGGATAAAGGCCCATGGTGCAAAGGATGTGATGCAGGTAAAGATCTTGGCTGGAGTAGATGCTTGGGGCTGGAGCTTCTTGGAGACCGAAGATCTCTGGAGGAGGGATGGCAAGTCAAAGCGGTGCACAGGGGTTCTGTTTCAGCGGTTCTGATGAGGGATACTTGCCTCAAACTCGGTGAGAATACAGTGCAGGCCTTGAGGGAGTTGCAGAACCACCACCAGTGTTTGCTGAGCTGTTTGGGGTCCGTGTGAGCTGTTTTGCGGTGCCTGAAGATGCAGGGGAGCGACTCCTTCACTCCAAATGAGATTCCTTTGGGTGTCTTGGATGTCCACAGGCCCTGTGAAGAACCTGTATGGAGCAAGGGCACTGACGTTGCAGCAGACTTGCAGAACGACGAGACCAGGAGTAGCAGGAGTCTTCCCACTTGCAGTCTCTGTTCCCAACGTGAAGTCCAGCAAAGTCCAAAGTGCCCAGACAGTTGAAGTTGACGTGGTTTCGGATCTGAATCTTGTCCCACGACGAATCAAGGGACCATCCACAGGTAAGCCCTTAAGTACTCTAAGGAAAGGGTTGGGACGATTTAGGGGTCGCTCCCGGAGGAGGGACTGGACAGTGGGGAGCATACTCCCATGTCCTTTGTCCAGTTTCACGTCAGAGCGGAAGCCAATGGCTCCCTGAACTGGTTTCAACTGGAGTATGCAATGAGGGCACCAAATGTGCCCTTCAAAGCAGTCTAGTGGCGCTGGCAAATTAACCCACCTTGTCCCAATACACTAAGTCCGGTCTGGGAAGTGGTCACATCTCCCTGTGACAGGAAATCTATTGTCCTGCCTTGCCCCTGCTCAAGCTTGGCTTAGCAGCAGGAGGGAAGAATCATGTCTCTGGTCGGCAGCAGCCATAGTTTGCTGTCTGGGTCTAGAAGACTGGTACCAAGAGCACTGAGGGCCTCCCGGAGGAACTTTACAGTTCATGGAATCATAACTCCCACACCGTTTATGGTTTTGGGGTATGATTCCAACATATTTGATATCAAATATGACAGGGTTTGCTACAGCCAGTTTTGATATAGTCATTGTATAATGACACATGGCCACTCAATGGCTGATGCACTTACAACCCGGCAGAATGGACTTCGAAGGTTGTAGGGATGTCCTGCTCATGCAGGGGCACCCTTACACTTAGAACCAAGCATCCTGCCTTCAGGATTGGAAGGCCTGCCATGGGGTGACATCTAGGGTTTAAGCGCAGTGATCTCAGATATAAGGAAACTTATATCTGTTGTAAGTGGTGCTAGCCCCATCTTACACAGGCTGCAATGGCAGGCATGTAGTCACAATTTGAGTTGTCTCTAATGGGTGGCATAATGCACACTTCAGCCCATGGGAGACCCGTAGTGTACCTATGGTCTGGGTACCTTAGTACCATATACTAGAGAATTATAAGGGTACACCAGTAGCCAATCTAGAGTGTACCTAAGTGCTCGCCATGCCCACTTTAGGGAAGAAGCACAGAGACTGGGGTTCCAGTCACACTAGTTAGTAAAACATAATGACTCCAGCAAAAAGTGGGGTTGACCATGAAAGCAGATCCTACTTTCCTACACCCCCGTCCTCCAAACGTAAAGAGATGAGACTTACCTTGCCCAGTTGAGTCTTCATTTTCTAAGCAGCAATATCTGGAGACGCCATCTGTTTTGGAATGGTTACTCCCAGGCATATGTTCCACTGAAAAGTCCATCCTTCATTTGTTTGAACCATAAGAGGGGCTTATGGTTTGTCGGAACAAGGAAGTGAGTACTAAACAGGTATGGCCTCAACGTCTTCAGGTCCCAGACCGCAGCAAAGGCCTCCCTCTCTAGAGCCAACAGACTTTTCTCCCTGGGGGTCAACCTTCTGCTTATAAAAGCTACTGCTTGGTGTTGGCCCTCTGCAATTAGTTTCGACAAAACCCCTATCTCAGATGCATCTGTCTGGACAATTAAGGTTTTGGAATAGTCAGGACTTTGACAAATGGGAGCAGTTCACATGGCCTGCTTCAGGTCATCAAATGCCCTTGGACAGCTAACTGTCCCCTGAACTTTCTTGGGCATTCTCTTGGAGGTGAGCCGTCCAATGGAAAAGCGCTCATGTACGTCGGGTGTCTCCAGTGCGTCCAACTCCATCGCACTGGAAATCCCTGTGGTGCGGGCACCAGAGGGATTTACTTTTCCCCCAACAGCCTCACGAGCTTGGAAAGAGCCTGCTTTCTCTGAAATGATGATCAGTGCGCACGTTGCGCTGACATAATTTCAGAGAAAGGGAAACTGAAATGAGCAATTTCTACATGCTCGTGGGATAGCTCAGCCCCACCCCAGAGCACTTAGAAAGACCCCCTGGGAGGCAGATGGGGGTATAGGCACACTAGGCACCAGGGATATGCATATAGGGGTGGGGGCTGCCCAAAATGTGCATGCCAATGCTTCCCCCCCCCAAAAACAAATTCCACCTAGGCACAAGGGATTTGTTTTTTATACATAGGGGTGGAGGCAGCCCAAAATGGGCATGCCAATGACCCCACCCCTCCCAAAAAGTTTCCACAGCCTTTCTGCCTCCCATGGGTGGCAGAAAGCACACTAAGCACCAGTTTTTTTTTTAATGTATATAGGGGTGGGGGTTGGTCAAAATGGGCATGCTAATGCTCGGGCCCTCACCCCCACCCCCCAAAAAATTGTTGCAGTCTTTCTGTCTCCCATGGGAGGCAGATAGGGCAACGGCAGAGAGCACACTAGGCACCAGGGATTTTTTTAAATGTATATAGGGGTGGGGGCTGCCCAAAATGGGCATGCTAATATCCCCCAAACAAACCCTCAGTCTTTCTCCCCCTCGCCCAGGAGGCAGATATGGGCAATAGCCCCTGGCTTGCCATCGAGGTGGGAATAGAGCCCACTAGGCACCAAGGATTGTTTGTTTTTTATACGTATGAGTGGGGGCTGCCCAGAAAGGGCATGCCATTGCCCCCACCCCCCAGAAATTGCTACAGTCTTCCTATCCTGCCTGGGAGGCAGATGGGGGCAATAGAGCCTTATCTGCGCCCAGGGGGGCAGAAAGCCCACTATGCACCAGGGATGTGGTAATGGGTATACCAGTGAGAAGCCTCAAAGGAAAGGGTCATGCCTTATTTTAGGCACACATTTTGGCTGTTTCAGTGATATTTTTAGTGTCATCTGCACCCAAGCGGGGGCAGAAACCCAAAAGACACCAGTGAGAGTTTGTGTGTGTGTAAACTGGAGTTTGGCTGACGATCTCCATGTATTGACCGTTGGCTGGTATTTTGCTGGCGGTGTGTGTGGACATGCACTTGGCTAATGGTGTGGGTGGACTCGCGCTTGATGATGGTGTATGAACGATTGGTGCTTGCCTGGTGGTGTGCGAGGAGTGGCGTTTGCCTGTTGGTGTGCGTGGACTGGTGGTTGGCTGGCTATGTGCATAGATGGTTCTTGGCTGCAGGGGCGCACTGGCCTAGCGTACACCGGGGGTTTCCCTGGTGGGCCCGAGGGGTGGAGCTTGGTTTTCTGGCTGTGGGGGCCGGCTTGTCACTGCAGGACGGTTTTTCAGCATTGCTGCAATATCGGTCCTTAGAAACAAAAACGGTAGCAGTGCTTTTTACTGTCACTCCCCCCCGTCACAGGGCTGGTCGAGAAGCAAACCGCCAGGGCTGGTTGCTATTCCCAGTCTGCTCTGCTTGGCTTGTGGAGTGCGGGAATGACGCTTGGCTGGCGGAGTGCATGGGTGGTGCTTGGATGGCGGTGTGCGTGGATAGAGCTTGGCTGACTGTGTGCATGGATGTCATTTGGCTGGTGGTGTACGTGGATGCCGCTTAGCTCGAAGTATGCATGGATGGTTCTTGGCTGGGGTGTGTGTGGATGGCACCTGGCTGGCAGTGTGCGTGGATGGCGCTTGGCTGGTGGTGTGCGTTGATGGTTGTGAGCGTGTGCTAAGTGTTATGTGGCTTGCATGGATCCCCCAGCATTTTCTTACCCAGATTGCCCTGCAAACCTCAAATGTACTTACAATGTCAATTTCCCTCACATTCCTGTATGGATAACCTGTAGGATCACCGCACAGGCACACATTTCCTATCACCCAGCATTCCCCTTGGTCTACCGAAAAAAATGATACCTCACTTGTGCGAGTGCCCAAAGTAGCGTCAGGCTTAACCGCATGCGTGCGGGCGGAATTCCGCTCGTACGCGGAGATTTTTAAAAGCGCATGTTACGTGACGAGCTGGGCTCGTCATCAGCGTACCAGGAGGCTACCTCATGACGAGGCCAGCTCGTCATCAGCGTGGAAGGGGTTAAAACATATAAATAAACTGCCCTTTTGGACCCGCGTTGGGCCCCTCTCCATCTCTACACATTTTTGGCCCTTCCATGTCATAGGCATTTGGCCCACCCACACATGTGGGGTACCATTTTTATCAGGAGTCTTTCGGAAATGCTGGGTGGGTCGAAGATTGCAGATGCACCCAGATTCCAGAACTTTCCATCAGCTAAATTTGAGGTTTCCAGGGGATTCTGGTTAGGAAAATGTGGGGGGATCCATGCAAGCCATACCTCTCTGGACTCCAACGGTTGTCTAGTTTTCAGAAATGTCTGGGTTTGATAGGTTTCCCTTAATGGCCGCCGAGCCCGGGGGCAAAAACCCAGGTGACCCCACTTGCAGAAACCAGGTTGTTTTGTGATAGGAAATTTTGATGACTCCATAATAGGTTTTGGGCCCTTACCTGCTGCGGGCACTTAGCCCATCCACACAAGTGAGGTAACGTTTTTATTGGGAGACTTAGGGGAATCCTGGGTTGGTGGAAGTTTGTGGATCCACACAGCTTCCAAAACTTTCCATCACAGAAATGTGAAGAAAAATTGATTTTTGTCAGTAAAATTTGAGGTTTGCAGGGATTCTGGGTAAGAAAACGTTGGGAGATGCACCCAAGCCATACCTCCCTTGACTCCCCTGGGTGTCTAATTTTTAGAAATGTTGGGGTTTGGTAGGTTTTCCTAGATGGCCGCCAAGCCTGAATCCGAAAATCCAGGTGACCCCCCCTTGCAAAACCAGGTCGGTTTGTGATAGGTAATTATAATGTCTCCACAATACGTTTTGGGCCCTTCCCTGCCACGGGCACTTGGCCCACCCACGTAAGTGAGGTTTCATTTTTTTCAGGAGACTTTGGGTGGACGTTTGTGGCTCCACATACATTCCAGAACTTTCCATCATAGAAATGTGATGAAAATGTGTTATTTTTTATAAAGTTTGAGGTTTGCAGGGGGTTCTGGGTAACGGAACCTGGTGAGAGTCACACACGTCACCCATCCTGGATTCCTCTGGGTGTCTAGTTTTAAAAAATGTGTAGGTTTGCTGAGTTTCTCTAGGTGACGGCTGAGCTAGGGTTCACCATCCAGAGCTAGGCACATCGCAACAGAAGGGTCAGTTTTCAATGGAAAATGTGAAGTTTCCGGTTGCGGGCACTATCCTACCCACACAAGTAAGGTACCATTTTTTATCAGGATACTTTGGGAAATGCGGGGTGGCTAGACGTTTGTGGATCCACACAGATTCCAGAACTTTCCATCACTGAAATGTGAGGAAAATGTTTTTTTTTAAACAAAGTTTGAGGCTTACAACTGAATCTTGGTAACAGAACTTGATGAGAGCCACACAAGGCACCCAGTCCTAGACCCCCTTGGTGTCTAGTTTTCAAAAATATATAGGTATGCTTGGTTTACCTTGGAGCTGGCTGATCTAGGGTTTAAAATCCACAGCTAGGCACATTGAAAAAGAAAAAGGTGATGTGTCCATGTTACGTTTTGGGCTGTTTCCTGTCGCGGGCACTAGGCCTACCCACACAAGTGAGGTGCCATTTTCATCAAGAGACTTTGGAGAATGCTGGGTGGGTGGACGTTTGTGGATGCCCGTAGATTCCAGAACTTTCCATCACAGAAATATGGGGAAAATGTTTTTTGGTGAAAAAGTTGTTTGCAAGGGATTCTTGGTAACATATCCTGGTGAGAGCCACACAAGTCACCCCATCCTGGATTCCTGAAAAATGTGATATGCCCATGCTGTGTTTCGGGCCATTTCCTGTCACAGGCACTAGGCCTACCTCACAAGTCAGGTACCATTTTTATCGGGAGACTTAGGGGAACACAGAATTTTAGTGTTATTACCTATTAACTTTCTATGCATTTCTGCCTTCCAAATATAAGTTAAAAAGAAGTCACTTTGGAAAATGTCCTATAATTCACATGCTAGTATGGGTACTCACAATCACGAAATAAGCAAATAACTTCTGCTTCTAAACTCTATATTTTGTTCCCATTTCAGAAATACATAGGTGTCCTTGATATCTATTTTTCACTCTTTATATTTTACCAAATGAATTGCTGTATACCCGGTACACAATGAAAAACTATTGCAAGACGCAGCTCAGTGACTGGGTCTGGGTTCCTCGGGTTCTTGATGAACCTACAATCCGTATATGTTCCCACAACCAGAAGGGTCCAGCGGATGTAAACGGTATATTGCTTTAAAAAAATCTGTTAGTTTCTAAAAAAAAAACCTTGAAGGCCCTACACAAATGACCCCTTGCCGAATTCAGAAGTTTATCTACTTCTCAGGAATGTATAGCTTTCCAGGATCCATTATTTTTTTCACACCTATTTCGACCACTAACTGGAAAGAGGTTAAAAGCACAAAACGTAGCAAAAATAGGCCAGTACAATGCTAAAACAGTGTAGAAAATTTAGATTTTCTGACAAAAGTCTGCCTGTCCCTACAAGATGGGAAGATGGTGATTTCAACACCACAAACCCTTTGTTGATACCATTTGCGGGGGAAAAAGCAGATGCCTTCTTCTGCAGCACTCTTCCCCATTTTCCCCCCAAAAAACAAAATGTAGCTGTAGTGTCCCTAATTTCTGGGCCCCCTATAAAGGGAATCCACAAACCCTGGGTACCTTTAAAATCCCCATGATTTTGGAAGAAAACAACACAAATTAGGCGTGGATATCTTATGCGAACAGAAAGTTACAGGGGCCTAAGCGCAAACTACCCCAAATAGCCAAAAAAAGGCTTAGCACAGGGGGGAAAAGGCCTACCAGCGAAAGGGTTTACAAACCTCCTGTAGTACCCAGTCAGGGCCAAGCAAGCTCTGACATGAATCTGGGTAGTGGGAGCAACCCCGTCCATGATGGTCTGGATGTTATTCTCCAATGGCTGAACTTGGCCTCCAACTAGCAGGTGACCCAATTATGCAACCTTGCTCTGCCTTATCTGGCACTTGGTGGCCTTAATAGTGAGGCCTGCCTTTTGTAGGGTCCAGAACTTTCCTGAGGTGGACCAGGTGATCCTCCCAGGTGGAGCTAAAGACAGGAATATGATCTAGATATGCTGCACTATAGGCTTCCAGACCTGTTAGAACATTATTCACTAACCTTTGAAATGTGACTGGTGCATTTTTCAGACCAAAGGGCATCACAATAAATTGGTAATTGCCCACTGGGGGCTAGAAATGCTGTTTTAGGCTTGGCAAACTCAGCTAGTCTGATTTGCCAGTAGCCTGCAGTTAAGTCGAGAATACTCACGGTACTTGGCTGAGGCAAAAGTATCTATGAGCTCATCTGCCCTGGGAATATAATGGGCATACGTTCTAATGACTACATTGAGACCTCTGCAGTCCACACAAAACCTCATCTCTCTCTTTCCACCCTTGTTGTAAGGTTTTGGCACAAGGTCTACTGGGCTAACCCAAGCGCTATCATAAGGCTCGCTGTGTGTTCTATCCCCTCCTGAGGCGGAAGCCGGGAGGTTGCTGCGTTCTTTTGCTTAGACTCAGTGTTATTTTTGGCACGTTTTTACCTGCTGCATTAATTCAACTTTTAACATTTCCTGTATTTTGCTTGACTACGAAGCTTTAAAAACTGTATTTTTATTCTATGTGATCTCCTCCGCTTGACTACTAAGTGGTGGTTTTATCCCCCTCGCTCCCCGCTTGCTTTATAAGCGTTACCTCCATCCCCACTGACTCTTCCCCGCACCTCTCCGCCACCTGGACCAAGATCAGCCGACTTTGGAGCTGAGTTAGCGGTGTCCTGGGCGAGCGGAATAATTTTCGCGGCCATCTTCGTTTGGGGAAGCCTTCGCAGGCACTCGATTGGCCAGTATAAAAGGGCACCCCAGGTCAGGCTCTCTGACTCGCTGTGTGTTCTATCCCCTCCTGAGGCGGAAGCCGGGAGGTTGCTGCGTTCTTTTGCTTAGACTCAGTGTTATTTTTGGCACGTTTTTACCTGCTGCATTATTTCAGCTTTTAACATTTCTTGTATTTCGCTTGACTACGAAGCTTTAAAAACTGTATTTTTATTCAATGTGATCTCCTCCGCTTGACTAATAAGTGGTGGTTATATCCCCCTCGCTCCCCGCTTGCTTTGTAAGCGTTACCTCCATCCCCACTAACTCTTCCCGCACCTCTCCGCCACCTGGACCAACATCAGCCGACTTTGGCGCTGAGTTAGCGGTGTCCTGGGCGGGCGGAATAATTTTCGCGGCCATCTTCCTTTGGGGAAGCCTTCACAGGCACTCGATTGGCCAGTATAAAAGGGCACCCCAGGTCAGGCTCTCTGACTCGCTGTGTGTTCTATCCCCTCCTGAGGCGGAAGCCGGGAGGTTGCTGCGTTCTATTGCTTAGACTCAGTGTTATTTTTGGCATGTTTTTACCTGCTGCATTAATTCAGCTTTTAACATTTCCTGTATTTCGCTTGACTACGAAGCTTTAAAAACTGTATTTTTATTCTATGTGATCTCCTCCGCGTGACTAATAAGTGGTGGTTATATCCCCCTCGCTCCCCGCTTCCTTTATAAGTGTTACCTCCATCCCCACTGACTCTTCCCCGCACCTCTCCGCCACCTGGACCAACATCAGCCGACTTTGGCGCTGAGTTAGCGGTGTCCTGGGCGGGCAGAATAATTTTCGCGGCCATCTTCGTTTGGGGAAGCCTTCGCAGGCACTCGATTGGCCAGTATAAAAGGGAAGGACATGCCTCCGCGCAGCGGACGCGATCAGCGGACGCACCGGATCTGCGCCGGAGTCGTGCCAGAGTCCTGCCCGTCTGCGCCCGTCCGCGACCATGACGCGGCCTCGACGGCCGGTGAACCTCTGGGCCCCAGCACCACCCCCTCTTCCTACGGTAGGAAGTTCTTATTGAATCTTAACCCTAATCACTGCAACTTCACGCACATCATACCTCCTGACCCTATTTCCTACCCTTACCCTCACTGCTACCATGGAAAGAGAGTATGTAACCTCTCGAAACAATATCCCCTACAACAGGTACCTAATTTCTAATCCAGGTGGAGGTGTTGCTATAATCTACCGATCACAATGGTCTATTTCCTCCTTCCCTTATGCCCAAATAGACTCTATCGAGGCATTACCATTTTGTATTAAACTCGCTGCCAATATTACCTGCTCAGGTCTATCGGTCTATCATCCTCCCAAATCCAAGCCTACCCATCTCCCTGCCCTCTTAGACTATGTCCTTCAGGCGAGCTCTCGCTACGCCAATTTCACTTTGCTCTGGGATTTTAACCTCCATGTGGATAAATTTCATGATTCCACCAATCTAAACTTTCTGTCCACCCTCTCTGATGGCGGTTTAAATCAATTGGTCTCTAATCCGATCCATAAGGCCGGACACACCCTTGACCTGATCTGCTCCAATTTGGCAGATATCTGCATCATTGAACCCTTTCCAGTGATCTGGTCGGATCACTTCTTCATCCCTTTCTCCATCTGCCTATACCACCAAGACAGGCCTATACTCCCGGCCAAAACAGTAGGTCGCAACTGGAGTAAGATTACCCTTGACAGCTTAGCAGCTCATCTCATTCCGGCTGCTCCAACAGAAGCCACAGACCTAGGGGCCCATTATGATGTCGGGCGGATTGCCTCCGCCAGGTTGGCGGTGGCCACCGCCGGCCTGGCGGAGGCAATCTGCCCGACACAAATGCCTGGATCCCCCCCGCCATATTAGGATGGCGGGGGGGACAGCGGCGGACGGAATAATATGGTGGCGGTGTCCAATGGACACCGCCAGCCATATTACGATGGCTTACATTAGGGGCCTTTCCGCGGCGGCAATGCCGCCACGGAAAGGCAGGCGGTGATTGCTGCGGGGCCCCCTGCAGGGCTCCTAGAGTGACGGCCAAAGGGGGGTGGCACACGGGGGGTACCTGTGGTACCCCCCTGCATTTGCATAATCGCAGCGGCAGGCACCGCGCGGTGCCTGCCGCTTCGATTATGCAAATGCATGCATTTGTTTCTAACATTGTGGCGGGCGGTGCAGTGAGCACCGCCCGCCACAATGTAAACTTGAGGAATGCGCCCGCCGCTGTGGCGGGCGCATCCTAATGCCAATGTCGGGACCCCCGCCCTTTAGGTGGGCGGTCCTGATCTCCGTTAGGGTGGCGGGCATACAAAGTCCGCCCGCCATCCTAATGGACCCCCTAGACTCTAAGCTAACTGATTTTAACAACAGAATCTCGTCTGCTATGAATATAATTGCTCCTATTAAACCCATCAAAACCTTTCGAGCTGCTCCCACTGCACCTTGGTATTCTGACGATCTGCGTAAATGCAAATCAGCCTGTAAAATTCTGGAGAGACGCCGGAGACAATCATACTCTCTTGACAGTAAACTTAATTACAAATAAGCCCTTAAAGATTATAGGAAGAGGATAATCGACCACAAGAAAATATACCTGGAGGAGAAAATTAACCGGGCACAAGGCTCCTCAAGGGAAATTTTTAATACTGTTACCGATCCTATGGCTCTTAATCGTCAATCCCCAGTGTCCCAATCTCTTTGCAACCGTCTCTCGGACTACTTTGAAGACAAAATTGCTGCCATATATGATTCCTTCCCATGTAATAACAACCAAAGTTCCACAGACAACTGCTCAATCAACTCAAACTCCGCCCCTGTCTTCACTAACTTTGCAGAAATCACTCTTGAACGCTCTTTGGCAGAATTAACAAAATGCAGATCAGGGTCACCCACAGACCCCTGGCCGGCCAAACAATATAAATCTCTGGCCCCTCTTCTTAACCCAATTCTGAATGAAATCTGGAACGACTCCTTTCGGACAGGCATTTTCCCTGATACCTGGAAGCACGCCCGACTGGTCCCCATCCTTAAAAAACCCAATGCTGACCCCAATGAACCATCTAACTATAGGCCTATCTCGCTATCACCCGCCCCTGCAAAAGTGCTAGAAAAACTAGCCCATCAGCAACTTGCCAACTTTCTCGAATCCAACGGCGCTTTTCATGACTCTCAACATGGGTTTAGAACCGGTTATAGTACCGAGTCGGCTTTAATAGAAATGGCCGACTCTGTGAGATGGAGACTGGATGAGGGGTCCAGAGCGGTGTTGGTGCTGCTCGACTTGTCGGCAGCATTCGACACCGTCTCCCACCCAGTCCTTCTTGTCCATCTCCGATCTAAGGGCATTCAAGGTAAGGCATTGGAATGGCTTGCTTCCTTTTTAAAAAACCGGACTCAGGCGGTATTCACCCCTCCCTTTACCTCGGACAGCCGCCCGCTTAAGTGGGTAGTCCCGCAGGGCTCCTCACTAAGCCCTCTCTTATTCAATGTTTACTTCTCTCCTTTGACCGAGATCATTGCCCAATCAGGTATAAAAGCTACCTCTTACGCTGACGACATTCAGCTTTTGTTTGCTTATAATAACCCCACTCAGTCCACCTTCGACCCCCTAAAGAACTGCCTTAATAACATAGCCCATTGGATGGACGACAACTTCCTCCGGCTTAATGCCGGAAAAACTGAGGTCCTCTTCTTCCACCAGCCCTCCCCTCTTGACTCCAATCTTTGGTGGCCCCATGATTTAAGTATTCCACCCCTTACCCAAGGAATCAGTGAAAAACCTTGGGGTTAGATGGGACACCACCCTCTCATTTCATAAACAAATCCAGACGGTGTCCGCTGCATGTTTCTCCAAAATTAGGATGGTCAAAAAATGTATTAATTTTTTACCTAATAACACCAGAAGAACAATTGTCCAGGCACTGATTACGTCCCACCTGGATTACGCAAACGGCCTCTATATTGGACTTGCCTCTGGCCTCTGTCATCGACTTCAGATGGTTCAAAATGCTGCAGTCCGGCTGGTCTGTGGCATTTCCTTGCGTGAACACATTTCCTGTCATAAACGACAACTTCACTGGCTTCCAATCCAAACAAGCATTTGCAATGCAATAGGTCTCGCATTAGGAAAGTTTGAACTATTGGTATTGTAAATGACACATTTTGTATTTGTTTTGTTTTTGAAAATCGCGAAATTAATAGCTTTGTCATTTACAATGCCGATAGTTATAACTTTTGCAAATGTGACACCTATAGCATTTATAATGCAATATGTGTTGTATTTCCGTGACTTAGATGTATTGATATTACAAATAACAATGGCTTTTAATTTTTTCAAATAATTAATACTTAAATAAAAGTTATTGTAATTTATAATGGCAATAGCTTAAACTTTTGTAAATGACTTTTATGAAGATTATGTTCAGTGTATTTTATTGTGACGAAAATCCAAGAACAGAAGTGAAATATTTACACCTTTTTGTTACATTTGTAATAAAGCTTGAAACATTGAGAGAACATATTTGAACCAGTTGTTGTTGAATGGTTACACAGATGTATGCTCTGGTAGTGCACAGTGATGTTGTGGTGCCCCTCTGTGATGCTGTGGTGGTGCCCCTGAGTGATGCTGTATGCTATGCTATGTTTTGTTTTGCTATCCTATGTTTTGTTTTGTTATGCTATGTTTTGCTATCCTATGCTTTGATTTGTTATGCTATGCTATGTTTTGCTATGCTATGCTATGCTTTGTTATGCTATGCTATGTTTTGTTATGCTATGCTATGTTTTGTGTTTTATTATGCTATGCTTTGTTTTGCTATGCTATGCTTTGTTTTGTGATGATATGCTTTGTTATGCTATGCTATGTTTTGCTATGCTATGCTATGCTTTGTTATGCTATGCTATGTTTTGTTATGCTATGCTATGTTTTGTGTTTTATTATGCTATGCTTTGTTTTGCTATGCTATGCTTTGTTTTGCTATGCTATGTTTTGTTATGCTATGTTTTGTTGTATTTGGTATGCTATGCTATGTTTTGCTATGCTATTATATGTTTTGTTTTGCTATTATGTTTTGTTTTGCTATGCTATGTTTTGTAGTGTTTTGTTAAGCTATGCTATGTTTTGTTGTGTTTTGCTGTTTTGTGTTATGCTATGTGTTGTGTTTTGTTATGCTATGTTTTGTTGTGTTTTGCTATGTTTTATTATGCTATGTGTTGTGTTATGCTATGTTATGCTATGTTTTGTTATGCTATGCTATGTTTTGTTTTGCTATCCTATGCTTTGTTTTGTTATGCTATGTTTAGTTTTGCTATCCTATGTTTTTTTTTGCTATGCTATGTTTTGTTGTGTTTTGTTATGCTATGCTATGTTTTGTTGGGGCTATGCTATGTTATGCTATGCTATGCTATGTTTTGTTATGCTGTGCCATTGTTTGTTGTGTTTTATTATGCTATGCTTTGTTTTGCTATGCTATGTTTTATTATGCCGTGCTATGCTTTGTTATGCTATGTTTTGTTATGCTATGCTATGTTGTCTTTTGTTATGCTTTGCTATGTTGTGTTTTGTTATGCTATGCTATGTTCTGTTGTGTTTTGCTATGCTATGTTTGGTTATGCTATTCTTTGTTATGCTATGATTTGTTGTGTCTTATTATGCTATTCTTTGTTTTGCTATGCTGTTATGCTATGTTTTCTTATGCTATGCTTTGTTATGCTATGTTTTGTTATGCTAAGCTTTGTTTTGTTATGCTATGCTATGTTGTGTTTTGTTATGCTATGTTGTGTTATGCTATGTTTTGGTGTGTTTTGTTATGCTATGCTATGTTTTGCTGTGGCTATGCTATGCTTTGTTATGCTATGCTATGTTTTGTTATGCTTTGCTATTTTTTGTTGTGTTTTATTATGCTATGCTTTGTTTGGCTATGCTATGTTTTGTTATGCTATGTTTTGTTATGCTATGTTTTATTATGCTATGTTTTGTTATGCTATGCTAAGCTTTGTTTTGTTATGCTATGCTATGTTGTGTTTTTATGCTATGTTATGTTGTGTTATGCTATGCTATGTTTTTGTGTGTTTTGTTATGCTATGCTATGTTTTGGTGTTTTGTTATGCTATGTTATGTTTTGTTGTGGCTATGCTATGCTTTGTTATGCTATGCTAGGTTTTGTTATGCTATGCTATGTTTTGTTATGCTGTGTTGTTTTGTTATGCTATGCTATGTTGTGTTTTGTTATGCTATGCTTTGTTGTGTTTTGCTATGTTTTGTTCTGCTCTGTTTTGTTATGCTATGCTATGTTTTGTTATACTATGCTATGTTTTGTTTTGCTATGCTTTATGTTTTGCTATGCTTTGTTATGTTTTGCTATGCTTTGTTATGTTTTGCTATGCTATGTTTTGTTTTGCTATGCTTTGTTATGCTATGCTTTCTTTTGTTATGCTATGCTAAGCTTTGTTTTGTTATGCTATGCTAAGCTTTGTTTTGTTATGCTATGCTATGTTGTGTTTTGTTATGCTATGCTATGTTGTTTTGTTATGCTATGCTTTGTTGTGTTTTGCTATGTTTTGTTATGCTATGCTTTGTTTTGTTCTGCTCTGTTTTGTTCTGCTATGCTTTGTTATACTATGCTATTTTTTGTTTTGCTATGCTTTGTTTCGCTATGCTTTGTTATGTTTTGCTATGCTATCCTTTGTTTTGCTATGCTTTATGTTATGTTTTGTTTTGCTATGTTTTGTTATGCTGTTTTGTTGTGTTTTGTTATGCTGTTTTGTTTTGTTATGCATGTTTTGTTTTGCTATCATATGCTTTCTTTTGTTATGCTATGCTATGTTTTGCTATCCTATGCTTTTTTAATATGCTATGCTGTGTTTTGCTATGCTATGCTATGTTTTGTTATGCTATGCTGGTGAGGGTGTGTGAGGGTGAGGGTGTGTGACGGTGAGAGGGTTGTGAGGGTGAGAAGGTTGTGAGGGTGAGAAGGTTGTGAGGGTGAGAGGGTTGTGAGGGTGAGAGGGTTGTGAGGGTGAGAGGGTTGTGAGAGGGGGTGAGGGTGAGAGGGGGTGAGGGTGAGTGAGGGTGTGAGGGTGAGGGGGTGTGAGGATGAGGGTGTGTGAGGGTGTGTGAGGGCGTGTGTGTGGGTGTGTGAGGGTGAAGGGGTGATGGTGAGAGGGGGGTGAGGGTGAGTGAGGGAGAGTGAGGGGGTGTGAGGGTGAGGGGGCGACACTCCACAACACTAACTTTTAGCCATGCTGGTGTACAGCTTGGCTAAAACACACTAACAAAGCCACTGATTTACCCGGTCCTTCCTAGTGTATTTATGCCATAGTTTGCTATAAGCTACAGTGGCTAATCCATATTTTACGTACATGTCCTTGATAGGGGTGCCTTCCGGCGCCGCCGGCTGACTGACCTCTAACAAACGGTCCGGTCTAAAACAACTACAAACATAAAGTCTATTCGTACAAAGTGTGTATTTACGATCCGCTTGCAGGTTTTCAAAACAGATAAATAAAAGGCATTGTCATTTACAATGCCAAGAGCTCAAACTCTCGCAAATGCGAGACCTAGTGCATTGCAAATGCTTGGGATCCTTTGTCCTCCAGTTTATAGACAACGCTCTGCAACATGTGCATTAACTCACTGAGCTTTCAACATAACTTACTAAAAATATCATTAGCAAGACAATGATATGGAATGTATACAAGACATGCATTTACTGTTTATGCAGCTTTCGAAAAGACATCACAAATAACATGACTCCTAGACCTCTCTTTACAAATATTAGTACAGCGCATCGAAGTGTGTGTATTGTTCCTAGGCACTTTAACAATGGAAACTGCAGTGCAGTACATACACGTGCGTATAAATAACCTATAGTTGTGTATATTGATGTGTTGTATTGCAACATTCGCGCAGAGTTTCATTTCCCTGACAGGGTCGCACAGCGCTGATTATAATGTGTTGGTTTGACTTACATGTATGGCAAACAACTGAATAAAGGAAAGTTGCGTTATTCAGCCATGAGCCATCGTAGCGTTACAGAAGAAGGAGATAAGATCTAGTTACTGCGTCGCTAATATTGGGTTAAAACATTACTAATTTCGGTTTACCAGCTTCGCCACAACGTATGACCCTGGGGCAAACACTTTGATTTGCTCAGAACTCAATAACTCAGCTAGGAGCAAGACTGTGCTGCCTGCGGAGAGGTAGGACCTTGCTATGAGTAAATGGATTGTAAAATGTCTGTTATCCCTCTATCCCTATATACCCTGCACCCCGCCCCTCGCTACTGATGATACACAAGTATTATTTCATGCCTTTTGTACAACACTGCGACTTTGTAAAGCGCTCTGATACCCTAACGGGTCAAGTTCGCGCTCTAGAAACACAAAAATAAATAACAATAAAATAAATAAGTGTGTCTGCATGGTGGGGGGTTAAAAGCCTCTACAGGTCATTTCTACATTTCTAAAACGAGAGCCTCTACTTTGGCTAGGGGCATGTTGTGCTAACCTTCTCTAGTCCATCTACTGGATCTGTTAATTTCTGGTTCCCTACCCCGTGCATTATGGGAATGGACATCGGAGAGCAAGCTAAACAGGTGGGAGAGTATCTATAATGCAGCCCAGGGCTTTAAGTGGGCCGGGTCTCACCGGTGCTGAGCACCGATAGTTTTTAGGTCTTGTGACCTTTAAATGCGCGCAAGCGCATTGAGGGAGCGAGAATTCAAGTGCTCAAAACGATCGTGAAACCAAGGGTTTCGTTTGTGCGTTTTTCTTGAAGTTCACGTGAATCACGTGAGCAAACAAGCACGCGCATTCACGGCCGCACAGCACATCAAAGGGCTTCGCCCAGCGTGCGCTCTGCGGCTTCTCCTCCCCTAACACGCTGGCATTCACGGCCGCACAGCACATCAAAGGGCTTCGCCCAGCGTGCGCTCCGCGGCTTCTCCTCCCCTAACACGCTATCGCAGCTCTCCTGCCCCCATCCGGCTTCCCTCCGGCCACTCTCTAATTACCAACAGCCACTTTTACCCAAGTATTTTCTTTATATCACAATACCGACAGCATTGTGCTTTTACGTTTTTCATGCTTTGTGAAACTTTATTTAAGTCACACCCGTAGAGACTGTTACATCTGCACATTTTTATCACATGTATTTGGCCATGTGTTTTTTTAAAATGTTTTCCTTTGGAAACTAACCATACAAAACGTCGCTGCACCACTATTCGTTTTATAAAGACGAAATGGTGTTTTCTCCTTCCTTCTCGAACGCCTGCATCCAGAGGCCGCGTGCCAGCTGTCCATAGGAGCTGAAGCGATAAGACAGCCAGAGAGGCGATGGCAGGGGCGAGGCTAATCGGGGCGAGGCTAATCGCCCTACTAGAGCAAGAAGGATGCACTGCATTGTACGAGACCTACTGGCAACGCCAGTGCTTGTTTAAAGGGAGCCTCGAAACGGGTCTCTATCGGGCTTTGTTTTGTGCCCTGGCACAGGCAGTCCATTTTTTCCCAGACAGCAGGCACATCAATGTGCTCCTGCTTATACTGTTTACTTCTCACTAGTGGAGAAGTTATGGCCAGGTGAGCGTTGTAGGGGAAGGGAAATCCTTTAAAGAGTTATTTTCTCTCTGGATTTCCCTTGTCTTTTTGAAACTCAGGAGCAGCATCATGGTGTCACCAGGGATTTAAGTGGAGGCTTTTTCAATATTATATACATATATATAAAAAGCCATAGTTGCTGCTTATTTATCTTATGCAAGTAACCACCATTGACAACGTCAATAGTGCTGACTTGTTGTAGGTATGATGTTACTTGTTGTATCATATATCTGGATGTAATGACAGAAGCAGCAAAATTCAAGTCAGACGGCACACAATGCTAAGCACAGATTTTTAGCTAAAGTGTTTTTAAGCCATGCCCCTAATTACACTGCCCTCTCCCCTTTGAGAGACCCCTCAGTTTTTCCATCCCACTTAAAGCCCTGATGCAGCCTTTTCAAACATGTCTGGCCTCCTGTTTGGAATCCCGGGATATGCCAATGAATACAAAAACCCAATGCTTTAACAGCGCTATAAAGGTACAGCTGGAGACCGAAGGGGAGGAAAGGTTTCGGGTATTCCGTTTGTTTACCGAGGGGGAGGGTCAAGCCTCTGCTTGTTTTGGGTTCCAGGCTCCAAGATGACCTCAAGTTGAGACAGAGCCTGTGAAGGCTCCCCCACCTCTAATGCACAATCCGTGTATTTCGGCTTACGGACAGTGCTCTGAGGGAGACAATAAAAGTGACTCACACTTCTCTGAGGGAGCACTGTCAGCTAGCTGTTCACCAGAGGTAGGACCGGTATAAGAAATAAACAAGAGCCGCCTTCCCACTGCCTGGCTGCTCCTCCCTCCTGAAGTAGCCATAGGCATGCCCCACCAGTGCCTTGATCAAAGCTTGTATTGATTATTCTACCCTGCTGAAAGACAAGAGCATACGTATTATAGCTACTGAATGTTATGTATTCAACTTTAGGCATTTGATACAGTGCAGACTTTGCGCCAGGGAGCAGCGATCGACTGGTAAAGAAATAATTATTTCAGATTAGACATCTGAAACACGAGGTGCACACAACAGTATGGTGTGTGCGTGTGGCGGCTAATACAGCATACATGAAAACTAGTTGTAATGAGGAGGTTCTCAGGCCTGGACATGCTGTGAAAGACATTGTTGTACGCTATTTATGGAAAGTCAAGCTTGCGTGTAGTGTATTGCGAGACACTAGCGTGCACAACACACAGACAAAAGTAAAAAGTGTACAAGTCTTTAGTGCACATAAACTAGGTATGTGAAGTGCTGCGAAATATTTTAAAGCACATTACACAAAAAAAAAGTGGCATGCTGTGAGATATACTGGCGCACAACTCTCAAAGAACGATCAGCAACGATCGTTCAGTGAGATCATTTAACGCACACCAATAACATCATGAACAGTCAAGGGTGTGCCGCAAAACCATGACACCATTAAAAACAAGTATAGTATGTTTGTATTGCGGCGGTGCAGGGCTTATTTATATTTTATGTAGCGCAAACATTACCCAAAGGTGTCAGAGCGCTTTACAATAGAACGAAGCACGTTACATAAGGTATTGGTGATGAAGTTTACAGGACTGGCGACTGGCAAGGAGGGGTCGAGGCAGGGAGCCGCAGTAGATGCCCAGAATCCTGTGATTCTCGGCAAATCACTTAATCTCCCCGTGCCTGAATGTGTAATGTAAATAATACGGTGCTCACGTAAAGCGCTCCAATACCTTCGGGTCGAGTTCGCGCTATATAAAATATGCAACAAAAAAGAATGGTGAGGCGGGGCACCTGATGTATGAGGAGGGCGTGAATCGAGCTTTAATGGCACTTTGAGAAGGTGGGGAGACAATGAAGCCACGCACAGTGGTCGTGCTGAAAAGTTTGGAGGCGCAGCCTAAAGAAAAGGAGGTGTGCCCGAAAGTTGGGGGCGTGTCGGACAGCGGAGGAGTAGTTTGGAAGTGTTGCATGCAGTCCGCGCGCATGCGCCTGAGGTGCTCAGATTGCAGCGGTTGCTGAAAGGCTGCGCACCATGGTACCTTTGCTGAAGCTCGGCACCCTGGTCCTCCTCGGTTTATGGTGTTTGCGCAGCAGGGTGTCCCAGGCGGCGGCTGCGAGCCCCCGCAAGGGCGGAGCAGTGCGGGCCGAAGGTAAGTCGGGCGCGCTGGCACCTGATGGCATGTATGTCCTGCACCAGCTGGGGAAGTCCGCTGGCCCGGGCATGCCTTCCTTGGATCACCTGGGGAAGTCCACAGGTCGCGGCTGTGCATAGCGCTTTGTTAGAAGGGGGGGTTTGGGAGCTATGTACCCCGGCTGTGCAGAGAACACCCGGACTGTGGGACACGCAGAAAGAGCCCGGTAAGTGGAGGGGGGTGTACGTGCGTGTGTCTGTGTGTGTTCGAGTGTGTCTGTGCGTGTGTCTGTCTGTGTGCGCGTGCGTCTGTTTAAGGGGGGGTGCGTGTGTGTATGCAGTGTGTGTGTGCCTGTGTATGCTTGTGGCTGTGTATGTGCGCATGCGTGAGTGTGGCTGTGTGAGTGTGTTTGCGCATGGGAATGAGGCACGAGAGGGGCGCGGTGCCGTGCGCGCCCACGAGGTGAAATCTGCGCTCGTGCACCCTCTCGTGTCTACATTCCCAAATACGGCTGACAATAGGTCTCGAGCAGACTCTGCTCGACCTAAAAAGAGCAGAATTTAAGGCCTTAACTCTGGCCCATCGGGCAGTTAGGGGAAAGGGTTCTGCATACCTTTCCTCCTGCCTTCGTCCTTACAGTAACACCAGACCTCTCCGTTCCAGTTCAAAACAATTTCTCATCACCCCCAGATTTAAAAAAGTACGCTCCAGAGGTAAAACGTTCCAAGTATGTACTACCTCCCTTTGGAACAAACTCCCTCCCTCCATCCGAATGATCCAAGAAGAGCTTCCTTTCCGAAAAGGCCTGAAATCATTTCTATTCTGCTAATTCCACCTGAGTCAGAACCAGTATATATTCACACAGGAGCGCCGGGACACCCCGTTGGGGTAGCCGTGCCCTATACAAAATACACTAAATAAATAAATAAAATAAATAAAAATAAAGGCTCAATGACCCCCAATTCCTGCATCTTTTGGACCTCTGTCCTGATGCAGTCTCTAACATGGTCAGGCTGTCTGTAAAGTTTGTTCTTTACTGGCAGAATGTCACCTGTGTCCACTTCATGGGTGCGCCAGGTAGTTTGACTGGATGTCAGAGAAAACATGTGTTTGTACTGATTGAGGGCCTTGCTGCAATCAGCTTGCTGCTGGTCAGTGAGGCTGCCTAATAAGGCTACTCCTTCAACTGACCCATCAATAGGGTTCTGATGGAGGAGATCAGGGAGAGGGTCACTCTCTTCCTCCTGTCCCTCATATGTGGGCATGAGCAAGCTCATGTCAGCCCTGTCCACAAGAGGTTTTAGGCAGTTCACATGAAGTACCCTGTGGGGACTTCTTGGCGTGCCTAGGGCAACCAAGTAGGTGACCCCACCTTTCTTTTCAAGGATTGTGTGATGGACACTCCATTTGTCCTGGAGAGCTGCTGGAGCCACAGGCTCCAACACCCACACTTTCAGGCCTGGCTGGTAAACAGTCAGGACAGCCTTCTGGTCATGCCTAGCTTTCTGAAGCTCCTGGCTGGCCTCGGGGTTTTTACTTGCCTTCTTCATGTACTCAGCCATTCGTGAATGCAGGCCAGGTATATAGTCCACAATATTCTGTTTAGGAGGTTTGAGAGGTTGCTCCCAGCCCTCCTTAACTAGACATAATGGACCTCTAATTGGATGTCCAAACAGAATTTCAAATGGGGTGTAACTAATACCCTTCTGAGGAACCTCTCGGTAGGCAAAGAGAAGGCAGGGTAGTAAGACATCCCATATTTGCCTGAGCTTTTCCGGGAGTCCCATGATGATACCCTTTAGGGTCTTATTGAACATTAGGATGGTAGGGTGTTGTAAACTTATAGGTGGCTCCAATCTCTTTCCACATTGCAGCGCTATAACTAGACATGAAGTTGGTACATTTGCCTGTTAAGACCTCCTTAGGGAAGCCCATTCTGGAAAAGATTCCCAGAAGGTTCTTGGTCCATACAGGAGCTGTGGTGGTTCAAAGGGGGAATGCCTCTGGATACCTAGTACCACGATCCACCACTACTATGATGTAACTGTGTCCAGATGCAGTTGGAGGGTTCAAGGGACCAACTATGTCAATCTCTATACTCATAAAGGGAACCCCAACCACTGGGAGTGGAATTAAGGGGGCCTGTGTAATGCCACCTGACTTACCACTGCAAAAACAACAACTGAGTTACCGCTGGCTTGGCATGTGACACAGTAGCAACAAAACTCCTTGGTGTCCTCAGACATATTGGGCAAGTGAAAATGAGGGACAATCCTGTCCCAAGTCTTACTTTGCCCAAGGTGTCCTTCAAAGTGAATGTCATGTGCCAGGGAGAGAAGGAAACCCCAGAACTTCTGGGGTATTACCAACCTGCTGGTAGCACCAGGCTTGGGGTCTCTACCTTCAGAATATAGAAGCCCGTTTTCCCAATAGATCCTATGGAACCCACTGATATTCCCTGCTTCCTCGGCAGCAGCTTGCTGTCTGAGCTGTTCAAGAGAGGGGCTGGATTGCTGCTCTAAACTCAAGTCTGCCCTGGAAGGGACCCTTGCCCCCAAGAACTCTGTGTGGTCAGGCCCAAGTTTCTCTGGGACAGTTTCTTCACAGGGACCAAAATCATCTCCCTCAGGAGACTGGTCCTCACTGGGAGTTTGGGAGGAGGATACTTCCTTACCCTTCCTGCTCCTCTCTTAGGAGCACTCTGGTCCATTCATTCAGGATCCAGTGTTCCCTCAGTGCTACGCTATTTAGCCTGAGCCCTGGTAACAGCAAATACACTGGCAGAGATGGCCATCATCTCTGCATGAGTCCTGAACTCTATTTCAGACCAGGCTGAGGTTTCTGACCTATTGCCCAACATACAATCTACTGTCAGATCTGGAGATACCCCAACTCTTTTAGGTCCATTACCCATCCCCAGCTGAGATTCACAACTGACAAGGAATGATCAGACCTGAAGTTGCTGGCTTTGGTTACTTGGTTACTTAGTGCATCTGTCCAAGTATGATTTATTCAGGGGACAGAAGTTTCTCTGTCACCATGGTGACAATAGAACTTGTGTCCCTGAAAGCTATTGTTTCCTTTCTATTGATTAAAGGATGTTGCTTGTAATTGCCCAAGTTAGTGGGACTTAATAGGAAGGTGGCAAAATCTATGCCACCATCACAGACTACAACAGCCTGAGTTGGATTTCTGACTAGGCTAGAACCCACTTCAGAACCCAAGGTTAACCCAACTAATTCCTTGGTTGCTGTACTACCACTTGTACTGGTGCTAGGGGGGCGCAGTTGCCTTAGGGGCAATAGTAGAAGGTTCCTTGGCCTTTGGACAATCAGCATCTCTTGTCCAATGGGTCTTTACTTTACATAAATAACACCAAGGTTTCTTTTTGCCTTTCTTAGAGTATAGGGACTCACCCCCAGATACAGGTCTTTGGGGACCTTGAGAAGACTTCGTTTTGTCGTTGCCCTTCTCCCCACCCTTCTCCTGGGGTTTAGAAGAATCTTACTTCTTCTGGTCACCTTCACCACCATGGGTTTTCTGCTTAACCCTGGTGTGGAAACATTTGTCTGCCTTCTTTTCCAATTCTTGGGGAGAGGTCAGTTCAGAGTCCACCAGGTACAGTAATTAAGGATGTGCTCCTTCATTATCAAATTGTACAATCCTTCATAGTCCTGTACCTTGCTCCCATGAAGCCAGCCTTTCAGAGCCTTAATAGCAGTATCAATTAAATCTACCCAGTCCTGGGTGTGTGCCTCCTGGGTGTCTCTGAACTTAATCATGTATTGCTCAGTGGTAAGCCAAATCATTGTATGAGTGCACTCTTCAGGACGGAAAAATTGGCAGCTTCCTCTTTTCTAACAGCGAGAGCTTATCTCTACCTTTGTTGGCAAAGGAGAGCCACACTGCAGCTGCCCTTGAGGGGTTTTTACAACTTTACAGGCCCTCTCCAAAGCAGTGGTCTATTTATGGATGCCATCCCCCTCTCTGGTAAGGAGGGACTATCCTGCTCAGTTTCCTAGTGTCAAAGGATGACGCCTTGATTCTAGGGACACTATTGCTGCCACCATGGGACTCTAGTCCCAATTTCTTCCTAGATTTCTCTACTTCCAGGGTCTCTTTGTCATGGGCCAACGGATCATGCCTGAGCCTATTTAATCAGGTGGTATTCCCTCTCCAAGGAGTCCTCCCTCTTGCTAGATATGGAGGTCCCTACGGGATTATCTGAAGCATTGGATTCTACACAGAGGGGCCTAGACCTCCCCTGCCTACTCTGAATGCTCCCAGGCGGAATAAAGGGGATACCCTCTGTCCCATCAGCACCATTCCCTGGGTGATCTGAGTTTGCCAATGTTGAGTCTTTAGACTCCTCTAAGCCATTCTCCAAATTGAGGTCACTAGGGGCAACCCCTGGTGCCCCCTCTTCTGAATCATCCCCATCCACATTGTCCTGTTCTTCTTGTCAACCCGATTAAGTAGCTCTAAGAGCAGCTTAGTAGTGGGGTTATTACTTGCCTTTATTCTTATAAGTTTACACAGGGTCCTTGGATCCTGGAACTTCAGACCACTGTACTTAGACTGGGGCACACTGGTATCACAACTAAAGACATGGTCAATAGGTGCAGGGTGATGTTACACCTACCTACCCTGGTGTAAATGAAACTTCCTAAGATTGGAGAAAGAGTTGTGCTAGACCCTTTAAAACCAAACCAAAAAGTTCAGTAGAACGTACTTACAGCTAGATTCATGAACGAAGAATCGGCTCGCAAAGGGCCAGATTCTCAGAATCTGGCCCTTTACGAGCGCAGTTTTTGCATTTGGGATTAATCATCCCAAATGCAAAAATCGCTATTTGCGAAATCGCATATTTGCGAGGAATTGCATTTAAGGAATCTCTATTTGAGATTCCTTAAATGCAATTCATGAAACTTTTAAAATATGCGAATTCGCAATTTCCTGCCGCTATTTACCACGAAGTCTGACTTCGTGGTAAATAGCGAAAACTTAGAAAAATGCACTTTAGTGCATTTTTCTAAGTGGTATGTTACACACACACATGTCCTTTGGACATGTGTGTGCGCAACATCAGGCTACATTTCCATTTCAGGGGTGCTACAGGGTGTCCTTTGGACACCCCTGGCACCCTTGAAATCGCATCCTTATTTGCGATTAGCAAATTGCTAATCGCAAATAAGGAATAACTCCCCATTCATTCCTATGGGCCTGTAGGCCCATAGGAATGAATGGGAAGTTATTCCTTATTTGCGATATAAGCAAATAAGGAATAACTCCCCATTCATTCCTATGGGCCTGTAGGCCCATAGGAATGAATGGGAAGTTATTCCTTATTTGCGATTAGCAATTTGCTAATCGCAAATAAGGATGATGTAGGAATCGCAATATTTTTTGCTATTCCTACATGAATCCCGTTTTGCAAGTCCTTAATAGCGATTCCTTAATAATCGCTATTAAGGACTCGCAAAACGGGACTATGATGAATCTAGCTGTTAGTCTATAAAGTATTTATATGTGTCTAATGCTAGTGATGGCTTTTCAGTTAATCCACACCTAGATTAGCTGGTAAAACAATGTAAGCTTGAATCCTAACCACTGCACACCAATGTAGGAGGCTGGCTTAGTATATGGTGCTCACTTATGTAAGTGTAGCACCCTGCACTAATCCCGACAACCCTTATAGTGATTTTAGTGGTCTTAGACAACCTTAGAAAGCTCTCTAAGTGGTAGCTGTGAAGAACAGCCTTCAGGCTTAGTCCAGAAGGAGTGTATGCAGCTTGTTTTACCAGTACTTAATCTTATGGTATAGGTTAAGTGAAAAAAGAACCACGCAATCTAGATATAAAAAATATGTATTTACTATTAACACTCACTAACACAATGCAATATCTCCTTCCCGGAGATATAAACACAATACACACAATACTTTTTCAATAGAATACGCAAGTAGCACATATCCACTGTGGTCTCCAGGGAGGAGACCAAACCATATGCTAAAATATTGGAATGCAAACCACGACCTAGGTCATGAATGGACCCAAAAGACGTACAATAGCTGGGGACCCAAGGAACCACCAAAGGTGTGTATCTAGGAACCCCAAGGAGGTTGTGTGCCGAGTGGGAACACGATTGCGTGCTCAGTGCAAGTCAATGGGTAAGTTGTGGTTGCATTTCTATAGAAAAAGGACCCTTCCCAGCAGACCCTAAAGAAACCTCGTGGAAGATGGAAGGTTGGAGAGTCACCCCACCCATGAATTCCCCAGGAACCAGGATACCTATACTAGGGAAACCGGGTGCATTGGTGCATAGTGACGTCGGAAAATGCCGTAGACCACAATGAAGGACTTCAGTGAAGATACCGCTGGCGAAAAAGGCGAAAGAGTCCAGTGGAACACAAAGATGAAGTCAAGATGAGAGGTACCTGCAAGTAGAAGTGACAGAGTCTATGCCACTCAGAAGTGACCAGGAGGCACGGAAGACAAATGCCCACTGATGTTGGAGATGCAGGAGAGTTGACAGTGCCCTTGAAGTTGCAAGTGTGCGGACCAGGAGATGCTGTGGAAGACCAGGAGACATTCATGAGCTGTCCCAAGTTGGATGTCAAGAGCCAAGGGGTCAGTGTCCGGTAGGGGCACCAAAAAGCCTTGGCAACGGCAACCAACTTAGTTATAGACAAAGGTGCAGTGTCGGGACCAGCAACGCCCAAGGTACTCACCATGAGTAGTTTAGTCAGAGCTGGCCCGAGCAATCAGGGGAGCCCACTAGAGCCAAAGAAGACCCTCAAGCGGACCAGCGGGCCAGAGGCACAGGAGTCGCAAGAGGACCTTGAGCAGCTCACCAAAGGATGAAGGCCCATGGTTCAAAGGATGTGGTGCAGGTGAAGATTTTGGCTGGAAGAGATGCTTGAGTCTGGAGCTTCCTGGAGCCCGGAGATCTATGGAGGAGAGAGTCAACAACCCTTGGCAATGGCAAGTCAATGTGGTGCACAGAGGTTCTGTTCCAGCTGTTCCAACGAGGGATACTCACCTCAAACTCAATGAGAAGACAGTGCAGGCCTCAAGAAAGTTGTAGAACCACCACTTGTTTTGCTGAGCCTTTCGGGGTCTGTGGGAGCCCAGAATCAGCAGACCAGTCAGCTGTGTTGTGGTGCCTCCAGATGCTAGGAAGTGACTCCTTCACTCCGAGGGAGATTCCTTCAGGATTCGTGGATGTCCACAGGCCCTGTGAAGAACCTGTATGGAGCACTGACACAGATGTTGCAGCAGACTTGCAGTATGATGAAACTAGGAGCAGCAGGAGTCTTCCCAGTTGCAGTCTTGGTTCCCAATGCGAGGTCCAGAGAAGTCCAAAGTTGAAGTGGTTTCGGAACTGGATCTTGTCCCACGACAAATCTATGGACCAACCCACAGGTAAGCCCTTAAGTACCCTAAGGAAACGGTTGGGACAATTCAGGGGTCCCTCCCAGAGGAGGGAATGGACAGTGGGGAGGTTACTCCCATGTCCTTTGTCCAGTTTCACACCAGAGCGGGAGCCAATGACTCTCTGAATTGGTTTCAACTGGTGTATGCAAAGATGCACCAAATGTGCCCTTCAAAGCAGTCTAGTGGCGCTGGCAAGTGCCCCCACCCTGTCCCACTACACTAAGTCATGTCTGGGAGGTGTTCATACCTCCCTGTGACAGGAAACGTATTGTCCTGCCTTCCCCTGCTCGAGCTTTGCTCAGCAGCAGGAGGGCAGAATCGTGTCTCTGGTCGGCAGCAGCCATAGTTTGCTGTCCGGGTCTAGAAGACTGGTATTGGGAGCACTAAGGGCCTCCTGGAGGAGCTTCACAGTGCATGGAATCATACCTCCCACACCTATTATGGTGTGGGGGTATGATTCCAAAATGTTTGATACCAAACACTACAGGGTTCGTTACAGCCAGTTTAGAGATAGCCATCGCCTAATGATGCATGGCCACTCTGTGTATCGTAATGGCTGATGCACTTAGAACCTGTGCGAATCGACTTCGAAAGTTGTAGGGCTCATGCAGGACCACCCTCACACTTAGAACCGAGCAACTTGCCCTCAGGATTGGAAGGCCTACCTTAGGAGTGACTTTTAGGTTTTAGGTGCAGTGACCTAAGATATATAGAAACATATCTGTTGTAAGTGGTGCTAGCACCAGCTGACACAGGCTGCAATGGCAGACCTGTAGTCACAGTTTGAGTGGTCTCTCATAGGTGGCATAATGCATGCTTCAGCCCATGGTGGACCCCTGGTGCACCTATGCCCTGGGTACCTTAGTACTATATACTCGAGATATAAGGCTACACCAGTAGCCAATCTGGAGTGTACCTAAGTACTCACCATGCCCAATTTAGGGAAGAAGCAGGATCCCACTCAGACTAGTCATTAAAACATAATGAGGAGTGGTGTGGCTCACTGGTTAGAGGCGGCAGACCTGTAAGCCGAGAACAGCCCGGGACCAGGGTTCCATTCCCGACGCAGCAGGATCCTGGACCAGGGTCAACGGACTCGACAATTCTCGCCTCAGTGCCTACTCTAACCAGGGAACACACTCGGCAACTCTGGGCATTAAGCTTGCCTCATCTCTACAACGGCCCCCAGACGCCGGGGATGCCTGGTTTCACCCTGGAGATACCCAGAAAGGGACCATCTCACAGGGAAAACCAGGACGGGTTCCCCAGAGGTCTACAGCGCCAGGACACTCGGTTAGAGTAACAGTGCGCTTTACAAATATCCCACATTTACATTTACAATGACGCCAGCAAAAAGTGGGAGTGACCATGAAAGCAGATCCTACTTTCCTTCACGGGTTGATTGAGAAGTTTAAGGAATTAGGGGGCTCATTAGGATGACGGGCGGACTTTGTCCGCCCGCCATCCTGTCGGAATTTGGGACCGCCCGCCATAAGGGCGGGGTTCTAGTGGGGGGTATTAGGATGTGCCCACCACAGTGGCGGGTACATCCTGCATTTTTAGCATTATGGCGGGCGGTGCTCTCTGCACCGCCCGCCACAATGCTAAAAATGCATTGATGCATTTGCATAAACAAAGCGGCAGGCACCGCGCGGTGCCTGCCGCTTTGTTAATCCAAAGTAAGGGGGGTACCACAGGTACCCCCCGTGTGCACCCCCCACCTCTCCTTCACTCTAGGGGCCGACAGGGGGCCCCCAGATTGAAGACCGCATGCCTTTCCGTGGCAGCATCGCCGCCGCAGAAAGGCACCTACAGACGCCCATCATAATATGGCTGGCGGTGTCTGATAGACACCGCCACCATATTATTCCTTTTCCGCCCCGGCCGCAAGGCGACCGGGGCAGAAAAGCGGCGGACGGTCTTTCCGTCCGCCGAGGTCCCCCCCGCCATACTAATATGGCGGGGGGGGGGAAACGAGTGTAGATGTCGGGCGGATTGCCCCCGCCAGGCTGGCGGTGGCAATCCGCCCGACATCATAATGGGCCCCTAGGGGTGGAAAATGCTCTAGAGACCGATTAGACCTTTCAGGTAGGTTTGACAGACCAAATGCTGTCAGCAATGAGCATTTGCTTAAGTTGATAATTCATTTTATAGTTTCTTAAACGAATCTGTTAGTTTTGCGTTACTTCTGCATTCTACAGGGATCTCTTTACGGCAATAGAACCTTTACTTTGACCACTAATAATCTTTACATAAAACATTTGTTTGATGAAGAAGTGGCTTTAAAGGGCATCACATTATAAAAATCTTCCAAGAGGTCTATTTTCAGTGAATGTTGGAGTGTAGTAGGTGTGATGAAAGAATTGCAAAAAAGTATTAGAAAAATTCGAGGTAAATTATTTTGAGTAACTTCGACTACGCATAGAAGGTTTCACTAGCAGCAGGAAAGCTGATACCATAGTAGCCATTCCACAATAAAAGTGTACAAACTTTTACCTCTATCAGTGAGCTGGAGGAAATAATTGGGTGAGTCAGACGAGAGATCAGTTTGACTGGGTTAAGAACAGCTGTCAAATATGGCGCCTCCTTGGCAGAGTGGCGCCATATTTTTCCCTGTTCCAATGGTGCTCTTTATTCTCTCTCTCTCTTTGGGCATTTTGGAATGCCCAGTCCCCTCCCTTGGTCTGTGTTGAATGTATAACGAGGTAAAGGATAAACAGAGCACGTAGTGTACAGAGTTCAGCTTAGGTCTCGGATGTGAAATACTTGCTCATAGCAGTTATTACTTATGAGTACAGTAGGGCTCAAGTATGAGCGCACCTCTCTCTGGGTTGAAATGCCTACTTATCTAATTTGTATTCCTCCAGGAGACACTGTTTTTATTCTGGACAACACTTTCATTTGGGGTCAGTAAAAATATATCACTCCAGTGAGTAAACAAAATGGATACGGGAGTGGAGGTGCATGGCCACACACTTCCTGTCCTGTGACCTTTTGCCTCGAAATTCACTCTGAGCATGCTCAATGGTCCCTGTTGATAAAGATAGGTGTTACCCTCTAGACCAAACGAACAATAATCGCACCTCTTACACCACACCATATCAACTGGGCTACACTGAGTTTTAGTGAGGAACTACTTCAGGGAGGGATTACATATGAGAAATGTATAGGCTTCCCCGGACATGCAACTTATTATGGAGGACAGTGGAGAGTATATGTGCTCTGGCCTCTTTATTAGCTGTGAAGAAGGCCATGTTCTCTTGGAGGTAGGTATGGCTGCCTGGGTTTGGAGCTATAAATCTTGCATGGTAAGCTCCCATATATGTGTCTTGATTATTTATTCGCTAAGGCATGTCTTGTAATTATTGGTGAATTATGATATATCGGGTAAATTTATCGAACCCATAGTCTATTTTTGTTCTATGTTGGTAGTTTTTGCCTTCCATCCTTCCTTACCCTGTTTAAGGAAACTCCTTCAAAAATTGGCTGTTTCTTGATCTTGACGGATTGTGTACAGTGGAGCTATCCCTTTCTCAGCGTGTTGCAATCACATCAAACAAAAAAAAGAATTTCACCGGTAACGTTCCATTGATTTCTGCAAACTAAAGATTCCAGTGAGCCACATCCATCAAATGCTTCATATAAGTAGCATGATTTGAAATGATGGGTAGCAATGTACTAAAAATAGAATGACTAATGTTAGGAGGATATGTGCTTTTTACTGTTGAGTTGGTATTAGTACCCTGCTACACATGATCTCAAATATTGGTGAGGAAGGATTGTACCTAATAATACTAATACATACATACAAATCTCCCAGTCGTAGATTGGTCAGGGACTAATAAACAAGGTAAACCCCCTTTTCAAAGGCAAACCATTTTTTATTCCTTTTATGTACACACTAGCACAACTTTTGGATTTGCTACTTCTGACAAAAGAGGCGGGATAATTCACTTCTATGCACAGTGATCCTTGGTCTTAAGGGAGCCAAAACTGCCATGTGAGCGCAAGCAGTGTGCCAGTTATACCAAAGAAGAATGCAACTGTTATGCAAACATCTAAGACAACGCAGTTTTACAATTAAGTGAACAAAGTAAGTCCTTTATTCTTAAAAAATAGGGGATGTACCAAACAAACAAAAGGAACTTTTCCTTTTCATAGGAATATTTCCTAATCTATTGCCAGAAAAATTACTTAACAGTTCTGAGAAACATTTGCAGCATCCCTTTGTTTCAACTATTAATTGAAAAATATTCTACGTGCACTTTGCAGTTCATTACTTTTGAGCCTTTGCAATGGCACTAGTCTCCCTGCTCCTGGAAACGAATAACTGGATGGCCAGTGTAAGCAATCTTCTGCCAATTTACAACTACTGCATGACCAGCAAGCACAACTCATTTTTGATTGTTCTGTTAGTGATCCAACTGTAGGGCAACTTAACCTTACTAGGCAGTAATAATGCAAAGATAGATTTATGTCGCTTTAGAACAAAGAATAGTCACCCCTCCAAGTTTTAAAGTGGGTGGTCTTTAGATCCCTCTTGTAAAGAAATGTCCCTGGTCCTTACAGCAGTAATTGACTATTAGCCTCTTTATAACTTGACATTGCCTCCAAAGATTGTGGCACAGTCAGTAACATATCATATCATCTCCAGCTTGAGAATGTTTAACTTCCTGGTCCTTTTAAGGTTAAGCTAAGCATGGGAGAAGGGCGTAATAAAATGATCGACTACAGGATAATTTATAGATCCAATGGTTCTAAACAGTGTTTTAGAAAGCCATTACTTGTATTGTTTGCCTCTGTCTTTATCTCCTAGACGTTACCTTTACTTAACTGGTTCTTTCTAGGAAATTATGATTGGGCGCATGGAGTTAATCATGATATGCATATACTCATAGCCCTTGGTCCTCTCTCTTTCAGTCTTTAAATAAGGGACAAATATTGTGGGTATTCCAAGGCATAATTTGACTTGCAAGTTTGAGAACGCATAAAAAATCAAATTACAGTGGTGGGCATTTCTAAACTCTGATCCATTCCCTTTCCACCCTGAAAAAGTTGTAAATCCCTTTACAGCGTTGGAAGGTGATGGACCACCCCCTGCTGCTGGGAGTGTAGGGGAAGGTTATCTTCAAGGAGCAAATGAGTTGTATGTATGTATGTATGTATTGTGTATTTGTATAGCGCTTTACTGTCACCCCAAGGGCATCCTGGCGCTTGAGATCACTGTCAGCAACAGAAACAACATCTTACACTGCCCTAGGGAACAAGTGGGTCTTCAACGCTTTTTTAAATGGTAGAAGGTCCCTTTGACCTCTAAAAGGAGTGGCAGAGAATTCCAGAGTTTAGCCGCTGCGACACTAAACGAGCGTCCACCCATCCTCACTCTCTGGAATCTCGGTACCACCACCAGCCACGCAGAAGAAGAGCGCAAACATCGCGTGGACGAATACCATGAAAACATATTCTGCAGTGGGACCGGGCCCTGTCCATGCAAGGCCCTGAACACCAGGCAGGCAGCTTTGTACTGAACACGTAAATGGACCGGCAACCAATGTAAGTCCCGGAGAGCAGCGGTGGAGGAGCTGAAGTTAGGGCGAGAGAGGGCCAGCTTGGCCGCCATATTCTGCACCCGTTGCAGCTTACATAGCAACGTTTTAGGGGCTTCCAGAAGTAGAGCGTTGCAATAGTCTAAACGACTTAAGATGGTCCCACGCACTACTTCTGGTCTAGACTGTTCAGGTAGAAGGGGCAAAACTTTACGGAGCATGCGCAACAGCATCATGCACATAGCCGTGGTCTTATTTACATGTATATCCAGCTGCAAGTTAGGTCCAAAAGTAACCCCTAAGTTTCGTGCAGACTCAGCGGCTGACACTGTCTCAGGAAAGGTCGAGGGCCAAAAGTTGTCGGGGAGTGAACGCGGTATTTTATCAGAAGAACAGTAAAGCACCTCCGTTTTTTTGCTGTTGAACTGAAGGGAGTTAGATCGAAGCCAGTCAGCTGTAGCTGACATACAGCGATGGAATGTTTCCAACGGGACCGAGTTGTTTCCTTCCAGTGAAAAGACCAATTGGGTATCATCAGCATAATTGAATGCTGAGATACCGAATGATTTTATCAGATGGACCAGACGGCGAAGGTAAAGGTTGAAAAGTATGGGGCTGATGGCCGAGCCCTGTGGTACCCCCTGCCCCACATTCCTCACCTCCGATCTAAATGGGGGCAGCGCCACCACCTGCCGTCGGTTGTTCAAATAAGAGACCAACCAATCCCTTGCCTGCCCGGTGACCCCGCACTCTTCCAGTCTCCTGATGAGGGTAGAGTGGCAGACCGTGTCGAACGCGGCCGACATGTCGAGCAGCACTAAAAAGGCTGCCCGACCCATGTCAACCCGCGAACGAAGGTTGTCCAACACGGCCACCAGCGCAGATTCAGGCCCATGCGCTGGACGGAAGCCAAATTGTGCCTCACAAAACCAGGTGTTCTCTTCCAGGAAACCGGACAGGGCGCGGGTCACTAGCTTCTCCATGATTTTGATAGGGAACTGCAGCAAGGAGATGGGTCTATAATTAGACGAGCAGGCAGGGTCCAATGTGGGTTTCTTTAAAAGAGGTGACACCACTGCCAGCTTCCAGCACTCGGGAACGATTGCAGTGTCAAAGGACTGGAGGCAGATGGAATGCAAGGGCTGGAAAAGTTCATCTTGGAACACCTTCCAGAACTTAGGAGGCAGTGGGTCCAAGGGGGAACCCGATGACACAGTTAGTGCCAATTTGCAGAACTCCTCGTAGGACGGGCTGGGGAAGCAACAAAGCTGGGGTCGACTGGAGTAGACCGCCAAGGCTTTAAAAAGAAAAGAATGTTTTTTAAAGTGCATTGGCACAGGTGATCCTATTCCCTCTCCGCAGAGTTCTCCACTGGGCAGAATTCTGTACAGGGAGAACTCTACACTGCATGGAAAATTCACATTACCTTTTACAAGAGAATGACCCAAATCCTGTAACTGGTGCAGCTTCCATACATACTCTTGGGTATGGTTGTGAAGCAAAAAAAGGAGGCAGATGCAATTAGGTGGAGCTCGCTGCATGTATTTTGCCTACTTTTTTCGTGAATCGTTTCATAAGTGTTTACAGATAGTCATTCTGTTTTCATTTGTTGCCATACAGTTTGTATTATGCTTGTCATGCAAACAACTTGTGGGATTTAGTTCCTATACATGGCTGATTCATTTCCATCAAAACACAAGGGAGGTCTAGTGAGAGTTCACAACCCAACTAGCTACATACGGCTCCTTATCAATATTAATCACAAAAAAGCAGGTCTAGTCAGAGATAGGAGTACCAGTGTATGTGAACAAATGCTGATTTTAGGACAAGATACCTCACCCACCCAGAGGTGGCATGCTTCATCATTGGGTTTCCAGTGATACCTGGTGTGGGCCACAACTCTCCAACAGAGAGTATCTGAGGCGTTTTGTTTTAAAGATGAGGGCCTATATGGGTGAGAGGCGGAGTGCTATATATTTAATTGTAGTGGGTTAAAACTATCTCCTGGTGAGCTACGTGTCAGTTTTATTCTGGTGCCTCCAGTGGATAGAAATAAAAGCAGTGATGGGGAGTCTGGAACTAATATTCCCCTTATATGGTCGACGGGTTTCTGTCCTTAGAATGAACCCAATCCAGGGTTCAGGGGAATTCCTCAGAACCAGTTTTTTACAGTCACTCTGTGATAACAAACAAACATATAAACCTAATGTTGTTCTTCCTTATGGTAGAAACCAGAACATCACACAGAAGAGGGGCCCTGGACGGATACCTAGGCAGGGAACAGAGGAAAACGTCACTATAAATCAAACACAACCCTACTGCCTGAAAAGAATGTTATCAATATGCTTAACGTCAAGGATCAAGAAAAGGGAAAGTAAGTTACCCCATCACCACCGAGCAAAAAAAGAAGAATATTTATCAATATACCATGTAGCAATTGTTTTGGGCTGTATGCCGTAAGTTTATTAGACACATCAATAATATACAGAAATATCAAAATAACATAAATAAATATTAAAATAGATTCAATGACAGATTGTAGGTAAACAATTACACAAACTCTAGATGCCCAGGCTTAAGCAAAACCAGATAGGATACACCATGCAACCATCTAAGCCAGGCAATCCATTCAAAACTGCACTTGCTCACTCTCTCAACACATTACAAGACAAAAGCACACCCCATCCAACACTGTGACCGTAACGAGAGATGGTCCAACATATAAACAAATAGGTTCATACAGGAACTATTCCTGTTGTTTTGTTATTGACAATTTCAACGGTGTAGATATTTCTGTCCAATAAATAGTTAATGTATATTTTTTATATATTTTATTCAGACAAAACTGAAACATGAAATACTAACTGTTGTAGGAAGATTGTGCTAATCAGCTGGTGACATGTGCCGACACGTGTCTCGGTGGCAGACCCCGGCTGCAGGTCACACCTTATTCAGTGCGCTTAAATGTTTGGATGCAAAAGCTGCAGACACCTGGGGAACCTAGGCAGGCACAAACCCGAAACTCACAAACCAAAGAGACCTCGTCTGGCTGAGTATACTGCTGAGAGTAGGGCTAACCTCGAAGGGATGAATGCGAAGGGACAGAAAAATGACACTGATGTAACATGGGTTCAGGGGAAGAATGATATGACTCTGGTCGCAAAAGAGGACAGCAAAATGGTAACGAGTCGTAAATGTCCAAAGCACTCTAGTTAGGAGAATGGCACGATCGTCATAATGAGACCAAAGCCCTGGATCGTCGGGGCTCCGGCTGGAAATGAGTGACGACTCGTTACCATTTTGAGTTGAGGTGTTAATCTGAATCATAGTGCCCATGTCTAAGAGAATTTCTTGAGCTTCATCTATAGGAAAATAGGTCCTGTTATATTGATTGCCATATGTGCAACACACACTATTACAAAAGTGGGTCTTATACTACTGGGCTGCCACTGTAGGGCCTTTGGGACAGCATAGGTGCGGCCTTGTAGACTCGTACATGTATGAGTTCTCTAGCCACTGCCTGCTGCATTCTGTGGAGGTGTCTTATGGTTGAATCTGAACTCAATGGTATAAGCTGCTGGTGCAGATTTACAACTATGTTTAAGAATCAGGTCCATAAAGTCAATCAGAAAGACCATCAAGAGTTCTTAATAGTTACTTATGCTATGAAACTAACCCCTCACACACTTGTTAATGATGTTAAACAATAGGCTGAGGCGATCTAGAATCACGTGTACATTATGA